>NC_143219.1:9713551-10031013 GCF_030267445.1 Bombyx mandarina | reverse complement strand
TTTGATTTCGTCATGGCCTAACCAATAAGACACCGGATGCATTTGTATCTAGCGTTGCGCTGCTCGAATCCCGCAGGCAGGTATACATTTTTATTTTGAAATACGTACCTAGCATCCACTGTGAAGGAATAACATCTTGTATTGCACGTGTGTATTCAAACCTACAAAAATTATAATTTATAATTATTAGTGGTAGGGCGCTTTGTGGGCCCGCACGGGCTTGTACCACTATCCTGCCTATTTCTGCCATGAAGATTATAACGTGTTTCGGTTCGAAGGGCAGGTTAGCCGTTGCACTTTAAAAACTGTTACTAAGAACTCATGTCTCAAGGTGGCCTTAACTTCAGGTGAATCTACCTAAGTAATAACAGAAATGGGGGTGTATATCTGCGCCGCTTCGATCTGATGCTGGCGTTTACGTTAAGCAATATGACACATCGAAACTGATTCTTTTCATAAAGAATAGCATCAGAAACCGACACACATATCAAAATCATGAAGACTGTGATACAATAGTGGGAATGGATGACCTAGAGAGAGTTTATGTGGTTAGAGGCAGCGTGAGCGAACACTACACTTGCATAAGTCATAACGGAAAGCATGCAAATTTTTGTGGAGTGTCACGTTGTTACGAAGAGAATTTATATCGCTTTCAGATCATTGGGTAGATATGTATGTAGTTATTTTTTATTTTATTTATCAATAAATAATAGATATTGAACCTAACAAGCGATCCCACAAAATTTCGTATTCGAATAAAACAAACTTTTTTTATAGTTAGTAAATAGTTACGAAAAAGCGTGATTACGAATTGTACATGACACAACAAGACCTCGAGCGAATTAATTTCTGTGTAAATCCAACGTTCAAAACGAATTCTGAATAATACCTATAATATTGAAATTCACTATCTCTTAACAATCTCAATTATCGATTCCGTGAATCTCACGATGATTCATCCTCTTAATATACTGTTCCATTATGAACGGTATTTTTCTATTGAATCTGAAATCTCCCACAATCAACATATTTAATTTTTGAAATATTGCGTGCTACAAATGGTTCGTAGAAATAGTAATACAGCTGTACATATTACATAGATAGTCAACACGCAAAAAGGCTCAGTTTGAGACACCCAAGCTGGGTAGATTGACCTTAATTTCAGTTCTATTTTATCGTTTAATACTTTTATTCATTAAATCGGTGAATCAATAATCTTCCATAATAATTTAGTAGCTGATAATAATCCTAGTAATCTTCACTGGTGATTTAGTAACTGATAGTCATAGCCTGGTTTTTTCTTCTTTCAAATAACTTTCTGAAAAAAATGTTATGTATCTGATATTATAATATCGCACAAAACAGTACACCCACACAAAGGTATATTCGATAAAGGGGAATGATTAAAAACAAATAAGTTGTAATTTTAGTTATATTTAAAAAAGGAAAAGATAATTATTCTTTTAAACTCTGTTAGTAGTTACTTTATTTTTTAATAATTAATTGCAAATGTCAAATAGTGGATTGAAATGATGATCTATAAATATAACAAAGCACTGGGATAATCTGTGGGTTTGTTTGTTCGCTCACACCTCTGGAATTACTGAAAGGATTATCGGGTATTTTCACTGATAAACAGATTAATTTGGAGCAGAGTATAGGCTTGTATTATTCGTTTTATAAGAATAGGCTCTTGTAAAAAGAAGTTGACAAACTGTATATGTATTTGGAATTCAGACGTATACTGTTAGATACAGACAATACGAAGCACACTTTGATTGCCTATTACATTTTCACGCCCAAATGACTAAACCTATTTTGTTGATATTCGGTATGGAAACATAGAGAGCCCTGGGAAAGATTATATGCTACCTTTCAACCCCATACTGAGTATGGTTTTATATTTAAGCGATATAAAGTGTAGTCCGTGCAGACGAAGCTGCAAACGGAAAGAAAATAGAATGTAAAACAATAATGGGATTCGGATAATATTCACGATATGGTAAAATTATATTTTTATTTTACTTATTTACCGTTTCTACAAAGAAATTTGTATAAAATTACTCATTATTATTAGGAAGTAGTTAAAAATAGTTATGTTTTGAAACCACTAACAATCTTGTGCTAATAGTAACTGGCTGATTGATAGTATCAAGATTCAAAACACACGTAATTAACTGCGGTTGCTTCAGGATCACAGTTCGCGATTCATGTAACAAACTTGTTACGAGAAAGAAAATGAGGACAGAAAGTTTTATTACGTGCTCACTCTGTTACAAGATTATTTCCTTGGATGGATACAAAGAAGATTCGAAAAAGTTTACACTCGATATGAATTCCCTGAAGGCAGACGTGGGTACAGACTTGTTCGGGGAATTTCCACAAACGTGATCGTGTCAGGACTCTCTTTTGTTAAGTTTTATGGGTTTGCATCCGAACACACGTACACGGACGATAAACAGCTTTAAAACTGGTATTTAAATTAAACTCAAATAAAACGGAGCACGGAATTGTAAACTTTAAATGATTTACAATGAATTAATTGTAAATGTATTCATTTGAGTTACGAATCTTATTCGTGAGACAATTAGATTCATTTAAAATATATTTGATTAATGCTAATTTTAATACATATTGTTCATAATCCTCTTCCTTCTTTGGGATGGACTATATCAATCACTTATCCCCAATAGGTAGCAGATTAAACTAGACAAGTAGCTGTTTAACGAAAAGCAATCAATCAATATACGCAGTCTTGATGATTGAAAACTATTACTAACTACTAGTATGTAATTGATTATGACAATTGAATTTACATACTTTTAAACTATACTTTAATTTATATTTTTTGGAATTTGAATTGTCTCTGAGCGCTTTCCAAGGCTGCTGTGAGCAAATTCTGTTAGTCTAGTCTACTACCGCTGTGAATGCCCCATGAACATCTGGCCCTCAATGCGAAATAGAGACTAATCTTACAACGGCTGTCTCATCCTTTAAACCGAAACGCATTACTGCTTCACGGCAGAAATAGGCAGGGTGGTAGTACCTACCCGAGCGGATTCACAAGAAGTCCTACCATTACCCCTATTATCCTATTTACTGAGACTTTTTCAGTGGACTTTTTGGAGGATCCCGTGGAGTTACGTCCAACGAATTAATTATAGTCGAATTTCGACTACTGCTGGACCACTAGTATTATATTATACTATGTTAGTTGGCTGCTGGTTCTCCTTGTAATAAATAAATAAAACAGCAAAACAAATGACGTGTTAATAAGGACATTTTAAATGAACGTAAGAATTCGTAGATAACAGCTAGAGTGCCGTAGTCGAACGAAAGGAAGCTCTTGTAGTACTCCCAAGCGCGTTGTCTAACAACTAGTGACTTAAACACCTTTATCCAGCACTTAGAATTTTAATTGTCGTGTACTTAAAGGCATCACATAATAAAATAACGTTTTTTAGTGTAATTATGTTTTTGTTATTTTAAGATTTCGACGAAATGGATTGTTGCATTATCTGTATCACAGGCTTATTATAAAGCTTTTGAGTTGTAAATGAAAGCAAATTTAAAAATTTTAAACAAATAGAATTGACCTTTTTTCACACACCTTTTTGTTAAACTGATCCTATTTCGTAGTAACACAATATAATAATATGTTCTTAGATTACTATGTTTCACTTGCCCCTAATTGCTCTAGTACGTCGAAAGATACAAGATGAACACAAAATAGATAATGTGGACATATATATACCTAGACAGTCTGTTATTCACCGTTTATCTTGACGCATACGATCTGATATATTGCGTACAAGTATATGACCATAGCACTCTGTCATCCTGACGGGTAAACTAAATTGTAAACACATCAGATGGAACTCGTATACCACAGCCCCTAACGCAGACGCTTGGACACGTTAGTTGATGATCTCACTTTCAATATAATCGCTCCGCTAACCCCGACTCGCTACCCGCTAAATATCGCGCATCACCCGGATATACTCGACAACGTAAGCCCCTCAGGCCAACTCGTAGCGTTCGATGATGACGAAAAAGCAGAGCTGCTGGCCGATAAATTGCAAAGCCAGTGCTCACCCAGAACTCAATCCGCGGATCCTGTTCATGTAGAAATAGTAGATAATGAGGTCGAACGTAGAGCCTCCTTGCCACCCTCGAACGCGTTATCATCTACCACTCCAATGGAAATTAAAGACCTGATCAAAGACCTACGTCCTTTTTTTTTTTTCCGACGGGATTTCTAACCGCGTTATTAAACTTCTACCCGCCCAAACAAGTCGTGATGTTGTCATCTATTTTCAGTGCCGCTATGACGAACTTTATCTTTCCCGCCATGTGGAAAGAAGCGGACGTTATCGGCATACATAAACCCGGTAAACCCAAAAAGCCACCGACGAGTTACCGCCTCATGTCTCTAGGCAAACTGTATGAACGTCTGCTCTACAAACGCCTCAGAGACTTCGTCTCATCCAAGGGCAATCTCATCGATGCACAATTCGGATTCCGCGCAAATCGGCGGAGGCGGAGGCTCACATTTTCGTAGGACTTAACCGACCTTAACCGTTATAACGCCTCAGAGACTTTGTCTCATCCAGGGGCATTTTCTTTCAAACTATCCAATATAAGCGTGCCGGACAGTCTCGTGCTAATCATACGGGACTTCTTGTCGAACCGCTTTTTTCGATAACGAGTCGTAAAACCAGCTCCTCCCCGCGACCTTTCACAGCTGGAGTCCCGCAAGGCTCTGTCCTCTTACCGCTCCTATTTAGTTCATTCGTCAACGATATTCCCCGGTTGCCGCCGACACATTTAGCTTTATTTTTCGACGACACTACTGTTTACTATTCGAGTAGAAACATGTCCTTAATCGCGAGGAAACTCCAGAGCGCAGCCGAAGCCCTAGGACAGTGGTTCCGAAAATGGCGCATAGACATCAACCCAAAGAAAAGTACTGCGGTGCCATTTCAAAGGGAAGACTCCACACGGGTTTCCTCCTGGATTAGGAGGAGGATTCTCACATCCCCGATCACCCTCTTCGGCCAACTCTTACCATGGGCCAGGAAGGCCAAGTGCCTGGGTGTCACCATCCATCCATGCACCATCCATGCATCCATGACATTCCGCCCACATGTAAAATCAGTCCGTGAACGTGCCGCGTTTATTCTCGCCAAACTCTCTACCCCATGGTAAGGGAAGTAAAATGTCCCTTTGGAACAAGGTGACCCTTTACAAAACTTGCATAAGGCCCATCATGACTTACGCGAATATGGTGTTCGCTCACGCGGCCCGGACACACATATCCAATCCCTACAATGTCGTTTTTGCAGGCTAGTCGTCGGAGCTCTGTGGTTCTTGAGGAACGTCGACTTACACGAGACCTGGACTTCGAATCGATCCGAAAACACATGAAGTCAGCATCAGAACGTTACTTCTTTAAGTCTATGCGTCATGATAATCGCCTTATCGTTGCTGCAGCAGACTACTTCCTGAATCCTGATCACGCAGGAGCCAGTCACCGTTGACGCCTTAGACACATCTTTACGGATCCATCAGATCCAATAACCCTTGCATTAGACGTCTTCAGCCCTAACGTGCGTGGTGGCCAATGATACTTCTTAACTAAGACGATTTCCAAAGAATGGTTACACTGTGATCCACTTCGATTTCTGTAATGGAAAGACCACGTTAAAGTATAATCACCATGCAGTTTTAAAAATCTTTAAGACAGTTTCGGCCCTAAGGATCAGTTTTCTTACCGTATCTGAGAAAACATGGGCATATAGATCTTACCGCATTATGATTTCTTCTGGGATGTTACACTACAGGCTACGCAGATGACGATCTTTTATTAGTAGAGACAGACTCTCGGTCTGAAATTGATTGAAAAGTCGGTCTGAAAAGCCAAAACATTTATCGATTTAAAATCGAATTAAGTGATCAGAATAGTCCCGATTTTTCATAACAAATGTTCCAGCTTCTAGTCGAAGAAAACCATGATGTAGCTCTTCATGAGCAATTTCTGGAAATCAGGATAAAAGGCAGTCTCTTAAAATTGTCCTAAAAAGTCAAATTTATTAAAGATATATAACAAATAGGTGAAGAACAAAAGCGTATTTTTTTGTGATTTGATTAGAATATTTCCCTATTCCTGTTCTATTAGATTATCCTATTTGGAATATTCCTATTAAATTCCTCCTTTTAATATATGGAAAATTACCAATACAGTTAAGTTAAGTTGTTTTATTTACTGTTTACCAGGCTCACAACTCCTGTCCAATAAAAATTACCCAAAAGGTCAACGACTAGAATTTACTGGTGGTAGGACCTCTTGGGAGTCCGCACGGGTAGGTACCACCGCCCCGCCTATTTCTTCCGTAGCAGTAATGCGTTTCGGTTTGAAGGGTGGGGCAGCCGTTGTGACTATACTGAGACCTTAGAACTATATTTCAAAGTGTGTGGCGCATTTACGTTGTAGATGTCTATGGGCTCCGGTAACCACTTAACACCAGGTGGGCTGTGAGCTCGTCCACACATCTAAGCTATAAAAAAAAAAAAAACATTTCTGTGTAAGGCACGTATAATAGTTGGTGCGTAAAAGCTTTTAGTACTGATGTACTGCCTAGTTTTATTCTTGTAAAATTAGAAACACAACATCATGCGTCACCTACTAACATATTCGATGCTAACGAATATTTATTACCGCGTGACAGAATGTATTATGCAGGTCTTGTGACAAGTGGAGGAAACTTTGAGGCAGACGTTTTTACCACAACTCTTACCTTACAAATCGTTATATGAAAAGTTATTACCACAGTTCTCGCCTTTTTAATAATAGGTTGAGGAAAAGATTCTTCACCTTTTTTTAAGAAAATTCACAACATTTTTTATATATTATAGTTTATTCATATTTAACTAAAGTATGTAGGTACTGGTTCTGATCAAAATACCGCGACAATTGGTTTTGGCAGTCCTCTCGTGATGTTAACCTGACACTGCCTAAAGAATTCTGAAGAGTCCGAAACAGGTGGTAATCTGAAGGTGCAAGCTCAGGACTATACGGCGGATGCATTAACACCACCCAGCCAAGCTCTCTTAATTTTTGCTGAATGGCTAAAGATGTGTGAGGTCTAGCGTTATCATGATGAAAAACCACACCCCATCTGTTGATTAATTCCGGCCACTTTCTCTCAACTTCTTGCTTTAATCTCATCAGTTCTTCGCAGTAGAGCTCAGAATTGATGGTCCTATCTGGTAGTAACAGCTCATAATGAATAATGCTCTTCCAATCCCACCATACACACAGCATCACTTTATTGCGAGTTAACCTGGGTTTCGCCACAGTCTGTGAAGCCTGACCGGCCTTTGACCACGACCTTTTTCACACGTTCTTGTCGTACGTGATCCACTTTTCATCACCAGTTATCAGCTTCTTCAAAAATGGTTCGGTTTCATTACGTCGTAATAAAGAATCACAAATGAGTACACGGCTCATTAAGTTTTTTTCAGTGAGTTCGTGAGGTACCCAAATATCGAGCTTTTTTGTGTACCCAGTTTTTTTCAAATGCGCCAAAACTGTTTTGTGATCAACTTCCAGTTCTTCAGCTACGCCGTAACTACTAATATGCCGATCTGCCCCCACTTTTTAAAAAATGGCATTGTTCACCCTGTTTTTTTCCAACTCTTAAAACCGTCACTAGAGAGCGCTGTAATACGCAAATCCGTTGTCATGATATCCTTGTCATAAGTGACACAGTATCCGTAGATTATTGATTTTTATTGAATATACAAGTTTTTCTAATCCAAGTTTATTTTCATAATCATCCCTCGGAAAGTCGATCATGGTCCAATACGAGCCGGATAAGAAAACAACTAATGATAAACAATAATTATAAGTGCAAAAGAACGTTACAAACCGTAATTAACACAAAACTATTTCGTTGCTAAGTACTAGTGAATGTGAAGAATGGGCCCGGAAAGTTATATTAAATTACAAACCGATGTTCAAAATAAGATATTTAAGGCATAGGTTAATTTCAAAAAGTCACCTGCGTCTAGAATAACAAGGGAATATATCGAAACGAGATTGCAATTATCGGAACAACATTGGTTAAAGTTTGAAGAAAATCACCAGAATGTTATATTGGGATGCGAAAGTAACGATTATAGCTATTAAACAAAAGGTACAATAACAAACGTTACATCGCGAACTGCATTCTGGCCAGGCTGGTTGGGCAAAAGGGCTTTATCTTCAGAGTCATCCAACGGTGTCAAACAAATATTCGATACGACAAATGATTGCTTGCACGCTTTATCTAACCTTGGTATACCTGTATCGACATGGGACATCTTGATTATATATCTCATCACAATAAAATTGGATAATGAATCCCAGAAACAATGGAAACAAAAACTAAGCGAACAGGCTGATCGATTGCCTACACTAAGCGAGTTCCAATCATTCCTGGAATCAAGATATCGAGCACTCGAGTTTTTAGAACCAAACCAAAGAATAGAGTCTAGAGGCAAAGATGTAGTGGATAAACCGAAGGTGTTCAGCGTGACGACGTCTGTATCCTGCCCATTCTGTTCGGGAGATCACTTGCTTTATCAATGCAAGAAATTTGTATTAGAAGCCATCGAGAATCGCCGGGAGTTCATCCAGAAGAGAAAACTGTGTTTCAATTGCTTCGGAGCTAACCATTCGGTAACACAGTGCAAACGACGCACGGCTTGTTGGCGCTGTGGCCGACGCCATCACTCGCTGCTGCACCAGGAAGGCGGCACTCACAATCCGGCCCTGGCGGGCCCTAGTCAGCCCACTAATCAACAGCGGGAGCCAGCACAAGAACCGCAGGCGGCGGATCACGTGGAGCGTGTTGTCAGCCATTTTTCTAACAGTGAAATGAGATCAAGTAGTCAAGTAATGTTAGCTACCGCATTAGTTAATGTATCCAGCAAGGGTATGTATCACACACTTAGGACATTGTTGGATCAGGGCTCTCAAGCCTCGTTTATTAGTGAACACGCAGTTCAACTTTTGCAGCTTTGAAGGTTGCCAGTTCGAAGTACCATATCTGGTTTAGGAGGAGAAAAATCTAGTATTTCAGTAAAACATATGGTTCAATTTAAAGTACAGTCCACATATAACTCTTTTAGCTATCCCATTCAAGCCTATGTTTTAAACTGCCTAACATCCACTCTTCCTTCACAGCAAATTCAATTACAGGATTGGCCGGAATTGTTGCAATTGCAGATGGCTGATCCAGGATATGGTACACCAAGCAATATAGATCTTCTACTGGGCGCTGATGTGTATGGTCAGGTTTTGTCAGAAGGCATATTGAGAAATCCATCTGGAATCTTGACAGCTCAAAATACACAGCTGGGATGGATCCTGTCGGGACGAGTTTAAGTTAGTGGGGATACTCCTTACATTATTAGCGCACATACCCATGACAACTCAATCAATGATTTGCAGCGTCAGTTCTGGGAGATTGAAACTGACTAGCATCATCCACTTTTATCCAAGGAAGAAGAATCCTGTGAAAGATACTTTGAATCCACTACAACTAGGGACAGTTTGGGTCGTTATGTTGTAGGTCTTCCTTTTCGCGACAACAATCCACTTGCTCAAGAAGAAACTTGAAAATAATCCAGTCCTGAAGCAAGAATAATCCAAGGTAATAAATGTAGCCACCTGGCTATGAATCATATAGAAGTAATTAATGACAAACAAGAAGCTGCTAAGCCAGGATGCGTTTATCTACCTCATCATGCAGTTGGTTGTTCGCGAGGACAAAAGTACAACGAAGGTCGGCGTTGTTTTCGACGCTTCGTGTAAGGGTACCAGCGGCAAGTCATTGAACAATGATTTATTGGTAGGTCCAAGGCTTCAACCAGAGTTACGACACATAATTATGAAATGGCGTACTTATCCTATATATTTCGCAGCGGACATAGTTAAGATGTATCGAATGGTCAAGGTCGTACCAGAGCATACTGACTTCCAGATAATGTCACAAGGGTACTATCAAATGTAAGAAATCTAAAATTGTAAGACCAGTCTCCAAACTTTGCATTTTGCCTATCGCTTTTTAACATTACTTACCTGAATAACTGTATATATTTCATGCAATGTATGTAACTTAAATGTATCTTTGGATGCATCAGCTATTAAGTATTTTGTTATTGTTTAGTTGTAAGTAAGTACGAACTGTTTAAAAGCAACCCTTGACTGAACTTTGTCGTTATTATGGTTTCTTTAATGTGTAAGTTTATATTTAGTTCATGTTGAGCAGTTCTTTATTGATTACTATTAGGTTAAGATGTTACGGTTTCATGGAAATGTTAATTGTACATGTAAAATTTTATGGCCTCATTGTTGGCTATGAACTTTTGTAGTTCATGGTGGGCGGAATGTTCACCCTGTTTTTTCCAACTCTTAAAACCGTCACTAGAGAGCGCTGTAATACGCAAATCCGTTGTCATGATATCCTTGTCATAAGTGATACAGTATCCGTAGATTATTGATTTTTATTGAATATACAAGTTTTTCTAATCCAAGTTTATTTTCATAATCATCCCTCGGAAAGTCGATCAGGCATCTTACGACAGTACGAAAAATAAATAAAAATCACATATTTTCCTAATATGAATTTGGAATTACCTTCTTTAAAATTTAAACTTTTGATGATACCAAAACCAGACAGTATAGCCAAAGAGATTTTATTACAAGTTCATACATACTATAATGCGAAAAAACTTTTTCCCCAACCTACTATATTTTTTTCTGTTAGAGTTGGACAGACGAGTTCACGGTCGATCTAGAGCTAAATAAATACAATATACATCACATTATGAAGGGTATTTCAATACTCTTAATAGTTATATTAATACGTGAAGCAAAAACTTTGCATCCCTTTTTACGAAAATTGCCCGGACGGAGGTGTATGAAATTTGCCACACTTATAGAGAATATACAGAAGAAGTGCAGAATGCTCATATTTAAAAAAAATATGCATTAAAAATACATTAAATCAATAAAGAAAACATTACAAACACACTACCGTGTATTTGACACAACACATACGTATAATAAATACGAGTATACTCTTTGTAAATTGTCGATTGTGAAACTTTTGTTATTCATTAAAGTCTGTCTCAATTTCATCAATTGAGAATAGATTAGTATTGTTTGTCTTTAATATTATTTGTTTAAAGTGCAGCCTCTGAAATATTAAGTGTATAATCTATGGTGCAGTCTTGTACTCTTAATAATCTGCTCCTATACAAGGAATATAAAACAATATCTATTCTATTATTTCTAAGTTCAACACAGAAACGATATCATAACTTAGCTTGTTTTGCGCATTACAAATATCGTTAAAAGTTCTCGCTACAAAAACATTGAAGCCGTATTAGTATAAAGGTTTATGAACAAACCAGTTCACAGCTTGAACATAGCTAACAAAATAAAACTTTTTACTGTTCAGAACTTTACGTTTAAACAGCTACGCCAAAATATAGGCCGTCCGTTCATTACGAGTAAAAGAGGCTGTGCTATACAAACAGTTGCGCAATCCATCACGTGGAAGCGGGCCCCGACAGACCACTTAGTGACTGTCCGCTACCATCCGACGTAACTCTCTACCAACATCCGTATATCGCCAGAGCGTTACCTCAATGTAACGACCACGAAATGAACAAAAAAAATGCTTCTGTGTTTTCCCTACCCGTGTACACATTGCTTGCTTTGACCACAATATACAGTGCAAATTTAAATTTATTTAAAGATCAATATACATATAATATGTTACTGCTCATCAATATGTCAACAGAAATATAATGACGATCAACAAAGTTAAGAGCAAAAATAAACAGAATCATATGTATGTTAACCAAGACCAAGAGAGAAGGATGAGGCATTTCTATCGCTGTCCGTGGGATCGCTTACTCTTGTGGGAAAAATGTTCAATATTAACAGATTAACTCGGTCGGGGATCCGGCTTCATAAAAATAAATTCCAATATTCCCCTCGTTGCTCTCATAACTCGTAAGAAACGGCTCTCGCTGGAAAGTTTAAGGCGGACGATTGGAGAATAAAAATAGCATTTATTCCATGGTAAATTAAGTTTTTATTGAAGGATTTACGAGTTTCGGGTGTTATAAAAATACAGTAGGTTCCAACAATTAACGATTTCATATGTAAATCTACTTTAAAACGATTTTTCGTGCAATATTAAAATGATTTCAAAATCTATAAAAATTATAAATACAACTTCATGTTCAACTTAGGGGTCATTTCCAGGTTATCATATACATATTACTAATAGAATAAACTAAAAACAGAAATAAATAAATCCACTTAAAATAAAAAAGTAATTAAATTGATTAACTAACGTTTATATTCAGTAGATTGACATATAAACCCTCATTCAGACAAAGCTAGTTCTCATACTAACAAAATGATATGTAGCTTTCACAATGATGTCACGGGTCGACCATTTGTCGGCTTACTACAGAGCCAAACACATCACAACTAAATAGCGATTCCGAAAATCATCCAATTCCGTTTCTGCAGGATAACCGTCGGAGCACCGTGACATGTGAAGAATGTAGATATTCAAACTTAAATATTGTAGTACCGATACGTAAGTATCTTAAGGAAACGTCAGAGCGCTACTTCGATAAAGCGGCGCTACACGAAAACCCCCTTATTGTGGCCGCTGCTAATTACTTATAGGATCGCGACGAAAGTGGGGTAGCCGTTGTACTGTAAAACTGAGACTTAGATCTCATGTCTCAAGGGCTGGCTTACGTTGTTTGTGTCTATAGGCTTATGTAACCTTTTAAAACCAGGTGGGCCGTGAGGTCGTTCGTCCATCAGAGCAATAAAAAAATATAGGTATATATTATTTATGTTCATTGGAAATAATTTCATTGGAAGACGTGCCCCGTGCACTATTTCTGTTTTTCTTATGTTTGACTATTTCTGTATTTTCTGTAAATCTACACTTTTAGAAAATCCTAAATAAATCAAAGATTTAAAATTTGGACTAACTATTCTTCAAAATTTGGCAAGTAAGCATTTTTTAATAATATTTTTTTTATCCAAATACAAATATAAAAAAAAATCATTAAATTACCCTATTCTACTTTCATTGATTTCTCCTTGCTTAGGGTTATGAATGTCAACTAGTTAACTAAAGTCTCTATTAACTTGTTTCTCTTCATCAACAAATTATTTTTCTTAACGGCAATCCCACACATTTTTTTAAGTTTTGTGCACAGATACTCGCTTAACTAGTGCTAGGTAAAAGTAAATATCAACTTACTTTAACTTAGATAGCTTTGTGTATTTTCTCCGTATACATTTGCTCCGATGAGAAAACTTGGAAATTCTAAAATAGTTTACTCTCTACTGGCTTCGAGTGACACGTAAACTCAATACAAAAGTTAACATTACGCACTCACCTATTTTACTGTGCTTAAAGGTTTAAAGGATCACGAATCTCGAATAGATGCTTGATAAATACTTATAAATAGCTATTTAAAATGCACACAGCTTATGCAGCTTGGAACACGTTGTGGTTTATTTGCAGAGTATTTTAGTTTCAGATTCGGTTGCTCTATAATAGTAAAGTTAGCATAACTTGCACAAATTTTACTGGTGGTAGGACCTCTTGTGAGTCCGTGCGGGTAGGTACCACCACCTTGCCTATTTCTGCCGTGAAGCAGTAATGCGTTTCCATTTAAAGGGTACGGCAGCCGTTGTAACTATATTTGAGACCTTATAACTTATATCTCAAGGTGGGTGGCGCATTTACGTTGTAGATGTCTATGGGCTCCAGTAACCACTTAACACCAGGTGGGCTCTGACCCCGTCCACCATTCTAAGCAATAAAAAATAAAAACTCGTCTGACAATGATTTCTTCGTTCGTAAGCTGAGTATTCTGTGAATTTATTTTTCGACCAATACACATAGACGATCTTCGAAGAATGGGTGGATCAGGGTGTAGGGTGATCTCCCTCGGCATGCCATAGTTCCAACAGTCCTGTCGCAAGTAAACAGACCGACGTGCTCTGTGTCCCCAATTAACACGTTCCTCCTTCTACAAAACAAACAGGAGAATACCTACATTTTCTCAATATTGATTTTTGTTATTTCTCAATTCAATTAACTTCAACTGCCTAGGCGTCAATAGGATCACTTAATTAGCGTCTGTATTCATATTTCTAGTAGTGTATACGAGGGTGTATTCGTATAGAATCGACGATTCGTTGGAAAATCGTGCAGTGCGATGTTGTATATAAATACAACGAGCACCAGCAAACAGCTCGCAGCTATATATGTATATATATGTACGGCTGGCTTTGGTAGAAGATGTCGAATGATATGGACCTTCCAGTAGAACTTATTTCACTACTTAAATACTATGGTATGGGAATCAGGATAATGTGGTGAGCTGATCGGATTCGCTATCGGATTGTTACTGGTTAGAGTGTGATGTCAGGCAAGACGGGCTAATATCAATGAACCTCTTCAACTTATTGCTTACTATGTAGCTTTAAATGCTCTTAAAGGAGTATCTCATTTTAAGTATCTGGGATATTGGGATCACCAAAACGATCGCAGGTGACGTTGATATGGAAAGAGAGCGAAGCGCGTGTCAGCTAAAGCTAATGTGCTAGCTCGCAGGTTTGCAGTTGTACGGTACAAGTGAGAACGACACTCTTCAGACCATATTACCAGTCTTTATACACGTGCAGCTTTTGGTTCAGACATACAAAAATGCATCACTTTGCACATACAGTATAATAATTTCTTCAGGGCGCAGATGGGTCTAACGCCGTGGTGAAGCGGGATTTTTTTTATTGCTTGGATGGGTGGACGAGCTCACAGCCCACCTGGTGTTAAGTGGTTACTGGAGCCCATAGATATCTACAACGTAAATGCGCCACCCACCTTGAGATATAAGTTCTAAGGTCTCAAGTGTACTTACAACGGAATAGGCAGAAATAGGCAGGGTGGTGCCACCATCCTGCCTATTTCTGCCGTGAAGCAGTAATGCGTTTCGGTTTGAAGGGTGGGACAGCCGTTGTAACTATACTTGAGACCTTAGAACTTATATCTCAGGGTGGGTGGCGCATTTACGTTGTAGATGTCTATGGGCTCCAATAACCCCTGAACACCAGGTGGGCTGTGAGCTCGTCCACCCAACTCAGCAATAAAAAAAAAACCACTGAACTTCAATGGTTCACAACAGAGGTTTTCATTAAAATGAAGGATTCATGAGGTAAACTATCAGAGAGAAGAGAGCTAATCAGGCAGCACTTGAAGCTATTCCGCGCCCTGAGCGATGCAAACGAGCAAACTTCGGGATCACAAACTGGGTTAGACTCATCCCATAACTTTGATCGACACTTCAAAGTAAAAATTAATTAGCTACAGTATGGAAAAAAATATTTACATGTTTACGAAGATATTTAGTAACCAACAAAAAGATTATGTAGGTACTTGTCGAATGCGGGTCAATAATAAAGTTTTTCTAACGTAACGTCCAGCTCCGACTATAGTACGGAGAGAAAGGTTCTGCTGGGCCTGCAACTTCACCTGCAATTTAAAGCGGTGTGAGTTACCAGAATTTAGGTGAACACAATTCCAGCTCTGACGCCTCATTTTGAAACGTTATAACATGTAATTCTTTAACGATAGCATTCTGACCATCAGTTTATCGTGCAACAATTCGCTCGATGAAAGATCTTTTCTTTGTGCTTGGAAACGATTACAAATTTTTTTTTTTTTTTTTTTTTATGATTGAAGGATTACTGGTGGCCCGGAGGCCTTTCCAGTTTCACCAGGACAGGTGGGCGAGCAAAGGCTCAGCCAGGAGGGGTGGGATTTGCTAACAGCTGTCCGAGCGCCTCCGAAGGAGACCTAACAACTCAAGAGTAGCTGCTTCGCGAATGAATCTACTACCGGATAGGAATCGCGACCCGCTGAGAAGATCCGACGAGAAACTCAGCGAGCTGATTCATGGGTTAGGTTGCACGGCGAACTCTTTGTCGAGTTCGACGAGTACGGTTACCGAGGTCCCTAAGCCTGCTCCTAGAGCTGAAGGCGTCTAGTGCAAAGGTTATTGGATCTGATGGATCCGTAAGGACGTGTCTAGGGCGTCGACGGTGACTGGCTTCTGCATGATCAGGATTCGGGGAGTAGTCAGCGGCGGCTACGATAAGGCGATTATCATGACGCATAGCCTTATCGAAGTATCGTTCCGACGCTGACTTCATGTATTTCCGAATTGATTCGAGGCCCAGGTCGTCGTGTAGGTCAACGTTCCTCACGAACCACGGAGCCCCGACAGCTAACCTGCAAAAGCGGGATTGTAGGGATTGGAGGGTGTCTATGTGTGTGCGGGCCGCGTGAGCGAACACCACACTCGCGTAAGTCATGACGGGCCTTAAACAAGTTTTGTAAAGTGTCACCTTGTTCCGAAGGGACATTTTACTCCGCTTACAGATCATGGGGTAGAGTCTACCGAGAATAAACGCGGCACGGTCACGGACTGATTTTATATGCGGGCGGAATGTCATCGATGCATCCAGGGTAACGCCCAGGTACTTGACCTTCCTGGCCCAGGGTATGGATTGACTAAAGAGAGTAATCGGGGGTGTGAGATTCCTCCTCCTAATACGGGAGGAAATCCGTGTGGAGCTTCCCCTCTGAAATAGCACCGCAGTACTTTTCGCTGGGTTGATGTCTATGCGCCATTTTCGGAACCACTGTCCTAGGGCTAGGGCTGCGCTCTGAAGCTTCTTCGCGATTAGGGACTTGTTTCTACTGGAATAGTAAACAGTCGTGTCGTCGGCGAATAAAGCTAAATGGGTCGGCGGCGACCGGGGAACATCGTTAACGAATAAGCTAAATAGGAGGGGTGAAAGGACAGAGCCTTGCGGGACTCCAGCTGTGAGAGGTCGTGGGGAGGAGCGGGTTCCCTCGACTCGATATCGAAAAGAGCGGTTCGACAAGAAGTCCCGTATGATGAGCACGAGACTATCCGGCACACCCATGTTGAATAGTTTGAAAATCAAACCGTTGTGCCAGACTTTGTCGAACGCTTTTGCGACGTCGAAGAAGAGAGCTCCCGTGTATAACGGTTTTGGTCGATTAAGCCCCACAAGAATGTGCTCCGTGAGGCGGTGCACCTGTTGAACGCATGAGTGATTTGTACGGAATCCGAATTGTTCATCGATGAGAATGCCCTTGGATGAGACGAAGTCTCTGAGGCGTTTGTAGAGCAGACGCTCATACAGTTTGCCTAGAGACATGAGGAGGCTAACCGGGCGGTAGCTCGTCGGATGATTTTTTGGTTTACCGGGTTTATGTATGGCGATAACGTCCGCTTCTTTCCACACCGCGGGAAAGATACAGTTCGCCATAGCGGTATTGAAAATAGATGCCAACATCACGATGAGTTGGACGGGTAGAAGTTTAATAACGCGGTTGGATATACCGTCGGAACCGGGAGCCTTGCGAGGACGTAGGTCTTTGATCAAGTCTTTAACTTCCATCGGGGTGACGGGTGGTAACGCATCCGAGGGTGGCAAGGAGACTCTGCGTTCTACCTCACTGTCTACTAATTCTACATGAACAGGGTCCACGGATTGAGTGCTGGGCGTGCACTGGGTTTGCAATGTATCGGCCAGCAACTCTGCTTTTTCGTCATCATCAAACGCCGCGAGTCGGCCTGAGGGGCCTACGAGGGGGGGCATAGTTACTGCCGTATCCGATTTGAGAGTACGAGCTAAGCGGTAGTAAGACCTTTGGGAGGGCGCGAGTCCTTTTAAGAAATCAGACCATCTGGCATCTCGGACTTCGGCGATGCGAGACTTTACGTCGCGTTGTAGGGCACGCATTCGAATACGATTTTCCGCGGTAGGATACCTGTCGTAGGCGCGTATCGAGGCGTTCTTAGCTCTAAGGAGTTCCCTAATATCATCGGACAATTTGAAGCGGTGAAGGAAGTCCTCCGCTACAACTTGTTTCGATGATCTATCTAATGTTGAGGTGATGTGTGACGTTAAGATGTCTATGGCTTCAGCGGTATCCTGAGGAGACGGGGTAGAGTCCGGGTTAAACGGGAGGGATGGTGGATCAGATTCAGCCAGGCTAATGCCCAGCGTGTGCCAATCCACCACAGTCCTCGTGACGGGAACGGAGTCGGGAGCGCGACCGAGCTTCATAACGACGGGACGGTGGTCTGAATCTAACTCTGAAACTACTTCGATCCAGTGTAAGCTTAGAGTTACGTTTTTTAATAATGCTATGTCGAGTATATCCGGGCGATGCGCGATATTTAGCGGGTAGTGAGTCGGTGTTAGCGGAGCGACGATATCGAAGGCGAGATCATCGACTAACGCGTCAAGCCGCCTGCCATTCGGGGTTGTGGTGTGTGAGTTCCACCTGATGTGTTTACAATTTAGGTCGCCCGCCAGAATGACAGAGCTCCCCGTGCCGAGCAGCGCCTCGATATCACTGCTTAGAACGATCTTATCCGGTGGAAGATAAACGGACGCGATAACGATCACGTTGATTTGCGAGACCGTAAGCGTTAAAAAATCCTATCGTTACGGATAGGGGCTTTATTCTACTTATATACGCCATTGATTACCGGCGGAGTGAGGGGAGGACGTACGTATTTAATGACGCGTATACGTTGGCGTATTCTTGCACAACGGCGATAAAGTGTTGTGCAGTGGAGGCAGCGCGAATGGCGTCGCCCAAAGCGTTAACGCGCTCAAAGTTGATCGACTGAAAGAAGTCGATCGCTAAAGCGAGATTGTCGGACGCGGTCGGAGGGCAAGTCGCGGGAGAGGGACGAGTTGCGGGGGCGGGACGAATCGCGGAGGAGGGAGTTGTAACCGTGTTCGTGTACGGCAGCGGTTTCGCCCAAGCCGAGACACTGGGCACCGGCGCCGGAACGAACGCTGGCTTAGCCTGCGACACAGAGGGTGCCGAGGCTTTGATGTCTGGGCCGGAAGCTCGGAGGCGGTTTGGGCGGGCGACGCGGCGATTTATTTTCGGGGCTCGGGGGCATCCGCGGTAATTTGCGGGGTGACCCTGTGTACGACACAGGACGCAGCTAGGCGGTTCCGTCGCGGTTTTTTGATCGCGAGTGCAGAGGGCCGTGGCGTGATCTCCTAAACACTTGACGCATCGGGGGCGCGCGTGACAGTTACGGGAAGAATGCCCGTATAATTGGCAGTTATGGCACTGGCTAGGTGTGCCTTTCTTGTGTGGGGTTTCGACGGCGATTCCGGAAAGGCTACAGACCGTTCGGATGTTGAATATTTGCTTACCCTCGGGGGTAGGCTGGACGGCGACGAGAACCATGTTATATGGCTCCCTTCCGCGACCTGTGTGCATGCGGTGTACGGAGTTAACCGGTAGGCCTTGTTCGAGAAGGTCGGCCTTGACTAGCTCGGCATCCAACTCTTTAGGGATGCCACGTATGACGGCACGGAGTTCGCGCTCCTCCTGGAGCGTATACGTGTGGAAACTTATATGCTCCTTACGGAGGTAAGAAGAGAGGGCCCTATGGTCGTCGGGTGTTCGAACCTTAATTTGAATGCCGTTCGCAAGGTTACGGGCATTCGTGAAGTTGATATTTTTGGCCTTAAGGGCCAGGGAAACTCGATCCCAAGCTGCCTTCTCTTGGAGGATTACCGGGGGAGGGGTCTGGGTTTTATTTTGTGCCACCGGACGCGGCGACGGAGTGGCACGGGCTGGAGGCACAACGGGAGTCTGAGGGCGGGGGCGCGACGCGTTCGCGGCTTTGCTAATTTTAGCGGCCGCGGGAGCTCGAGACTCCGCGACATGCTTCTTACCCTTTTGTACCAGGGTGAATCCAT
This sequence comes from Bombyx mandarina, assembly GCF_030267445.1. Taxonomy (NCBI): domain Eukaryota; kingdom Metazoa; phylum Arthropoda; class Insecta; order Lepidoptera; family Bombycidae; genus Bombyx; species Bombyx mandarina. Next base: position 10,011,080 of record NC_143219.1, on the reverse strand, counting down.
CCGTCGATGAGGCGGGAGCGAGGTCGACCTCCATCTCCGAGTCAGAGTCGGAGGACGAGGAGGCGGGCGCAGGTGACCTACGAGCAGGTGTTTTGGAGGGCACGATGGAGGCTGCGGATGATCGCGCTGCTGGAACGGTGGCCACGGCGGACGACGCAGCAGTTTTACTCGCCAGTATAGGCGACGCGGGAACGGCAGGCATGACGGAGGCTGCGGTGCTCGATGCAGAAGCTTTGCACGCAGGTACAGGCGACGCAGGAGCAGCGAGCTCGGCGGAGTCCACGAGAGGGCTCGCGGTGTGATCGGCCTTGAAGGCCAGAAACTCTGAGGCGAGCTGTGGGTGGCGAAGTCGGAGGAATTCCGCGAATACAGCGTCCATGATCGCTGAGTGCCCGGGTGGGGCGGCCCCGGGTCTTGAAAACACTCGCCTTGCGGCGAGGCCCCAACTTCTCGGACCTGAGCGGTTCTATTGAACACAGGTGGCGATGCGGCACGATTACTACAGGACAAAGAAAAAACACAACCAAACGGAAATAACAAAAAGAAACAGAACAATTGAACACTTCCAGGAAAACAGTTTGTCGGCAGATGTACCACGAACACAGAAACAACAAAAGGAAACAAAACAAATAAAAACTTCCAGAAAGAGCACTTAGTCGGCAGATGTACCACGAACACAGGCCGCGCGAACAATGGCCGGGCTAACAAAAGCCGGGCGAACAAAGACCGGGCGATCGAGTGGTCGATGAGCACGTCCGCACGTGACGGGTGCCTCTATCGGAATGACAACATTTTCTATAAACTCTCTTATGGCCGCGATATTTTCTAGCTACCCTGAGCAATAATAGAAAAATTGAAAATAGTTTTTTGTATATAGAAAGAAAAAAAGGGTGCGTGTACTTATGTACCCGCGTAAGAAGTTATACTTTATTTTTATTAAATTAATTTCTTTTTTTTTAAATATTAAATAATTAATAATAATTTTTTAACGTTAATAATTTAATAATATTTAGTATGAATTATATTAAATAATAATTTTGTCATTTATATTACTAAATAATACATACGGATAGTTAACCTCAATTGTATTGGAGCACTTGTGGGCAACTTCATTTCTGTTAATTTTGTGTCACGGTGCGCGCGCATCGTAAAATTTCACTCTCATCAATTTTTCATAACGCGCCTAAAGAAGTATAACTTCAAAAAAAAAACAACAAAACAAACAAATTTGTTTTTCAGCTCTTGAGAGCGATCTAACAATCTAACAAAACGATTTCAATACGATGCTTTTTTTATTGCCCGTTAAGGCAGATGAGCATACGGCCCACCTGACGGTGAGTGGTTACCTTCGCCCATGGACTTCAGCAATGCCGGGGGCAGCGCCAGGCCGCTGCCTACCGTTAAGTACTCTCCACAAGTTTGAAGAAGGATATGTCATAGCGCTCGGGAAACACCGTGGAGGGGAGCTCATTCCAAAGCCGTATGGTACCTGGCAAAAAAGATCTCTGGGAGGGCACTGTGGATGAACGCAATGGCTCCAGGTAGTATGGATGAACTCTACTCCGGTGGCGGGGCGGTAAAACGTGATGATGGTATCATCTCAAACAATTCTTCAGAGCAGTACCGCGCAAGGCCCAACTTGTGCTTTTTTGTTTAGTTACTATTATAATTGACAAAAAAAGTACATATATAGCTTCCAACAAAACTTTAAAGTAAGCGAATTAGAGCTCTAGGTAAGTTATCAATTATTTTAAGAATTTATTTAACAAACTCAAAAGAAGATCAAAACGAGAGAAACCGACGAAACAAATGTCATCCATCGTTCCATTACAATGAATATAGTTGATTGTTCCGAACCTGTAATGAAATTCGTAGCAATAAGAGCCATCTCGCTTGATTAATGTCAGCCTCTTTCGAGCACAACCGGATATTAAGCTTCCTTAACAAAGTTTATTGCACTTTTTGTTAACTTGTTTCCTAATTAATTTAAAGCAACAAGTGTCTCTTGATAAATTAAAAAAGGTGCTACTACAATACGATAAGATACTTGCGTTTTTTTTAAGTTACAAAACTGACATGCTATTATTTTCGTCGGGAAAACTAGTAAAACAAAACCAAAAAATATATAATGCCTTTACTTCTATGTACTGAAATGACTTTGTGGAGTTTTCAAGTCGCGTAATTTAATAACAATTTAATTTCATTATAAATTTACCCCGATTCGATAACAGTGAGAGGAATTTTAGATTATTCGCTTCGAGAAATAAAGATGTTTCGATATTACAGGTGTGGCAGTAGCCATCATATACCTACCATAAGATACTTGATAGAACCCTGAATCTCGCTTGCGAGATTTTCAAGATAATCTTTCATAAAGAAAAGTTCCGAACAACAACATTCAGACCGTCGGTCTACCGAGAAATTTCCTCTGCGGAAGATTTTCCCTTTGTCGATAAGCCTATTATAAACGTAAGAGGGATTTATTTACCGATTAATATCAATATTTTATTACTTTATACCTTCCTCAACACAAGAAAACAGTCCTCGTAAGTCCCGATGTTCCTGGTAAATAGACAAATCGTTAGCAGACATTGCTCATTTGTCATGACATAACTATGTCACAATCTCAAAGCTTTTGTATTTTCTCTTACGGGAAGATTTTCGACATTTTGAGACATACGTAAATGTTAACCAATTCCAATATATAACATTATACTTAAAACATTTTTTGTAATCTATTTTACTGGTGGCAGGACCTCTTCGGGGGCGCCCAACACTCGAATGTTGGTCCGGTGATAAAGCGGTGCAAAGACGCTCGTGTGCGCCGCTCACGGTGTGTCTCCCGAGACGACGTCCTTAGGGATTTTCCCGGGGATGAGATCCCGTCCTATCATTAGTACGGGTACCGGCGAAGGCGGGACTTTCGGCGCGCACCGCGGTACCGTAAGTTTCGTGTAGTCAGTGCGGTGGAGCTCGATGGGGTTTAGTCGGCAGTCGGTTCTGCGGAGCAAGTGCCTCGCGCGCCTTTTTCAAGGCGTAGTCTCCTGTGAGAAATTGAGGGAGGACCTCGGTCCTTCTCTTCTCCCCTTCTTCCTCTCCGGAGGCTCCGGAGTCCGACATAACCCGGTCCGTTACCCCCTTCGACCGGGTATCCGTAAATGGATTCCGCAGAGTTAATAAAAAAAGGACTTCTTGTGAGTCCGCGCGGGTAGGTACCACCACCCTGCCTATTTATGCCGTAAAGCAGTAATGCGTTTCGGTTTAAAGGGTCGGTCAACCGTTTGAACTATACTGAGATCTTTGAACTTATATCTCAAGGTGGGTAGCGCATTTACACTGTAGATGTGTATGGACTCCAGTAACCACTTAACACCAGGTGGGCTGTTGTGAGCTCGTGCACCCATCTAAGGAATAAATAATTAAATAAATAATCAAGCTGAAGTTGCAACAGAAACATGAACACTTGCAAAGTACCTACGGCCAAACAAATTATTTGATTGAGTACGTAAAACTTGGCAGGGACGATTTTAATCGCTTTACCGATCCTAATTCGGGAAAGTTGAATCTACTTAGTAGCCACGTCGTGTCTCGTTCCGATACACACTGTAAACAGAAGTCGAAACTGTTGAGAGGCAGACCTTTCGGGTCATTACCCAGACCCTGGCTTCGACTAATAGCGGCCCGCTAACTTCCACTCGCAGATAAATCAGGATAATGAGCTAAATTTGTAACCTTTATTTAATGTCTACGTATATTACAATTTGAACTCTCTAGTTAAATAAAATAACTTAAAAGCTTACAGCATATCTATATATTAATACGTGAAGGAAAAACTTTGTATCCCTTTTTACGAAAATTGCGCAGACGGAGGAGTATGAAATTTCTCAGACTTATAAGAAGGAGTGCAGAATGTTAATATTTTTTTTTAATTAGGCCTAAAAATACATTAAATCAATAAAAAAAATATTGCACACACTACCATGTATTTGACGCACGCAATGCACACACGCATGCATACTATTTATTTATTGTCAAACTTTTGTTCTTGACGTCTGTGGTCAAATTGAGAATAGATTAAATATTGTTTGTCTTTATTAATATTTTTCTATAGTGTAGTATAGTGTAGTCTTGGCTTTGAAAATACAATCATAATAGTGTACAAACTTACAATTTCAATTAATTATAGTCGAATTTCGACTACTGCGGGACCTCTAGTCACTATATAATTAACGTACAAAAAAAAGATAACAGATTGGAGAATTTAGTTGAAAAAATAATGTACTCTGAATACATACCTACTAATACACATGCCTACATTGTTATTTATCACTTCGCTAACATAGTAAGCAATTTTGTTATTCAAAGGGCATTAAAATCATGCCACTTTTCACATCAAGCTCTGCTCTCACCCATCAAATCCTCGTTGTGAGCGTTATGAAAGAAATGGATTGGAACGTTCGGCCCGGAAAATAATATTTGACAAACAACAAAGAAGTTTCTCAGTTAACGCCTATACGCCATTAATCACTCTATTATTGAACGATGTGGCACAAAGCACACTATACCTTTCGATCGCTGCTAGTGCGCTTTCCTTATGAAGCAACTGTTTGTACAATGTTAAGTTTATTTTAACACCTACCTACTACCTATGTTGGCGATATTTTGCTGATCATTTTGAAGCTTTCGCGGCCTTGCTTCGAAAAGATCTCATTACGATATTGTAATCGTAAATACACAAATATAATACATACATACGTGAAAGGCTTATCCTTCAACATCGTGAATTACCTAAATCAAACTAAATAAAATAAAAATCTACATCGCCGTGAAACTGAATTCTCTTGTAGTGGTATTTTAGAGGTATGATCGTGCCCGTTTAAAAATGAAACAAAAGCCATAAAATGAATTTCATAATATCTAAAAAAAATTCAACATGGAAAACCTATTAGTTAGTAATCGAACCATTTAGAATTTAGATGAATCATTTACATTAAAATCTTAAATCATCAGCTGACCTACTCGCAAATTATAAATTATTATTATTACCTATACCTTTTATTTCATATATTGAATAGTATATAATTATACTACTTACTAAGTACTACTTCCTATTATGCATATTTTATGTATTATAAGTATTTGAGTAACTTGGTAGTATAGTTGCAGTCTTCAAAATCAAAAATACTTACAATAAAATCTACTTCTTTGTGTACTGTGAATGTTTTTAAACTTCTATACAGTTACAAAACGACACAATAATAGATTTAGTCTTGAAGGGTAGTTTTCCATCTTAATCTTTGTTCTTACCAACATAAAATCTAACAAAAACACATAATAATATTGCACGCCCCTATTTCAGCCCCTGAATCAGAAAATAGCAAACTTTACGTTGATGAAATTGCGATAAACAATATTATTAATTAAATATTATGATATTTCGAAGACGCGACGCGACCCTGTACAAAATACTAATGAAGTTACCGTTTAGTCTATGGAAGTTAAAATTAATAAATATGTTTTATTTCTATTAATCAAAATATGCACCAATGGTACCGACGCATCTCTATCAGCGCGTTGGTAATCTTTCAATGCCCTTCTTTAAGAAGTCATGAGTACAAACTCTCCAAAGGCTTTTTGTACTGCCTCTCGAGTATTGAATCTTTTACCTGTCAATAAGTTGTACAAACTTTAGGAAAAGGAGAAGTCTGTCAGCGCGAGGTCTAGTGAGTACGGTAGATGACGTAAAACATCCAACCCTAGGTTTTGTAGCTTATAGGCCATTTGTAGTGCCGTATGAGGTCGAGCATTGTCGTGTAGGAACAGCCAGGATGAGCACCAAAGGCACCAAGGAACCAAGACTGGCCGGAGATTCGCATACTTCTCCATCATTGTGTTGAGTCCCTCACAGTACACAACTGCAGTAATGCATGTGCCATTTGATAAGAATCTGTGCTGAATTACACCAGCCTTTGATCATCAATGACCATGACTTTTTAAGCGTAAGTTTTCGTTTGAGGCAATGCGGTGCAAAATCCCTTCGTTCCTGTATCTATTAAGCAACACAAGGCGTACCTTAACGGGTACTTTACGCGTTCGTCGCACTGGCGATCGTTCAGTTCATGCGGAACCCACTTATTAAGTTTTTTACCTTGACAATCTGGCGTAAATGGACCAATATTGTTTTGATGCTAACGTTTTGAAGGTTACTGCTAACTCAGCGGTAGATTTGATATCTTATGCTTCCATTATCTCGTTTAATTCGTTGTTGTTGACTTTATTTTTCGAGCGACCTCGCAAATCAAATCAAAATTCGGAAACTTTCAAACAAATAACAAGTCGTGGGTTTATAGTGATCATTCCGGATAGGTCATTAATGTCGTGAGTCGTTTGTGCGGAATTGCTATTGAGTTTGAAAAAACAAAATTCATTTGAATTCAGAATTTATTTCCAGCCATACATTAATTACGTTCAAAAAATGATGAATATTCTAAAACGGAAACTTAATTGGTTAAGTATATTGAAAATAGAAGTAAGATTCTCTTTTGATGAGATTAAGGGTCATTTGCAAAGCTCAAAATGCTAAGAGAAAGTACGGACTCATTCTCTTTTACCGAACCCTTCAAAAGGTCTTTATCGGCCCATAAAATTTCTTTTGTACTACGCGAACTTTCTGTAGCGACGTCAACTTGTTTGATGGTCACCCTCGACAATAATTTTCTAAGCCCTCCGTCGGCTTCACCGATCGCTTCGCAAGTTACTGCCGATAAAATAAATTCTTTACAAAATAAATTCTGTTATGATCCTTTTTACTTTTACCGAAGGAGGAGGAGTAATAATAGGATGATCCGAAAACGAATGTTTCCAATAAGTCGTCCATCCCAAGCTTGTTTCAAAATACATTTCGCCTTTTTGGACAAATGTGGAGTTATTACAAAAATGTTTTCAATGGAATTACGATCGTCCAGATTATGTAAGATACCTTTGCAGAAAATTTTGTTCTAGTATCTAATACAATATTAGACTCTAAGGACTTTAGCTTTTAAGCCAACTGGAAAATGCTTAAGTGCGTACACATCTCATGACCTTAAAATTATATATAGCAGTAGCTATTTAAGTAAATTTCTTTCAACACAAAAATATTTCTGTATTATTCTATTTAATAGTTTGATAATAGTTTTAGATGTATTATCATATTTCTATTACGCATCAACATATTTTGTTTACAACACACCGATGACAATTGTTTATGAAGGCTTTCCGTTGCTTTGACAAAGTAATAATATTTTCCAAGCAGACCTGTTATTTCATTATTTAAAAACGAATGGGTAGACTAACTCACCGCTCACCTAGTGTCAAGTGGTTACCGGAGCCCATAGAACAACACAAGGTAGTTGCCGCCACCCACCTTGAGACATTAGCTCTAAGGTCTTCTTTTTTACAGTACGACTACCTCACCCAATAAATAAATAAATAAAAAACCAACAAATAAAAGGACTAGGACGGTGGATGTCCTTTAATACCTACTGAATTATGACCTGAAAAATACAAGTTTCTATCGTATAAACAACTGAAGATAATAATCGAATGCAATACTCTCAGAAAACCCACTTTAAATTTTTTATTTTGGTTGCTCACGTGACGCGCACAATGTATGTACATAAACACCCTTCAAATCACTCAATCCTGTTTTTAGCAGGATAACCATCGGAGCACCGTGGTACGTGAGGAATGTAAATCTTCACAACGATTTTCAATTAGACCCAGTACGTAAGTATCTAAAAAAAGCGTCACAGCGCTTCTTCGAAAGGCCGCGCGCCATGATAATTTTTTAATGTGGCCGTGGGTAACTAAATATCCGAACCAGGCAACGGGGCAAAACAAAGTCGCGTCGCCCAAAACATGTCTTGTCGGATCAACTCTTGGTGTTTTAGGCTCTCCAAGTACCGAACACCACTCTGGTCGAACTCGTCGAATACAGAATCGAAGAGTTCGACGTGCAACCTAGCCCATAGACACAGCCCACTGAGTTTCTCGCCTTTGATCTTTTCGGTGAGTCGCGACTCCAAGCCGATGATAGATTCAGCAAAGCGATTACCAATTTCGGAGTCACTTGCGGGGAAGCCAAGTTGGCGTCAAAAATGCTGGGAGTCCTCAACAAAGCGAAGCAGTAGTTCACGCTTGGACAAAGCACAGGTCCGGCCTCGCGTGGAGAACTGCTTCCACCTCTGGGCCGGGGCTCCCAAATACCAGCTACTTCCATTTGACTCCTTACAGAAGAGAGCCGTTCGGATTGTCGATAATCCCATTCTCACGGATCGTTTGAAAACTTTAGGTCTGCGGAGAGACTTAGGTTCCGTCTGTATTTTGTACCGTATGTTCCATGAGGAGTGCTCTGAGGAATAATTTAAGATGATACTATCATCTTGTTTTTACCATAGCACCGCCCGCCACCGGAGTAGAGTTCATCCATACTACCTGGAGCCACTGCTTTCATCTACAGTGCATTTCTATAGAACATTTTTGTCACGTACCATCCGGCTTTGGAATGAGCTCCACTCCACGGTATTTCCCGAGCGCTATGAAATGTCATTGTTCTTCTTCAAACGAGGCTTGTGGAGAGTATTAAACGGTAGGCAGCGGCTTGGCTCTGCCCTTGGCATTGCTGACATCCATGAGCGACGGTAATCACTTACCATTAGGTGGACCGTATGCTCGTCTGCCTGTTAGTGCAATAAAAAAAATTTAGGACCAATGTTAGTAATTCCCTCAGGTTAAACCTGTAAGCTCACCTACAAGTTCGTGAGTGTTTGGAACAGCGCCTTAGGCTACCAGCAAATAGGTAGGGAAAAGACAAATTAATGGCTATTTATATAGATAGTTTCTAAGTAATATTTCTAAAATGTGAAGCACTAAAAAATCATTTCGCATCCGATCACCGAGACTTTTCTTATATTATATTTTAAAACAAAATCTTTCAGAAATTTAAACAGACAGCTTAAAAGCCTTTCAGTGAGGCGGCGTTTGATGAGACATAATTCAATGTGTTGGCGAGTGTTGAAAATTAAGCAGAGCATTGGAGCTACCCTGCATCGCCTCACAACCGAACCTATGGGTCGAGAAAGGGCCCCTGCACCCGGCACCCGATGGTTACTACGGGGATTTCTAGCCCTCACCGCTCACTCCATTTCTAAGCTGGAGAGACGACAGAGAATCGATCTCCCTGTTGCGTTTCTCTTGGAGTATAGCTGCTTCGAGAGGTATCTGTAGAGATTTACCGCGAGAATCTGGACTTAGGTTACGCCAATATGAGTACCCGGGCTACGACTCGGTATCTGAGTTTGCCCTCAAAGCTTGCCCAAGGTTGCAAGCAAGGAGCATCTACGGCAGGTAGGGTGTTCATTTAATATAAATTGAATATACATCAATGTTTTTTGCGATGTATCAATCGGAAAGCTTGCATAGCTATTTTCTCTGATATATCGAATTGAAGCGACGATGTTTTCAATACATCGATAAAACATCAGCTAATTTCCGAACAAATATAGATCCTGATAGTGCAAAATATAGCGAAAAATATTACATAAATAATAATATCAGTTTTCTGTTCTTTTATGTATAAAAAAAACATAATATTTATACCAAATATGAACAAGTTTACCCTGAACGAATCCTTAAATATGTTAAAATTAATTTCAGTATATCGAACCTGGCGCCTCATGATTCACTAGGCACAACCAACTTTACGAAAGATCCGATAATTTAATTTATTTTGTCGACTACAGTATTAAAAACATTATTATTTAACGAGTTCTTACAAATATTTTTTTTACTAAAATGTGTTCCCGATATTTCGTCGATGAGCCACGGCAATAAAGTCGACAATCTTATGTTGTAAAGTGTTATATGTCTTTCACGGTGTGTTGTCTATGGGATCCGGTGACCGCTCAACAGGTAGTACTCGAACTCAACTACAGTACCCGGCGCTAAATATTGCACATCGACCGTGGGAAAGAGACGGTTAATTTTTGCTTCGTAGATCGTTATACCTGTCGCACATTACCTAATTGACATTTAGTCTCCATAGATACCAGACCGTTAGTGTTTCGCCGCACACAGCTAACGCTTTACAACAAAAACAAAATTAGACGAATGTCTCTTTCTAAATATCGATGTGAAATATTTATTGCTTGGTACTTTAAACATGTTGGCAAATAAAAGCTGGAGCATAAGTATGTTTTAATTTTGTATGCATAGTATGTATGCATACCGTTATACAAACTTATAGGAAAATTTCATCAAAACGAAAGTGAGTGAGCTTTTTCCTTGTAAATCTACTTTTAAAGCGAACGGAAGTGGTGTTTTGAGTTTCATCCGTCCGTGGGGAGTTTCGTCAATCCGATGCGCGACTGGGACCGATTTCGTGGTCGACTGCTCGTTACACACCGCTGATCAGCAACAATGGATGTCGGAGCACTGCCCTCGCGTTTCATCGTCAGACATACCAAGCTATTGTTTTTGATTAATCACGCATAATATCACAAAACGCTTGACACTACTTCTAACGTAACAAAAAATTTAAAATAGCTCACTTTTTCTTTCCTAAGTGTTTTTTTTTTAAAGGTTCATAAGCTACTTCCAAAGAAAGTTCTATTGCTTGGCACGTCTTCCACATAAAAGTGTCTCATGTCTGGCCGCATTTCGTCTCGGTAAATTTTAATATGTATTATAATAGGTATTTAGTAAATATTATGAACTTCAGAACCGCTAACCTTAGTTTGCTGATAAGATCACCTGAACTCTAATACTAAAAATAAGTCATTTTGTTTGATTTTTACTTTATGTAACGTGTATATTATGTATGCTCTAGGATTAGCTCCGACTGGATCATATTATACAGATCAAATAGGGTCTAGCAGAATTGTATAATAAAGGTTATCGCGTACATTAAAAGCTTTTCGTTCTTATTTCAAATGGATCATATTGATTGTAATTAATTTTTCGTGCAGCTTTTTGGACACCAAACATAATTGAATTACATAATAAAACCACAAAAATAGCTCAATACTATATGAGGTATATCCCCTGCTGGTAATCTCCGAAGAATTCTCCGAATCTGTGCCCGTAATTAATTAACTTTTTATCAGATTTCCTGTGTCGTCTCCTTAAGGATTTCTTTGTTAGTCTCACGTGCAAAATGAAACGGAATACATTAAAAAAAAATTATACAGATGAAATTACAAAAAGGTCATTTTCAAGAAAAATATGGCTATTTCATAAATCTGCAACTCAATTTTATGAAGAAATTTTATAATTGTACTAGCTGACCCGGCAAACGTTGTTTTGCCATATATAAGATTTCTAGGGAATTTCTAGTGTAGAAAAAAAAACGAACTTATTGTAAGTGTGTAAGGATGTGGTAAATGAGTGAAAGAGGTATGTAGTGCTGTGAACGATGAGGGAATATATAATAAAAATAACAAAACCTCATTCAACCACATAATACCTCATTATGACAAAAAAATATGTCCAAATAAAACAAAAATATGTTAGGGGTGGACAACCCTAATCACTTAGGGGTATGAAAAATAGATAGTAGCCGATTCTCAGGCTTACTGAATATGCATAAAAAATTTCATGAGAATCGGTCAAGCGGTTTCGGAGGAGTATGGGAACAAACATTGTGACACGAGAATTTTATATACCTATCTCATATATATGTCATAAATTCTGTCACATGTTTAATGTAAAATAATTGAATCAAGTTTATTCATTATGTAACCATTCATATACCAAAATGAACTTAACAAAACATAGATTCTTATGACATTAAAGTTTATTCAAAGTGACCTCCGTGATTTTGAATACAGGCCTTCAATCTGCGCGGCCAGTCGTCTATCGCAGCACGAACGAGGTCCATGTCAATATCGGTGGCTGCCTTAATCAAGGATGTCTTGAGTGACTCCAAATTGGGATGAGGCTTTAAGCACGTCTTTTCCTCCAAGTTTTGCCATATCTTGTAATCTAACGGATTCAAATCTGGACTGGAGGAGGGCCAGTCTTCGTGCCGGATGAAGTCGATTTCACGCGCCGCCAGCCAGTCTTGTGTGCTCTTCGCTCTATGAGCTGGCGCCGAATCTTGTTGGAATGTGTGCCCCAGTGCCTGTTATTGAACATGGTATGAGAAACAGGTTCCACAAGGTTCGTCAGGACTGTATTTTGACACACAACTGCATTCGTTTTTACACCTTTCTCACAAAAATGTACCTCTGTTAAGTCCCAATAAGAAACTCCCAACCATACCATGAGCGAGGATGGAAAATGACCTCGTTGGACACGCGGAAAACAGTTGCTCGCTTCTTCACTACTGTGTGCATACACCTTATCATTTTGTTTGTTGTAGCTCTCTTCTACGGTAAAAAATTTTTCATCCGAAAAAAGAATTTTCCGATATTTTTTTCCCGCGTACCGCTTCAACAAAGCGCGGCATCTCTTCAGTCTCAGGTCCATTAGACGAGCATTCAAACGATGTCCTGTTTTTCTTCGATATGCCCGAAGCCCTAAGTCTTCATTTAACACCCTTTTCACCGTGGTTCTGCTTAACCCCATCTGAAGGGCCAACAGTTTCTGCTTACGTTTGGGATTTCTTTGAATTCGCGCCTTCACAGCTTTTATCACTGTTGGAGTCCTAACAGACCGAGGGCGACCACTTCTTGACCTGTCATCTACACTAGAGTCTTCATTGTATGGTTTGATGGTACGATAAACGAATCTTTTGGTTATATTCAAATTTTTCAGTATGTTAAAAATTTGAATTGGCGCGTAACCGCAACGATTCAACGCAATAACTGCAACACGGTCTTCTTTAAGCGTCCACTCCATATTTAAAAATGAGTAAAATTCTAAAAGTATACATTTTTATTTTCATGAACAATTCGAAATTCGAATTCAATAAACTTTTTTGTGGCCAGCATTCTAAAAGAAAAGTTTTTACTGTGTGACAATACTTATGACCTGACTAGTTATTAGATTAACTAAATTGACAATGATCCATATTCTAAAATTACATTAAATTCTCTCATCACCAATGACGGTAATTAAAAAAAAAAACTTTACCAACAACTTGCTTTATTGTCAATAACTCGTAAGCGTATTAACGTGACTTTCATAAAAAAATGGTGCTCGCATCTGCAAACACTCCTATACTCGTAATCTGAAGATGTACGCTTGATACGGCAGATCCACAGCGCGTGAATAAAAACGAATCATTACGCAAATGTTTTAGTAAAATCCTGCTAACCAGATTTGTTGTTAAAATAAAAGCTCCGCATAAATCGAGGTCATTTTCTGTTTTAATTGTAAATTAATTAGATTTTGGGCTGCGGTTGTGTAGTATGCGCACTCCGAACAACTGCCAAACTTACTTGAAACCTTTACACGAGACACATTTAATATAATTTTGTTATGGAAACTGGCACCCAGTATCGTGTACCAGAATTCATGTCTACTACGTTACTCAGAAGTTTGTCTGAACAAGAGCAAGTTAAATCGGTGTCACAGTCTCGACTTCAAACAAGTTTAAACTTGACTATTAGTTTAACAGTTAAATTTTATATCGAAGTCGTGAATTCCTGTTACGCTTCACTGTGTTTTCCGATTTCTTGACACATCTCTATTTCTTCAGCATCTCATACATACATTTATGATACCTATTATAAAAACCTGAAAAAGCAACAACTGTACAAAATTTCAACTTGATAGAATACATAAACAATTTATTATTATTTTTTATTGCTTAGATGGGTGGACGAGCTCACAGCCCACCTGTTGTTAAGTGGTTACTGGAGCCCATAGACATCTATAACGTAAATGCGCCACCCACCTTGAGATATAAGTTCTAAGGTCTCAAGTATAGTTACAACGGCTGCCCTACCCTTCAAATAAACACATGTTCAAATGTTCATAAAGCAAAATTAAATGTTCGTTGATATTCCAGTGGAAGATACAAAAGTCGCGATTTTGCATGTCTACTGTGCTAGCAAAAAAAAAACCTAAATGTTCTATGATTTATGAACTCTTAATGTGAATTCACGTGAAAACAAATGATGAAAACCATTAAAGTGAATTCAGCAGCGTATTTATTCATATGTGAAACATTCATCAAAGGTCGAATGTTATTCTAATAGGCAAAAAAATCGGATAAAAGTTGGGTGAATTTAAGTATGTAAGTAATTTATATAAAGATCATTTAATAATATAAATGTGCAAGATTTATAACTTCAAATACCGTGCTCTAAGTCTAAACGGGAATAAACTACTAATGCTGCCTGCTATTATTATTGATTTCTGCAATTATATAAACATATAATACTAGCGCCCTCCGCCCTCGCTTCGCTTCGGAAACTGTAATTTATTATTTGCTTCTCCACTATTTAGTGGATGTTATTATACATATAAGCCTTCCTTTTTAATCACTCTATCTATTAAAAACCGCATCAAATCCGTTGCGTAGTTTTAAAGATTTAAGCATACATAGGGATATAGGGACAGAGAAAGCGACCTTGTTTTATACTATGTAGTGGTAGGCTTTAACAAACAATGCCACTCATAAGAAATAGCTCGTAAAACTAACTCGTAAAACTAAAAATTAACTAACACATCATCCTTATGATGACCAAAGCTAAGTCGGCAGACTCACAAGCACCGTTGACCTCAGATTACTAATTGACATAGAATATCAATACTCAAAATTAAACGAATTTAAGCAACAAAAACGTGTCTATTTATGTATTTATTTAAATATAGTTGGATTCGCAGTGTAACGCTATTTACGTATTATGTACTCCGAGTTTTTGCGACAATTTACATTTCGGGCACTAGCAGAGGCTTAATGTTACAGAGCGTGCAGTGAAAAAGCTAGCTATGATCCGAGAGAAATTCCTTATTATCAAAAAGCTACTCTAAATCTAAAAGTACCATTTAATTTTATTTTTTTTATTGCTTAGTTGGGTGGACGAGCTCACAGCCCACCTGGTGTTATGTGGTTACTGGAGCCCATAGACATCTACAACGTAAATGTCTAAACCCACCTTGAGATATATTTCTAAGATCTCAGTACAGTTACAACGGCTGCCCTACCCTTCAAACCGAAACGCATTACTGCTTCACGGCAGAAATAGGAGGAATTTAAACAGTAAATAGTAAATTATAGAAACAAACATAAATAAACTACTCAAAACTATTCAAGTGTCTCAACCTCTTGCCATTTTAAATTACAATGAGCTTTCACAATAATGGTTTTGTATAACAATCAATAAAGCCTACGTAAAATAAACGGACGCCTTCACCCGAAAACAGTTTTATATAAATCTCAAAGGAACACCTGTTCTGTTAATATATTCAGAACCTCGAAGATGTTGTCCATTATCCTTGGATTACCTTCAAGAGCTACGTTGCTTAAAACTTTGATTACCCTGTAAGGTTGAACGATATTAAATTATCATTATAAAGCCATTCGCCCGATGACTCATTAAGTAGACTTCTAATGAGTGATTTACGTTAACTGGAGTGTACTGTGTCACACTCACTGCGTCCGTGATGTATGCTGAGTACGCGTCGTATTAAGGTCTCTTCATATATAACCAGCTTCTAGATAATAATAAAGTAACACTTAACTATGAATATCCTGAAAGTAGTTTGAAGGTTATAAAGCGTTTTGAAGGATAAGACAGCCGTTTACAGCAATGAAATCTGCTTTTATCAGTATGTATTGTGGTCTGAGTTTTTTATATAGTCTTACGACCGCCTATATGTCAAAATTTTACCCTTTTTGAGGTTCGTATACCTATGATTGGCAAAGCAGGATAGGATTTAATTAGACTAACTAATTAATCATGTCATTACATTGGAAGTGTGACAAAATAAATCACTTACTTATTTTAGAAAAAAACTGAATAACATTAAATGAAACCGAATTTAGGTTTACAAACAATTTCACTTCACTAGGTTAAAAATCGTAAAGTCAACTTTACCAAATTCGTATCTTAGTCTATAGCTAAACGGGTTTTCTATTTGATGCTACCCTTATAAAGCGTTTAATGCT
The DNA here is from genome assembly GCF_030267445.1 of Bombyx mandarina. Taxonomy (NCBI): domain Eukaryota; kingdom Metazoa; phylum Arthropoda; class Insecta; order Lepidoptera; family Bombycidae; genus Bombyx; species Bombyx mandarina. The sequence goes on along the minus strand of NC_143219.1, from coordinate 9,994,981 downwards.
TTACCTAGGTCGGAACTTAGCAACCTGTAATAAGAGAGCTCTGAACCGTGAAGCTTAGCTACACGTCCCCGTTACCGAAATTGATGCTTTTACTTTTCCAGCACACCTACGCATCAAAGGCATTAGGCAAAAAAAATTCCATCGATATTGAGTTTCATGAACTGCTGCTATTTATTTATAAAAGAGGGCGGAAAACAAACGGGAAATTCAATTTGGAAACTTTTACTAATTACACAAACATGCTTTCACTACACGAAATGAAGACTACAAGTTTCAATTTTTTTTTTGGACTTAATTGCTCCTCAAAATTTAATTAAATGGGTATATTTCCTGTAGCGCTCATAAGTACAGCGATTATTATTTATAGACCCGATCTCATAAGTTACTTAAGTGGTGTAGATAGTGGCGAATAATCTAATAACCAAGAAAGATCTAAAAAACAAGGGATTGATGAGTTTATGGTAGTAACTAAAAGAGATAGTTACCAATGGTTTTCAGTATATTGAATGGATTACGACTGTGGATGTCTACAAATTTAAATGAGAACTTCACTTAGACTTTAAATTTAATACAAAAAATATGAAATATCTATTATTTTACTATTGACAAGTCAGTTGTTTTTTACCTTAGTCGATCCTAGTGTCTGTCTAAGAAAAAAATAATTAAAATGAACGGGAAAATGTATAAATAATTATTTTCTCATCGGATCTTCTCAACGGGTCGCGATTCCAATCCGGTAGTTGCTCTTCAGCTGTTTTAATGTCCTTTGGAGACACTCGATCTGCTGCTAGCAAATTCTAGCTTTCCTGGCTGAGCTCGTGCTCGCCCACTTGTCCTGGTGAAACTGAAAAGGCCGCCGGGCCACTAATAATCCTTCCATCTGAAATAAATAAATAAATAATAATAAATAATTTTCACGCTCAGTTGAGATTTCGTTCGTAATTTATGAATTGGCAAGGCAAATCTGACTTATATCTGGTTTTATTCAATGCATTACTCTTTACACCATACGATACACGACACACGTACAAGACAGTACTATAGAAGATACAATAAATAAAATTGAGAGTGTCAGTCCGCACGAGTATATACATACATATATATTATACCACCATTATGCCGATTTCTGGTGCGACATGGTCATGTGTTCCGGTTTTCTAGAAGGGAATTGTATTGTGTAACAGCCGTTACGCAATACAATTGAGATTTTGAACTCACTTTTCAAGAAACTACATTTATTTACGTTACATAGGCGGCACTGAAAATTTCGGGAATTAATGAAGTGACACAACATTACTATTTAAAAATGTATTTATTGCTTTTCGAAGTATTCTCCGCAAAATTTGACACATTTTTCCATACGATGGAACCAATCATTGAAGCAACCATTCCATTCGGAAGTTGGGGTCTCCAAAATGGCCGTTTTGTAGGCGTCCACAGCTTCTTCAGGTGATGAAAATCTCTGTCCACGCAATTTATTCTTTATTTTAGGGAAAGTATAGAAATCATTAGGGCTTAGGTCGGGGCTGTACGGCGGATGGTCTAATAATTCTATGTTTTCTTGCTCTAAAAACTCTTTTGTTCTGTGCGCGGTGTGAGAACTCGCATTGTCGTGATGGAAGATGATGCGGCGGTTGCAGTTCTCTTTACGGAGTTCAGAAACGACCTGTGGCAAACAAATGCTAGCATAGCATCCTGCATTAACCGTTCTTTGTCCCTCAAGAGGAATAGTCGTAACATGGCCGGTTTTGGAGACAAACGTGGCCACCATTTTTTTTGCAATACTCTGTGAACGAACAATTTTTGTTGGTTTTAACTCATTTTCGAACAGCCAAACTCGTGACTGTTTTTTTGTTTCGGGTTCGTACGCATATATCCAGGATTCGTCACCTGATACAATGTTGTATACAGCATTTGAGGATCCTGCGTGGAATCTTTCGAGAGTTCTGACGCACCAAGTAACGCGAGCCGCTTTTTGCTCTTCACAGAGCGAATGCGGTATCCATCGGGAAAACAACTTTTTTACACCTAATTGTTCATGCAAGATTATTTGTATTTGACTCATGCCAATGTCTAAAGTTGCCTGAATTTCGCGGTATGTCACATGTCGATCTTCCTCAATCAGCTTACGCACAGCATCAACGTTTTCTTGGGTGATTGCAGTTTTTGGACGACCTTGACGGGGATCATCACTGAGCTTGACACGTCCACGTTGAAACTCAGCAAACCAGCGATAAATTGTGGTTTTGGATGGGGCTTCAACACCGAATGCAGAAATCATCCGGTCAACACACTGTTTTTGTGTTAAACCACTTCGAAAGTCATAATAAATCATCGCTCTTGAATTTTCTCGAGTCAATTCCATTTTCTCAACGACTAAACAAGTTTGACAAAACCACGTGACAAGAGCGAGAATCTTTTTTTAAATAAATAAATGGTATTCGATTTTTAAAACCAAGGAGTTTTCAATTAAAAAGATTTTAATATGATAGGAACAGTGGAAATATTCCATTCCCGATACTTTTAGTGCAGCCCTCGTACAATGCCTACGGGCATCGCCCACCACCAGGTGGGCTGTAAGCTCCTTCACCAATCAATGCCAAAAATTATTAAAAAAAAACAGTAATTTTTTGGATGGATATACTTTGTCAAGAAAGTATCGGGAAAAGGTGAATTATAATACATAAAAAATGATAATTATTATCCAAATTTATTTTAATCGCCTTCAAAGTATGTTATTTCAAAAACGACACACTTAGCCAATTATCAAAACACTTTTTAAACGCTTTTTCCGGAATAGAGTTCAGTTCTCGCCGCGAATTCTCCTTTATGTTTTCTACCGAATGAAAACGTGTGCCACGAAATGGTAATCGAGTTTAAGAAAAGAAAGAAGTTGTCTGGAACCATATCTGGTGATTAAGGGGGCTTTAGTCAAAAACTCGCTTACAATCATGGCCTTATGCGAAGGCGCATTACCGTGGTGCAAAATCCAAAAAAAAACTTTCTACAAATCTTACCTTTTTCGTCGAATTTGCTCTCTTAAACTTCGCATAACGTTCGAATAACATTTTTTATTACCGTTTGACCTTCCAGCAATCACTCGTAGGAGTGCAAAACACACAAGTCAAAGAAAACAGTCCACATAACTTTGACTTTTGACCTACGTTGGTTTTTACAGTTTCAATTCAGTTGTAAGGCGGCGTTATGAAGCTTGTTATCTAGTTTGCATGTTAAACTCATAAGCACACGTCTCGTCACCGGTAATAATGCGTTTCATTAATGTTGTGTCAGAATTTACTCATTCTAGAATGTCCTCAGCCACTCTTAAGCGATTAAGCTTTCTTGTGAAACTGGAAAGGCCTCCGGGCCATCAGTAATCCCTCAATCATAAATAAAAGGTTGAACAACTTTGGTGAGCGTCCCCCTGTTCTGATTGTCACAACGTCAAACTTAACAGTGAGAACAGCGCCAATTCGTAACGTCATTCTTCTTTCCTTAGTAGCAACCTCCACCATTCTCACAAGCTACTCGATCAAGTCCATTCCTGAAAAGAACCAAACTTTATCATTTTTAATGCGGGAGTTCAACCTTCAAGCCTCCTATAGTTATTCGTATCACGTCTATTAATGACCATCGACGCGGCACAATGTTGGAATAACACGACCGGCCGTTTCCGTTGCCGTTGAAATAACTCTGTGAGTTGCCGATAAAAAATGTGTGAACGAAATTTGTCTTAGTAACGTTAATGCACTGACCGTAACAAGAGTTTCTAGTTTTGAACAGCACAAAAACTATTTATATTATTAGTCATGCTTCTAAAAGTTCTCCTTTTTGGAAAAAGGTTACTTTTTTAAAATAATAACTAAATAATAGTATCTATACGAAATATTAATATTTATCGTGCATTAATAGGTATTTTACATATTTATTTATCGTGAATATCGACGCTACTGATAAAGGGTACTTACTTTTTTTTTTTATTGCTTAGATGGGTGGACGACCTCACAGCCCACCTGGTGTTAAGTGGTTACTGGAGCCCATAGACATCTACAACGTAAATGCGCCACCCACCTTGAGATATAAGTTCTACGGTCTCAGTATAGTTACAACGGCTGCCCCACCCTTCAAACCGAAACGCTTTACTGCTTCACGGCAGAAATAAACAGGGCGGTGGTACCTACCGGACTCACAAGACGTCCTACCACCGAAAAAAAATGTTTTTTCTCAATTTTTTGCTTTTCCTAGTAACTACGCAAATTAAAATTTTGCGGGTTTGATTTCTATTACACGATGTTATTCCTTCATCGTGGAAGTCAATCGTGAACATTTGTTGAGTACGTATTTCATTAGAAAAATTGGTACCCGCGTGAGATTCGAACACCGGTGCATCGTTCAACACGAACGCACCGGACGTCTTATCCTTTAGGCCACGACGACTTACTACTGGTAGGCTACTGGTAGAAGTCTTGACATGGTAATGTATTAATAAAGATATTATGTAAGAAACTAAAACTAAAAGTAGTCATTTGTGTATACTTAGTCTGGCCATAAATACTGATACAATTAAAAATAAACAAAATATTACATTTGAATTTGGAATCTGTCATTTTTATATGATTGCTCATTCAGTTTTTTCCATAGATTATACACTTAATATATTAGTTTTTTCATTTTGGCGCTAATACATTGTACAATATTTTGCGATATTAAAATGGAGTGGGGTGATAAAGAGAACCGAATCACTGTGATTACATTACACAAAGTAGGCATGGAGCCAAATGCAATTTTTAAAACTCTCCATACGCTTGGTATTAGTAAAATGTTTGTGTACCGGGCTATTAATAGGTGCAATGAGACCTTCTCTGTTTGTGACAGAAAAAGATTTGGCCGTCCACGTAGTGTTCGTACGAAAAAGGTGGTCACAGCAGTAAGGGAAAGAATTCTAAGAAATCCTGTCCGAAAGCAAAAGATTTTATCTCGGGAGATGAAGATAGCACCTAGAACCATGTCGCGTATTTTAAAAGATGACTTAGGACTTGCAGTCTATAAGCGACGTACTGGTCATTTCTTAACTGATAATTTAAAATAAAATCGAAACAACTACTGAAGCGGTACGCAAAGGGAGGTCATAGAAACATTTTGTTTACGGATGAGAAAATTTTTACAATTGAGTAACATTTTAACAAACAAAATGACCGTATTTATGCTCAAAGCTCTAAGGAAGCTTCCCAATTAGTCGACAGAATGCAACGTGGGCACTATCCGACTTCAGTGATGGTTTGGTGGGGTATTAGCTATGAAGGAGTGACTGAGCCATACTTTTGTGAAAAAGGTATCAAAACATCGGCACAATTGTATCAAGATACCATTCTTGAGAAGGTAGTGAAGCCCCTTAACAACACCATGTTCAATAATCAAGAATGGTCCTTCCAGCAAGACTCGGCGCCAGGTCATAAAGCTCGGTCTACGCAGTCTTGGTTGGAAACGAACGTTTCGGACTTCAGAGCTGAAGACTGGCCGTCGTCTAGTCCCGATCTTAATCCGCTGGATTATGATTTATGGTCAGTTTTAGAGAGTACGGCTTGCTCTAAACGCCATGGTAATTTGGAGTCCCTAAAACAATCCGTACGATTGGCAGTGAAAAATTTTCCCATGGAAAGAGTTTTTATTTAAAAGTAGTTAGTAGTTTAGAAACGGACGTACTCCCACTGCAAAGCAATCTATTTATCTAACAACCCTCTATAAGGATTCTCGCGAGCAGTGCGTAATATTCGTGGCCTTGTTTTGCAGTCGATAAGCGTAGAAATATACCCGGGAGGCGCAACTTCCCTTTTATACAAAATATAGTGAATTCATTCTTAGATGTAACAATAAGATTCATAAAACAATCGTCTTAGCACGAATGCATAATATATGAATTTATTTAAGAATCATGTTTACATAATAATATTATATTGATGATTCATGAAGAATTCAGTTGGTTAATTGATTCTGGCGAAATGTTATGAATGAAAAGTTGTTTCTTTAGAGCAATAAAAATATAACCTTATTTTACATTTTATTATTACAGCGTGGGCCTCATGGTAAAGGTTAAACAATTACAATTTGTGGCAACTGTGTAAAATTATGCTTAAATAAATAGAATTTCCATACTTATAGTTAGTTTAGTTTATTTTTTTGATCGTACGTAATAATTTTACTTGGGTACTATTAGGTTTAGTAATCTGTGCTATTAGCACTATATCACTTTTACTGGTGGTAGGATCACTTGTGAGTCCACGCGGGTGGGCACCATCACCCTGCCTATTTCTGCCGTGAGGCAGTAATGCGTTTCGGTTTGAAGGGTGGGGCAGCCGTTGTAACTATAATTGAGACCTTAGAACTTATATCTCAAGGTGGGTGGCGCATTTACGTTGTGGATGTCTATGGGCTCCAGTAACCACTTAACACCAGGTGGGCTGTGAGCTCGTCCAACCATCTAAGCAATAAAAAAAAATATATACCTAGTCAGGTCATAAATTCTGTCACATGTTTAATGTAAAATAATTGAAACAAGTTTATTCATTATGTAACCGTTCATATACCAAAATGAACTTAACAAAACATAGATTCTTATGACACTAAAGTTTATTCAAAATGACCTCCGTGATTTTGAATACAGGCCTTCAATCTGCGCGGCCAGTCGTCTATCGCAGCACGAACGAGGTCCATGTCAATATCGGCGGCTGCCTTAATCAAGGATGTCTTGAGTGACTCCAAATTGGGATGAGGCTTTGAGCACGCCTTTTCCTCCAAGTGTTGCCATATCTTGTAATCTAATCTGGACTGGAGGAGGGCAGTTTTCGTGCCGGATGAAGTCGATTTCACGTGCCGCCAACCAGTCTTGTGTGCTCTTCGCTCTATGAGCTGGCGACGAATCTTGTTGGAATACCCAGTGCCTGTTATTGAACATGGTATGAGAAACAGGTTCCACAAGGTTCGTCAGGACTGTATTTTGATACACAACTGCATTCGTTTTTACACCTTTCTCACAAAAATGTACCTCTGTTAAGCCCCAATAAGAAACTCCCAACCATACCATGAACGAGGATGGAAAATGACCTCGTTGGACACGCGGAATACAGTTGCTCGCTTCTTCACTACTGTGTGCGTACATCTTATCATTTTGTTTGTTGTAGCTCTCTTCTACGGTAAAAATTTTTTCATCCAAAAAAAGAATTTCCTGATATATTTTTTCCGCGTACCGCTTCAACAAAGCGCGGCATCTCTTCAGTCTCAGGTCCATTAGACGAGCATTCAAACGATGTCCTGTTTTTCTTCGATATGCCCGAAGCCCTAAGTCTTCATTTAATACCCTTTTCACCGTGGTTCTGCTTAACCCCATCTGAAGGGCCAACAGTTTCTGCTTACGTTTGGGATTTCTTTGAATTCGCGCCTTCACAGCTTTTATCACTGCTGGAGTCCTAACAGACCGAGGGCGACCACTTCTTGACCTGTCATTACACTAGAGTCTTCATTGTATCGTTTGATGGTACGATAAACGAATCTTTTGGTTATATTCAAAATTTTCAGTATGTTAAAAATTTGAATTGGCGCGTAACCGCAACGATGCAACGCAATAACTGCAACACGGTTTTCTTTAAGCGTCCACTCCATATTTAAAAATGAGTAAAATTCTAAAAGTATACATTTTTATTTTCATGAACAATTCGAAATTCGAATTCAATAAACTTTTTTGTGGCCAGCATTCTAAAAGAAAAGTTTTTACTGTGTGACAATACTTATGACCTGACTAGTTATATAGGTATATCAATGGCGTCCGGGAGGTGGTAAAATATCTGCTCAATAAAGGGAATAATGAACACGTTTGAGAACAAAGTCAAACATATTGGATTAAAAATAAAGTCAACGGTAGACAGTGACTTAGTTTTACCCCTGGTATTGCCGACGTCCCTGAGTAACGGTAACCACTCACCATAAGGAAGGCCCCAAAACCCAGCAGATAAAAAGGCAATAAAAGAAACAAAGACTCATAGAAATATAGTGAATTGATTATATAGCGCATATAAAGTGAGAAATGTAGTGAAGAAATAAAATAAAAATAAAAATTGATTCAATGTTCTTTTTTTTATTACTTAACTGGGTAGACGAGCTCACAGCCCACCTGGTATTAAGTGATTATCGGAGCCCATAGACATCTACAACGTGAATGCCGCCCACCCATCTTGAGATTTGAGTTCTAAGGTCTCAGTAAAGTTACAACGGCTACCCAACCCTTCAAACCGAAACGCTTTACTGCTTCACGGCAGAAACAAGTAGGGCGGTGGTACCTACCCGTGCGGACTCATAAGAGATCCTACCACTAATAAAATGGTGTTTTATTAGCAAAAGGCATTTACTTGCCTATCAATCTATCAAGTTAATAATTAGCTAGAAATTCAGGTAAGCCTAATGATGCCACTTACTGTTTCTAAATATATAAATATTGGCTTCAACTGCAAGTAGATTTCCGTAACAGCATAAAAACGGTAAAATACTGCACAATGAAAGGGCCAATTATTAAGGCGGCATTAGGAAATCAATAATATATAATATTCTGTTCAAAATGCTATAAAGTTGCGAAACAAATATCACCAGATGGTAAAATGTTTGATGAATGACGCTGCCGGCGCTATGGCCACGCAACGCTGTAATCAAAATTAAGAATCTTCCGACGTCACGCAATTGCTACTTTTAAGGGCATGCAACGCCCCTCGCTAACTCGACTATAGTGTAGCCGTAACTTTTAAGGCAACAACCAAAGGCTTTCAGATCGATAAAAATTTACTTATGCATACCCCGGCGAGCTCAATGCCACTTGCAATGATGGATCGAACGATACGACGGCGGCAACGATACTAATACGATATTTATAATGTTGATGTTTTCAGAATTATAATGCTATGGAGTATTTATTACTGGCGTTTTCTGTGATGTTGGATAACTTCTCATTTTCTTAGGTAAGATAAGGATGGAATTTTCTTTGAATATTATGTACCAATGAGTTTCATATTATTACTGTTATAACAAATTTTATGCATAGTTCATCAAAATGAACATTCAAAGCTTGGTTTCATTGAATTGAGGTTTTGCACAATTATTGTTGGTTCTACAGGAAAACATTTTTTTAGACCAGAATATGGAACGTGTCGCGAACGGCGAACGAAGCGTATCACATACAAAAATGTGTGTTTTATATAGTCATAATGAAGTGTGGTAGTAATTTACGCATTTAATTTAAATATTAATATTTGTGGCTTCGTTTGTTCTTGCACTACGATTTTGTGCGTCGTTTAGCCGATTCAATCGAAATTTGGGGCGGTCTGTTGTTGGCACTTAAAGGACAGTAGTCATAATTTGTTTCGAAATAGTCAATGTGACAATCTTTATGTTAGTTGGGTGTGTTATGACCTTAACGTTTCACGATCCTGCCTATATCTGCCGCGAATTGCCGTAATTAAGACTGACACTTTATGTCTCGATGCGGATGGCGACGTTCGAATTGTGATATCCACACTCGTGTTTCATAAAGCCTTAACATTATTCGTTTTGATACTTGATTAAAAACACACAGCTATAAAGAATAATACTACTAATATTTAAAACGTTAATCTATTCATTTCAAAAATGTTTCTCTCCTGAAATGTTGCTGTACATACTTTTAGTTACGCGAAAAGTCTTTCAGCAGAAAAAAATAAATCGTCGTAGAATTGGTAGGTACAAAAGTTGCGAGAGTTCGTTCGTAGGCAGATATCTGTAGCGTCGAGCCCACCACTCGCGAGCAATCTGTTTACGTAACAGCCCCGTTATGTTCGGAGAGGGTTCTCGTAGTAGACGTTAAACATATTGCCTCATAAATCGTGAGAATCCCGGCAAACGCTGTACACCCGTACCGGTGTCGATTTGACTACGTTTCCTTTACGATTTCACGATATTGAGCGATCGGGCTCAACATTTTAAGTTTATCACGCGTGAGCTACGAGCTACGCGTCACATATCCAAACAGCCTTCAATGAATCACGTTCTCGATAGGATAAAGCCTTCTATCGAAAATACGTAATTTTCCTTACACTTCTACTTACTCTTTGGACAGTACACTTTGTTATGCAATACAAATAAAGTACGTTACGAAAATATTTATAGTGCCAACAACATGAAAGCGTTAACGAACACCCGGCTGCCAGGAAGCCTATAATTAAATAATAATTGGCTTTCAAAGAAAAACATTTTTCATCAACACTATTTCAGAAGGAGTTTTCACCGCAAACTAGGTTAAACTCAGTTCTATGGTTAAGTTTGTTAGAGATTAGATATCTACACAAACACGCAGGGCCCAACATACCACATGTTTTCTCTCAACAATTATGTAAAACTATTGTTCATTTATAAGGAAATGTGAAACTCAAATATTTTGTTTTGTTTCTCGAACAAAACCATAGATAAAATAAACAATACACTAGAATTGATGTCTGCGCTCATTGGAACTCCTTTCTCATTAAAATAATAATACATTTATTTGACAGTTTAATTATTATGGCGGTCTTTCTATTCATGTCTCGTGACTAACGTCATTTTCTCTTCACGTCATTTTAATGCTTAGACAAATAAACAAGCTTAAAGCTCATCTGTTTTTAAGTGATTATCGGGGCCCATAGAAATTACGTAGTGAATACCACCATCCATATGTAGACACGAGTAGGTCCAAATTTACATGTATTGTTTAACGGTTGACCGACCCTTTTAACTGGGACACCGGCCGTAGACAGAATATTGGCACTCGGTCTTAGGTAATATCATAAAGTTAAATAGTTCCTCATAGTAAGGATCAAAATTATTTTTTGTTAGAAACAAGCTCTCGAACATCCAAACTAATATACGTCTTACAGATATTTATTTGAGACATCTTAAACTTCTTTAATTCAACGTTTTCATTGCCTTCGAGGGCCTTAACGATGGCACCATACTTGTTAATGACAGTTATCAGTTACATATAATAATAACACCAAAATTACACATTAATTAAGATATTAATAAATATTATAAAATATGATAATATTAATAAAATATTAATTTCTGTTGAGAGTTAGTGAGGTGTTAAGTGGTTACCGAAATCAATAGACATCACAATGGGAATGGTGCCACCAACCGAAGATAGGTCTAAGTCTCAATTGTTTAGTATAATGGCTATCCCAAACCTTCAAACCGCGTACCAAAGATATGATAACACTAGGCCTCTTAACCTTTAGGTCACAATCACATCCTAATATCATACAAATATATTATATGAGTGTTAGATGTTTAATATAACTTTTTAACATTTTTATGTGCGGGTAGGTTGTCGCTGCGTCTGTCGGTTTGAGTCGGTGTAATTTGTAAGTTCGTTCTATTTTACTGTATAATTGATACCTTGAGCTTAACTTTGTCATAAAATGATACTTAGAACATAGACTCTGAGTGTAAATAAATCTTATTGTTAAAGATTGTTTGCTTGAGATCACCCTTGGGGGTAATCGCTCCTTTTTTTAACAATATTTCAGTTCGGGTTCCTAAAAATTGCTTTTTAAAAATAATATGAAGTTCGTTAAAAATTATCACCGTTGGCAATACAATATCAGTTATCAATTAAAACATGTACCTTTCGAATGGAAAAAATATTTTAGAGAATAACTATCATGGCGTTTAGATAAGGCCAAACTGTTTCTTAACGACATAAAGCATAAATAAACAGATTAAGATCGAGACTGGACGACGGCTAGGCTTCAGCTCCGATGCCAACAGAAACATTCCTTTCTAGCCACGCTGGTACGGATCGTGCTTTACGGCCCGGTGCGAAAATACCTTTGCGTATGGAACATAGTTTGCTAAGGCGCTTAATCACCTCTACACTAATCGTATTTTCAATTCATCGAGATCGATTTTTGAAGTCGCCGTGATCTACAGGAAAAGACGCCTTCTGAACGCACGGTTGCATTGCCTGTTACGAATGCGTAACAGGCAATGCAACCGTGCCGATGTTCGAATCCCGCGGCTAGGTAACAATTTTATAGTGAAATAAGTCCTTAAAAAAGGTTCATAATTGACTTCCACAGTAAATAAATAAAATTTTGTAATAAATATCAAACCCCAAAAATTATAATTTGCGTAGTTGAAGGCAGTAGGAGGTCTTGGGAGACACTACGGGGAGCTACCACCACCCTGCCTATTTCTGCCGTGAAGCAGTAGTGCGTTTCGGTTTGAAGGGTAGGGCAACCGTTGTATTGTAAAATTTGAGACCTTAGAATTCATGTCTCAATGTGGGTGTTGATATTTATGTTGTTTGTTTCTATGGGCTCCGTTAGCTAATATTAATTAACACAGGTGACCAGAGCTCGTCCGCCTATCTAAGCAATAAAAAAAAAAAGCCTTTTTTGACAAAAATATGACTTTTTTTTTCTTTTTTTTTTTATTGTCCTTGTAGGCAGACGAGCATACGGCCTACCTGATGGTGAGTAGTTACCGTCGCCCATGGACTTCAGCAATACCAGGGGCAGAGCCAAGCCGCTGCCTACCGCTAAATATAACATGGTAAATAAAACAATTAACTTCATTGGCCACGATTTAGTACGTAGTGAGTTGTCGGCCAGATTTTCGTCTGTCACTAGTATATAACGTTTCATTGTAACTTTCAATAGCCAAATGATATTTCCAAACAACCTAATTTCATAAACAAAAACTATTCTAATTCGACGTCTTAAGTGATACAGAACATATAATTAAAATGAGAGAGACCAAAATGCCGAAACAATGACCATACAGCAAACCGAATGGCCGCACAAGTCGTGGTAGACCCAAACTCAAATGGTTAGAGCATGGCCTCAAAGGAATTCGTGTAAAAATTGGTCACAGAGACATATTAGACCAAGCTAAGGCCCACCCTGGGCCCTAAGGCCTAAAACGTCGTTATGTGTATACGTAAATATGCTAAATACTAGTTTTTATTGCACACCTTTGTGAACGAGCTCAGTCTACAACGTGTTAAGTTTGATAAAAATATGATTCTTAAAAAATCTTGAATCTGTGTTTCATGGTAAAATATTAGGAATACCGAATGATATTCAAACTGTTAACATGTAGATGAAGGGATTCGCGGTTTCTCGAGCGCATTTTTATCGAGAATCAGTTCACGCCTAAATCGTCTACGTAACTATTACGTAGGCTGTATGTATGTAAATAGGTGTAAAGGCTCATTGTGATGGTATTCCGGAACGGTAACATCAATAGGCCGTCGAGTTCGAGCCTAGCCTCGGGCGGAGTTCAATCCGCATTTTATTTCACTTTCTTCGCACTGTTTCGTTTTCCTGATTTTGGTTGCCTCTGTTTCGAACACTATTCTAACGTATCGGAGAATTCCTTTTAATAACTTGGTCCATTTTATATTTACTTCGTTCGTTATACGAGAATTTGGCATTTAGGTTACGAATTACAATATTCCATATTTTACGCCCACTATACGATTTTATTACAAGAAATACACCAGAAGTTTCAGGACATGTATGACAGCTTACGTAACGTAAACGCGTGGAATGGCATTGAAAGAGCACAGCTGACTAATCGAACGAGGTTCCCAGGCAAAGGTAAGTAAACTTAGATAAGGGCGGAAGTGAGGCCAATGTTCCCGTACGTCGTTGATAATGCCACCTTTCCGTGCTCACAGACTAATGTTGTACAATCATATCGGTAAAGTTTTGTTTCTATAAAAAAAACATAATAGAAGACTTATTACTTTTACTACTAAATGATTAATATTATTTTATAAAATCTTCCGTCACCTAATAAACAGTTGTCTGTTGTATATTTATAATAGTTGACCATGTATTTTTGCCAATATTTAATGTGTAGGTATTTGCAATTCGTGTTATATAAAATGAAAGAATAACTAATGGAACATCTTGAAACTAATCTAAAAGGTTCGAACTTGAGCTAATTATCGATTTTTCGAGAGTTCTGTTTTTCCATTTTCAAGCTCCATAGTCCGCCCATAAAATACATAAAAGACAGAAAAGTTTAATAATGATACGGAAAAATTATATAAGCGGGTGAGATCAAGCTTCATAGAATAGTACCTACATGACTTAACTACATTGTACTTGTACTAAAAAGAACATTGTTTTTGTGAATTACATCACATTTTTATGTCACGTATAAAACATTTGTTTAAGTACTTTTCGAAGGCCGCTAGTGCTCTAAAACGTCCTACGATTCTGTTAAAATGTTAACAAAGCCGAACAAGTCCTGGGAACACGTAGCGTGAAGTTATATCCACTCCATTACCTAAACCGTCCGTAGTACGCCTGTACTGCCAAGTACTAAACGGCTTTTTTTCTATCCGTAAGGATTATTCGCTTCTGTAAATTTTAGATTTCATGTAATACTTGATAATACTTTGTTAAAGTACGTGTTTTAATTTCAAAATCTTTCATTATACATATTATCTATTTTAGATAAAAAATGTAACAGTCTTATAACAACAAATATTAATTGTAATTGAAACATTACAGCACAAGAGAGATCTATTACTCGTAATATTGCAGGAACAAATCGTTTTGTAAAACTAAGACACCAACAATAAATTTTACAGAAGTGAATTTGTCTTTAAGCGTGTCAGTATTTTCCAAAGCCCGCGTTTTCAGATACACGTTCGAGACGAAAAGTTTTTGAGTGGAGTTCCGATCTGTGATCAATAGTCGCTCGCAGGGACTTCATACAGATTACGGAACCATTTACATATGAAACGTTTCACTGAACGCTTGCACTCGGATCGTTGTGCTTTTATCCGAGCGCGTCGCGATCCAACTTTCTATAGTCCGGCTTATTTCTTTAACTAAACTACAATAGTTGTAGATATGTCGAAACTTTTAAATATCAAATACGTATCATTTCCGAAATTAAATATTAAGTGTTTTTTTTTCTTTTTGATTTTCAAACGAAGAAGAGCTTCGAGTTAATTTATGACAAGAGGTTATTTTTTTTATTTTTATTTATCCCTTTTGCTTGTAGCCTCACTTGTGAGCTCACGGGATCAATCTTAGAGATGTTACTAATACTAGCCCTTTTTTAACGCTAGGGTTTTTTTAAACCCCATCGAGCTCCACCACTCCGACTTCACGAAACCCACGGGACCGCATAGTGCGCGCTGAAAGTTCGCCTTCGCCGGTACCCGTCCTGAACAGCAACAAGACCGGATCCGACAATGTGTTCTCCAGTTTCAAGGGAAGAAAAGCAGTTATTCCAGTGATAGTAGTACCTTCTGATTCATGACTCGAGATAAGTTGTGACATTCATGATGCTTTGTTTATAGGTTGAACGTTTAACATCTAATAATTAAGTAAATTATTAAAAGAAAAAAGAACTGTATTACAACAGTCTATATTTCTCTAATACATATTTTATCATACGATAATACATGTAGTGAAATTTTGTCTGTTGATCGAAGAAAAGTCTTAAAAAGGTAACTAAAGAAGAGTAATAAAATATAACCCAACGATATATCTGTTTTTTTTTTATTATTTCTTTATTTTTTATTGTTATTTTTTTATTATTTATATCCAAGATGGATTTATGGTCTTAAGTGGTTATTGGAGCCATAGGCTTCACAATGTGAGTACCGCCACCCATTTTGAGGCATGAGTTTATAGTATTATTTAGTATTATTATAATAATATTACGGCTATCTCAACATTCAAACCTAAACGCTTGATTGCTTCATTGCAGAAATAGATAGAACCGGCTCGTACGGCTGGCTTACTATACGATTACCCACTACCAATACGTGATACAAATTTAAAAAAAATACCCTTTGTCTTTATTATTATTTTAATTGCATGTGTGGATAGGTAGGCGATTATTGGCTCACCTGATGGTTAGCCGACACCGTTGCTCATGGACATCAGCAATGCTAGAGGCACAGCCAAGTCGCTGCCCACCGTAATGTGCTTCCTAATGGTGCAGTGTAGGTTGTACTTTCTAGGTGACGTGGTACATTAATTAGTGCTAAGTACGAATTGGTAACCAAAAAAAATGGTAATTGCTTGCAAGATTTGAATACTGGCACAGTCGCATCTATCGATACGAGTAAACCTGGCGAGTAAAGCCTTATCCTTTACGCTACGACTACTTTAAACCTAAATTTGGATACTATAGTTTAATTACCATTACCATTTACCATTTATATGTATTAGAAAAGTAAACAAATTGAGATTGTTTCCATAATTTTGATTGGCATCTTTTGTTGGCGTCAGCGAGCAGAAATATGATGCGAAATAAGGATGAGCACGTGATAATTGTTTCTAAGAAACCGTATGAAGCGAATGAAAATTACGTTATTTTCCTTACTTTTAGAGAAAAAATTTATCATAAATGTACCCTATTCGATATCTATATCTAGATCTAAAGAGGAAAGATTTGTTTGTTTGTTTGTTTCGAATAGGCTCCGAAACTACTTTACCGATTTGAAAAATTATTTTTCCATTAGAAGCCGACATTGTCCCTGATGAACATAGGTTACTTTTTTTAAAAAAAAAATTATTTTATTTTTTTGGTTTCATGTGTGTTTTAATGTTTCCGAAGCGAAGCGAGGGCGGGTCGCTAGTGTACAAATAAACTCATAATAAGTCGTTACAAATTACGATAAAGCTCTAGTATAGTTACCAATTTCTATAATTACGGGAATTAATGGGAAAATGTTCAACAAGTTAAGAGTATCTTGGACCACAGAACTTTACATGAAATTCATGTATTCCATTCCATGCTTACCATTTAACTTAAACTAGAGGTCCCACAGTAGTCGAAATTCGACTATAATTAATAGGAATTGTAAGTTTGTACACTATTATGATTGTATTTTATACTTCTATAATCACAAATTTCGCCAAGGCTACACTATAATAAATATTAACAAAGACAAACAATATTTAATCTATTCTCAATTTGACAACAGACGCCAAGAACAAAAGTTTGACAATAAATAGTATGCATGCGTGTGTGCGTCAAATACATGGTATGTAGTGTGTGTAATGTTTTCTTTATTGATTTAATGTATCTTTTATGTATTATTTTAAAAAATTATTAGCATTGTGCACTTCTTCTCTATATTTTCTATAAGTGTGGAAAATTTCATACTCCTCCATCCGCGCAATTCTCAAAAAAGGATACAAAGTTTTTGCTTCACGTATTAATATATAGATAATCGGATTACTAATGACGGAAAAATATTAAATTCGAATTTCAAAACTTCATTCCTATAAAATTCGAAAATAACTTATTTTAAACAAAACCAGTAGCTTAATAGTTAAAGCAATAGATAAGACACAGAGCGTTTCCAGAAATCGTTTTTGCCACGTACCATCCAGCTTAGTAATGAGCTCTCCTACGCGGTGTTTTCCGAACGCTATGACATGTCCTTCTTCAAACGAGGCTTGTGGAGAGTACTCAACGGTAGGCAGCGGCTTGGCTATGCCTCTAACATTGCTGAAGTCCATGGGCGACGGTAACTACTCACCATCAGGTGGGCCGTATGCTTGTCTACCTACAAGGGCAATTAAAAAAAAAAGATAAATAATAAACTAAAAATTTATCAAGCTATGCCGTATTATAAACAACAAACTAAAGCAAACAAACAAATCCCAAACAACACGATGTTCAGTTCTCGGTTTTCGGTAAACCTCTTTTCATTTCATCGTTTGTTTTATTGAAATTTAATTAAATATTGAAAACAAAACTAAAATGAGAACAAAACGGTGATTAAGTGTTTTTTTTTTTGCATAATATAGCGTTTATTTGATTTTGGTAGCTGCCGATGGACGAGCCCACAGCTTATCTAGCAATAAATAAACACTGTCCTCCTTCATCAATTCGACGACAATTTCAACTAAAAAGTTTATGACTATTGAGCATAGCCTTAGAATGAAAATCATACCCGTTTACACGACCCACAATACAGTTAACCTATACTGTTATATGGATTTAAGTCGTTTTTCCATATATATATGTCGCATCCGGGTCAATAGTTCGGAATATCAACGATACACAAACGTCAAAGTGACAGAATGGCCGTGTCGTGGTTGACGACTTTTAGTAATATTAAGACGGTGGTTTTGATTATTATTTTAAATGATGAAATGTTGTTTTGATAAATATCACAAAATGAAGGGTAGACTCCGTAACGCCACAGTTATAAAATGGCGGTACGTGGACAGAGTCGTAGCATTCCGTGTCAGACAGTCATTCAGTTCGTATCAGACGGTCCGTCCGTCTCAGTCAGTCAGTGAGTCGGTCTGTCGGTATGTGCAACGAAACTGTCGGTTATCCTGTCATTGTGAAAGTTGTGTGTGTTGAGTTTCAATAATTATTATTCAAAAGGTTTTATTGACTTTTTATAAACTGAGTTCAACCAAATACGAGTGATGGCGAAACTACCGCTCAGCCATCCCCGCCGCCGCCGCCGACATATATATGTCGTAGGCGGCGCCAGGGGTCACCACGCCTTGGGTCATCACAAATTCTATAACGACATTGAAAGATTACACAAACGAAAATAAGTGATTTACTACTGCTGCAAGTTCTCCCCGTACAATTCATGTACACAGTAACTAAGTCATCCCTGTGACTACAAGTGTTCAATGATAGTCATCCCTGTGACTACAAGTGTTCAATGATAGTCATCCCTGTGACTACAAGTGTTCAATGATAGTCATCCCTGTGACTACAAGTGTTCAATGATAGTCATCCCTGTGACTACAAGTGTTCAATGATAGTCATCCCTGTGACTACAAGTGTTCAAAGTGTTCAATGACAGTCATCCCTGTGACTACAAGTGTTCAATGATAGTCATCCCTGTGACTACAAGTGTTCAATGATAGTCATCCCTGTGACTACAAGTGTTCAATGATAGTCATCCCTGTGACTACAAGTGTTCCATGATAGTCATCCCTGTGACTCTAATCAACAGTCATCCCTGTGACTCTAATCAACAGTCAACCCTGTGACTCTAATCAACAGTCATCCCTGTGACTCTAATCAACAGTCATCCCTGTGACTCTAATCAACAGTCATCCCTGTGACTCTAATCAACAGTCATCCCTGTGACTCTAATCAACAGTCATCCCTGTGACTCTAATCAACAGTCATCCCTGTGACTCTAATCAACAGTCATCCCTGTGACTCTAATCAACAGTCATCCCTGTGACTCTAATCAACAGTCATCCCTGTGACTCTAATCAACAGTCATCCCTGTGACTCTAATCAACAGTCATCCCTGTGACTCTAATCAACAGTCATCCCTGTGACTCTAATCAACAGTCATCCCTGTGACTCTAATCAACAGTCATCCCTGTGACTCTAATCAACAGTCATCCCTGTGACTCTAATCAACAGTCATCCCTGTGACTCTAATCAACAGTCATCCCTGTGACTCTAATCAACAGTCATCCCTGTGACTCTAATCTACAGTCATCCCTGTGACTCTAATCTACAGTCATCCCTGTGACTCTAATCTACAGTCATCCCTGTGACTCTAATCTACAGTCATCCCTGTGACTCTAATCTACAGTCATCCCTGTGACTCTAATCTACAGTCATCCCTGTGACTCTAATCTACAGTCATCCCTGTGACTCTAATCTACAGTCATCCCTGTGACTCTAATCTACAGTCATCCCTGTGACTCTAATCTACAGACCTTTTATGAGAACCATCGCATATAGATTTCTCGACAAGAGAACATTCGGCACCAAAATCCAAATAAAAATAATACGACTCACCAGATTGTTCTCATTTACCAAAAATACTCGATATTACACAGCTACCGGCATGTCGTTCCGCTCGGCCGGTGAATAGTTGACCCATCGAGTGCCGACAGACGGCGCTTGCGTTCCTCAACCTCAAATTTACTCTGTACAAATCAGGCATAGCTTACAGGAACTCAGATCAAAGAAAACTTCCGAGTAAAAATATCTAACGCCACGGCTCTCCAGCCGACCAGCAATCGCAATTGCCCTCATGATGCGCATCCACAGCGTGGATCGCCCGTGTGCGTCACCCGCTGACTACACACGATGGTCTTTACAGACCCCGACCTCCGCCAGAGCCAAACGCGCACCGCGCACCCACGGACTACGACTACGTAATAGCTACTGGTACGGTCGAACACAATACGGACGAAAACTATCTTTACTCAAGTTTTCACCACAATTTAAGCTTGCTCTTCATCATCATCATTTACATCAACCTCGACTGGTATGTGTCATGCTGGCATTTTTCTTAGCCTATCATGTGGGTATTTGTAAGTACGTTTTGAATTTAAAGCTTTCAATGTATAACGGTCACCATCCAATACTTCAACTACTTTAAACGGCCCTTTAAACTTCGTATCTAATTTCGTTTGATTACGCTCTTCGTTTTAATGTGTGGACGAGCTCACAGCCCACCTTGTGTTAAGTGGTTACTGGAACCCATAGACATCCACAGCGTAAACGCACCACACACCTTGAGATAGAAGTTCTAAGGTCTCAGTATAGTTACAACCGCTGCCCCACCCTTCAAACCGAAATACACCACTGCTTCACGGCAGAAATAGGCAGGGTGATGGTACCCGTGCGGTCGATGGCACTATACGGAGCACCCGTCTGGTGCCACGTCCTTACCCACGAGAACGTCGCCGCGCGCGATCGCAGTCAGAGTTATTCAAGGATACCTCACAGTCTCCTACGAGGCGGCGCGCCCTAGCGCAAGTGCAGCCGGAGCGCGGGGGCTCCAATCTCGGCAGTCCGTGCTAGAGTCGTGGTCTCGTCGTTTGGCGGACCCGTCGGCCGGCCTCCGTATCGTCGAGGCGATCTGCCCGGTTCTCGCGGACTGGGTAGGCCGCGACCGCGGAAGACTCACCTCCGGCTACCTGTGCAGACTCACAAGACATTTTACCACCACGCAAACTTTTTACCACAGCAAGTCTTATCAGCCACCACGCAAACTACAATTTTGCGGGTTCCACCTCTCCTACACGATGTTACTCCCACACTGCGGAAGCCAACCGCAAACACTTGTCAAGCACGCACTTCACCAGAAAAACTTGCATCCGCCAGCGGGACCCGAACACCGCCGCATCGCCAGACACGAACGCACCGGACGTCTTATCTTACAGGTCATGACGACTTCAGATGTGTCAATTTTTCTTCCCCACGGAAACTTGCTTGCTTTCTTGTTTGCTTGCTTGCTGGAGCTCGAAGTCATCGAACGTGTAGTGTTATTGGTATTAAATCTAGTAGATTCTAAAATTTCAGCGACAATTCACAGTCTCATGTCCTGGTTTACTACACTAGTGCCATGTAACTCTAGCAGAAGTCAGCCGCTTAAAATAATTCTTGTCGGAACTACCCACTTGTCATGACAGATCCATTATTGCGATCGAAGTTTTCACTTGAGATTTGCACTTGCCTTAATTTCTTGCAATAGCTTGTTACGTGTTGTATTTCCGCTAGTAAATGCCATGTGATGAAGTCGACAGTCAAACTGGGCAACATGAGCCAGAACGTAAGATGTGACGATTTCTTCGTGGCTCAGATCTTCCATCGAGGTAATAGAGACGTTATTACACGACTTACGTATGCTGCATTCACGCTCTTGTGGCGTACCACTATTAGTATTCTGATCTGCATCATGTTTTTTTGCTGTACTTCGAACATGTTCAAACACGTCACGCCAGTGAGAGTAGAGTCCTGATCTCACTTCTGATGTCGGCGGCGGCGGCGGGGATGGCTGAGCGGTAGTTTCCGTTATCACTCGTATTTGGTTGAACTCAGTTTATAAAAAGTCAATAAAACCTTTTGAATAATAATTATTGAAACTCAACACACACAACTTTCACAATGACAGGATAACCGACAGTTTCGTTGCACATACCGACAGACCGACTCACTGACTGACTGAGACGGACGGACCGTCTGATACGAACTGAATGACTGTCTGACACGGAATGCTACGACTCTGTCCACGTACCGCCATTTTATAACTGTGGCGTTACGGAGTCTACCCTTCATTTTGTGATATTTATCAAAACAACATTTCATCATTTAAAATAATAATCAAAACTACAGTCTTAATATTACTAAAAGTCGTCAACCACGACACGGCCATTCTGTCACTTTGACGTTTGTGTATCGTTGACATTCCGAACTATTGACCCGGATGCGACATATATATATATATTTTATTTTATTTTTTATTGCCTTTGAAGGCAGACGAGCATACGGCCCACCTGATGGTGAGTGGTTACCGTCGCCCATGGAATTCAGCAATGCCAAGGGCAGAGCCAAGCCGCTGCCTACCGCTTAATACTCTCCACAAGCCTCGTTTGAAGAAGGACATGTCATAGCGCTCGGGAAATACCGTGGAGGGGAGCTCATTCCATAGCCGGATGGTACGTGGCAAAAAAGATCTCTGGAAACGCACTGTGGATGACCGCAGTGGCTCCAGGTAGTATGGATGAACTCTACTCCGGTGGCGGACGGTGCGATGGTAAAAACGAGACGTTGGTATCATCTCGAACAATTCCTCAGAGCACTCCCCATGGAACATGCGGTACAAAATACAGGTACAGGTACAAATACAGGTACAAATCCAAATATTTTGCCGTTTTTGTCAATTTTCTCATATCTCATACTCAATTCGTCAAAAGATGCTATGTTATCTTCTTTGATCTACTTCGTACAGCATAATAGGAAACACAAATAAACATAAAATTGTTTCCACCTAAAGCTAGTCAAATTTATAATTTCAAAATTAGTAGATGGAACATATCTCGGTTTAACCATCTCTTAATAAAAAATACAGAATAGTAAAATAGCATCAATGAATTGCATTCAGAGAGCCTCGAATACAACGAAGTGTAAATAAATAAAGCAGGAATTTAATTTCATCCTCATGTTCCGCGGGGGGAGTGAGTAAGAATCCGAACGCTTGAAGATGTATGGAAAGGAGAACAGGCTCATATTTTAGCAGGCGGTACTCCATTAGTGAAGCGGGAACCCCAACCAATATGGCGGGGCAAATCTGCAATGACAGGGGCATTCACCCCGCGTGCAGCCAACCCCTCGTTTTTGTTATAAAATCAATATATTTGGAACAGGACTTCTTACTTGCAACAAAACACACACCCATTACGAACAAGTTATCCAATCTAACTTGAAACGTTTTTTTATGTTTAGAAATCAAGCGCGAACTATGAATCTTATACATAATAATATTATGTATTTTATTAGAGAAATGCGTTCCCATGTAGTTAGTTAAGTTTTACGAATACCGCAATCGTAAATAAACTTTAAAATTTTACACAGATCTCATACTAATGGATGTAAGTTTTGCCGGATATATACCTGTAAAAATTGTATCGGTGGAAACATACCCACTTGTAAATTATTTTGGTATTTAATGTTCCACAGTAGACACGTGTATATAGCTAAGTCGGTATTCACGGTTCTATTGTTTATGTTCTCATTATTCGGGGATTATAAGCCGTGGCTACTTCATATATTAGCGGCGGTTTTACTTAATTAATAATAATAATTAATAATAATTAATAAAAATAAACTTAAAATATTATGTATTTGAAGTCTTAAGTAAATTTATTACAGACATTACAGACATTTTACTTTTTGGAATAATCGATCATGAATAAATATATACTATAAGTATTGAGGTAATTTTAAACCAAACGTCTTGTAAACGCTTTAACGAAATTTCTTTGACAAAAAATATACATCACGACAGATCTTCCTCATTGTTAGTTTTTTTTTTTCGTTTTTAATACGTATTTTTGCGTATTAGTGTTGGTAGGCGTATTATAAGCCTTCCGAAAAAGTACCACCGTCCTGTCAATTCCTGTCACTAAGCAGTCATACGTTCAAATTTAAAAGGCTGATATACAATACAATACACTTAGACCTGGAGATAAGAAGCAGTACGTTACAAACGCATTCAACTAACTCCAACAGGAAGCTTCTCGGATTAGCCTTCGTGTGAGCCACGAAAAGACGGAAAATCTTCACATGCGTCGATACAAAAACGTTAGACAGAACCGAGAAGACCTAGTTGTGGGAAATACGAAGTACAAAGGAGTGGTCAAATTTCGGTACTTTGGCTGCACTGTAACAGCTACCAAATTGCAGGGAGGACGAAATTGAAATACTTATACAAAGTATTCTACAATGCAGTGAAACTGGTTCTCTCTTCAAAGCTACTAAGCAAACGCACTATGATTGGAATATACAAGACTATAGTCAGAACGTTCGTATTGTATGGATATGAAGCATGGACGCTTACACAGAAAGAAGAGACAAAACTTCTCGTAACTTCTAGAGGTCAAGACCCGTTTCGGGGTCATAGCGCTAGCGCAGTAATAGTAGTAATGATGTAATACAATTGAGACTTCGACCTCATGGCTTGAGGTGGTTGGCAGAATGTCACTGGAGTGACCACGAAGTAGGTATCAAGTCTATGTATGAGCTTGTCTACTCCTTTATAGCTGCTGAAAGTAACAACAAGTAACAATATTTTCATGACACCTAGTTTTTGATGGTTTATTTCACATTTTATTTCAGTGAAATTTCAATCTTGAATCATTAAAGAAATTATTTTGTGTTTAATATTGAATTAAAACATATTACTAATTGTGCTATAAAAACATATTTTTGTAATTCATGTTCCATTTTCCCTTTTCAATAAACAAAAACAACATTGTATTTGATAATACATAATATCTAAAAAATTAAAACATTTTTGCTTTTGTATTTTTAATTTTTGAAACCGCAAATCATAGCAACCTTCCTGGATTTTAATATAAATCACACATTGCAAACACAAAAACATTGAATATTTGTTAATATGATTTTGTATGTAAAACACACACACACAATTGCTTTTTATTAATAAACGACCTAAACAACGAGCAAAGAAGGCATATTTAGGGTACAAGAGCGTTTATACATGCTAACGGTCTTCCACACGCCATCCATAACCTTAAAATGGTAAATATTGCCTGGCTTTCATATTATAATTTAAATTAATAAAAAACAGTAAAGGGTTCAAAGTAAAAAAAAAGTAGACACAAATCTCTTGACATGATCTATAAAAGTGAGAAGTTAATTTTGGCCATGGAGCTAAATTAGTATATAAGGAGTTTTTTTTTCTAACTATGCTGATAGCCTTGAGAGGCTATTTTAGCTTCACCTTAACGTGTATAGGTGAGCTTACGGGGCTCAAACCGGAGTGTTGCTAACACTGACCCTAGCAAGAGCAGTGCTGCGCACAATCTACCACCGGATCGGAAACGCGACCCACTGAGAAGATCCGGCGAGAAACTCAGTGGGCTGTGTCTATGGATTAATTCGCTCGTCGAGCCCTTCGTCGCAAGCGACGGGTTCGACGAGGACGGTGACCGGTGCTTGAGGTGTCTAAAAGCACCGTTAATGGATTAGTAAAAGGGATGATGTCTATATCGAAACACCACACGATAAAGTCTAAAATTAATTTAAATAGAACAAAACCATTGCTTCTTTGGTGCGACCTACATAGAATCCTCACTAAGTAAAAATAAACATTTCCTGGAAACACACCCTGTCACCGAACGAACGTGACGCTGATAACACCTTAATGATGCTATTATGAAAATTTTAAACTGCCCGGTTATGGCTCCTAGAGTAAAAATATCATTTGATTTTCTATAAAAATCTTACAAAAAATTACGCGAAATTAAATCGTAAGAGTACTTTTTCGACGAACCGAGAAAACTGAGTTAAAATACTATAGGACTGTTTAAACTGACCACTGAGAATGGGGCCTTTGAGATACCTATATCTTTTTTATTTTAACTATTTGACAGTACTTGTGAGAAAGGTTTACAGTCCAACAGGGACCACTGAGTTCACAAAGTCAATGTTGACCTCCAGGGATCGAATCGAAGCAGCTATTGCAATCAAAGTAACGATTGTCCTTACTTTTCGAACCGCTAATAATTATGGATGGATATTTTCTTATTGCTTAGATGGATGGACGAGCTCACAGCCCACCTGGTGTTAAGTGGTTAGTGGAACCCATAGACATCTACAACGTTAATGCGCCACCCACCTTGAGATATAAGTTCTAAGGTCTCAAGTATATTTACAACGGCTGCCCCACCCTTCAAACCGAAACGCATTACTGCTTTACGGCCAAAATCGACAGGGTAGTGGTACCTACCCGCGCGGACTCACAAGAGGTCCTAACACCAGTAATGATGGTAGTATTTCGTAAAGTCCAAAATTCGATCGAACCAGGGTATAATCGCATCACTGCGAGTGTACCAAACTTTTGATCATCATTGAAGCTAACTAACGTATTTCCTTAACACCCTCTTCCATTGCGCCGTCCAAGATTTTGTCAAATATTATAACACCCCGCTTTGGTATGATTAAGGCCCCCTAGACATTTTCCCAGTACTAGGCAACGTACTTCCTCATCATAAGTATCAAAAATTCCCTTTGCATTAGCTTGGTACCGCTAGCATTCTAAGCTCAATTAGTACGGTGGGCACTTATGATACTGCAAAACCTTCTGAGTTTAATTGTTTTATTACGAAAAGCCAAGTATATTACTTGTCCAATCACTTCGTAGTCTTTTTTTGTAATTACTGCGGTAATATCTTTACGAAACTTTCATGTACCTATATTATTGCTTTTCTTTGGTGTCCAAGAAATTTTGGATGTTTTTAAAATGCCTCACCATACATATGTCTTCTTTAGAAAAGTAAATACTACGCTTACATCCAAAGGCAGCACGCTCGTAATGACAATGTTCAGTTTATTACTAAGATCTTAATATTCAGTTTATTAAGATCGCATCAACACACATTTACCTAACTAATCACTAGATCCCAATTGTTTAGATTAAGTGGCAATCTACTGGTTGAATCGGTTGATCTACAAAATGTATTATAATAAATAAACACTTATAGCTCGTAAATCAATAGAACGATATTAACATTTCGTCTATTTTTATAGTTTTGTTGACATTTTACATAACAATTAGCGCAGCTGATAATCGTGTGACGATGAGATTACCTTATGAAAGGTCGTGATAATCTGATTCCGTGCTATACCAGAAAATTGTCACTACGTTATAAAATTCCTATTAAATTTTCCCAACCGACAGTTACTGGTTTCGGTCGTTAAAATTTGCCGTGTAATTCGATTTGATTGAAGCGTAATCAATTATTATGAACGAGAATCCTGAAAAACTAAATAAAAGAGTATATTTCGGTATAAATAGTCGGTGGGAACCGAGCCGGCGACCGAGCGCATGATGAAAAATGCCAATGAAAATTGATTTTATTCCTGGTTGATCGACAACTTCTGGGATAATTAAACACGCAACGATAGCGTTTCGCTTTTGATATTCATTTTAATGGTCCTCCACTGATAAATTGAATTCAAAATGTTCACTGTAAGTTTCACTGCAATTTATTATGAACAGAACAAGTCAAGAAAATTCAAATTACAATTATAGTAGTTTAATACATTTTAAATACGTGGGTAAGTACATTCGTCCCCATACTTTCTGATTCACACAATGTGAATACTAGAAATAATACATAAATGTCGTCCAGTTTGAGACGCGACACTAAGAAATCATTACTTAAATCAAAGACTACCAGCTCGTGACTCACCTTATACTCTCCAAGTTCGAAAAGAGCTCTTGGCAATAATACGTTCAGTCCCCGTATGGTGCGATAGTAGTAAAATAAGTGAATTTGTTGTTAACTACGATTGATTTGATTGAAAGAGTAGCGTGTTGCGCGCAAAGAAGCAAAAATAGAATGGTAGTTCCAAATTTTAATTATTCATTTTCGAATACTACACGCTTTCAAGGAGGTTTCATTGGATGCCATGAAGGTAGTATCGCAACTCAACTCGAAATTCAAAACTGTGTTGAAGAAAAGACAGCGCTCAGAAACTGGCCAATTTTACGTGGACAATTAGCGATTTATTAAAATATTTTTTATCTGTTTTTGAGTCTGTGGTACAGTTAGTTCTTTTAAATATTCACATTGCTAGCGTGCATGAGCGATAGTAACCACTCACCATCAAATGGGCCGTATGCTCTAGTCTGTCCACCAAAGCATTTTTTTTTCATTACCATAGCATATATTTTGGATCATGTTCTTTGCTTTTCCGTATATAGATATTCGATATTTGCATGTATTTAAGTGAAAACTATCGTAGCCAATGTCGGAAGGACATCAAATATTGTCGTACCATATAATTAAATTTACCTGGTAGAATAAACGTGAATGAGCCAATGCGTTCGTACCTAATTATATACACGTTGCGGCATATACATATATGTTTGTGAATAAATTAGTCATGTGTGAATACTGTTTACATTTCAGTAACTTATTTACAAACTATGCTATTTGATGTGCGATTTTACTTTCATATCTCTATCATTACTGGTTCTCAGTCATTTATCATAGCTTTGACTGCTGAATGCAATTTAAATGATAAACGACAATCTGAACATGTTACAAAACATTGGACTGAATTAAGCGGACGGAGTTATTTTAAGCTGTCGAAGAAAAGCGAAGATGCTGCCCACTTGATGGTAAGTGGTGTCGACAGCTCCAGAGGCATACCTTGGCTGCTATTCGTCGAAAATTTTCGCAGTATTAAAGAAACTTCACATGTATATTTTAAAAGAAAAATAAAATAAAAAATTCTCACCTAAGTTTATGAGACTCGGGCGTAAAACACTCAGAAAAACTTTTGAGTTGCACTGATCATAATGATGAATTAATTCTCCCAATTACAAAAAATACATGCTATCGACCCACTCCAACAATTGGTACATAGCAGAACTGACTAATAGACTCCCTTAGCTACTTATAAAATGTAATTAACATCTATCTACCTTGTCGTAGATTAAAATAAAAAGACTGAATAACAGGACTGAACAAACAAGTTATTTACACATCGATTTAATAGTTCACAATCATAGTAATTACGAAAAAGCTATGTTGTAATTAGGTCGACAGTAAATAAATCATAAAGTTACAATAAAGAAATAAATTGTAATTAGTATTATTACGAACTATATAGTCGAATTATAGAGATCGGTAGCGGCGGCATAATTGAATAGCCCTACTGGCGGTAAATGTGTAAATCCGTCAAGCACCTACAAATACATATAATATTATGGCTTAATATAACGTATTAGCATGTTTTTATGGATAGTGCTAGTACTCAAAGGGCATTTATTCCTGAAATAACCAAACCTTGGAAGAGACCCTCACTTCTACAACACAGGTATGTAGCTATATGGCTGCATCAGAAAATACTCGTGTAGCTGTCAGCAAATACCATACCTCCTTGCTGAGCCCGTGCTTGACCACCTGTCTTGGTGAAACTAGAAAGGCTTCCAAGCCATCAGTAATCCCTGCCTCTTAAAAAAAATCAGGGACGTCACAGAAATTGTACAATGATATATTTTTTGTGAATAAAAAACAAATACACGTGCTGACCAGGATCGAGGCTATATTTAATAACTCATATTTATTAACTATGAAGTTACCGTTACAATAATGAACATTTGAAACATAATTATATATGGCTGGTAATAAATTTTAATACAAATTAATTTTATTTTGAAAATATGAAATTCTATTTTCAAATTCAGTCATTTGGTTTTTTGTTTTTTGATTAGTGCTTTATTTTCATTACATTTGTATATTTTTCATCGATATGGACACGATAATAATATGAGTAATTATGGAATACGCGTTCCGTCATGATATCAATGCCGCACATACGGCTCACAACATTATTGACGTGTACGGAGTGAACACTACGAACGAACGATTCGTTATTATTTTGAACGCTTCCAACATGGAAATTTTATAAAAGAAATAAACTCCGTAGTTGCCTAAAAACTAAAGTCAAAAACGACGAGCCAAAGAGTACAGTGGAAGCTGACGATACTTAATCTGCCGCTGAATTAGCAGCAGTTTTCAACGTTAGCATCAAAACAATATTGGCTTATTTGCGTCAAATTGGCGATTGGTTAAACCATTTGATAAGTAGGTGCCCCACGAACTGAACGATCACCAGCGCGACGAACGCGTTAAGGCATCTCTTGCGTTGCTTACACGGCGCAGATACAGAAACGAAGGAGTTTTGAACCGCATTGTCACTGGCGATGAAAAATGGATTCTTCTTGATAATCGTAAGCGGTTATCATGTAGGTTAGATCCTGGTTCATAACCTAGGCAATGTCCCAAATGAAAACTTACTTCACTTCGACAAAGCGGCACGACACGAGAACCCTGTCATCGTGGCCGCCGGTAACTACATTCCCGATCCTGCGGACAGAATGGAAAGCAGTCGACGTCGCCCAAAACACGTCATTTCGGATCCTCCCGATCCACTAACGGTGCTTTTAGGTACCTCAAGCACCGGTCATCGTTCTCGTCGAACCCGTCGCTTGTGACGAAGGGCTCGACGAGTAAATTAACCCACAGACACAGCCCACTGAGTTTCTCGCCGGATCTTCTCAGTGGGTCGCGTTTCCGATCCGGTGGTAGATTCTGCGAAGCACGGCTCTTGGTAGGGTTCGTGTTAGCAACGTCGACAGGTTTGAGCCCCGTGAGCTCACCTACTAGTTATGGTCACGCTGAAATAGCCTCTCAAGGCTATCAGCTTAGGTAGGAAAAAAAAGCAGATGTGTACTGTTAGAAAGCGGATACGATGATGGTGAAGCTCGCTAATCTCTGACCAGCCTTGGTTAATCGCTCGTCCCCGCTACTCCTACACGGCAACGCTGGACCTTATACAGCACAACAGACGGTCTCTAAGCTACTAGACCTAGTGCTGAAAGCTTTGCGTCATCCACTGCACTCATCAGACCTTGCGCCGACAGACTTCAATTTTTTTCAAAGCTAGACAACTTCTACCTAAGAAAAAAATACAATACTCGAAAGGTAGAAAATGCCTTTGAAAAATGTATTGGCTCCCGAATATCTGACTTCTTTAAGAAGGACATTGTAAATTTACCACTGCGTTCGTAGAGACGCATCGATATCACGGGTGCTCATTTTGATTGACAGAAATAAAAAATATTCAGAAATGTCTTAAAGCTTCTGTATTATCCTAAACGGCAATTTCGAAGGTTAAAACCTAATATTTGTACGTATGTATAGGTACTGTAATAACTATTTGTTGTTAAATAAACTTTCAAATGAATATAATCCAATGGTCCAATCTGCCTCGCTAAGTCGTTTGAAGCTTAGAAGTAACACACATATTTTTTTAGTTTGCTCCGCTCGAAGCAGATTCCACGAAATTTAGTAACTGAGCCTCATTCAGCCTCTATCAGAGGGAGGTTCGTGTACTATTTTTTTTTATGTTTTTAAACATTCAAAGGGAGAATCTCATACTACGAATGTTTATAAAAAATATATAATAATATGTATGTAAAATGTATTGGAAATGAAATAAAATTAATATTACAATTTTTCTACATTTTAAGCTCAGTTCAGACTAAAACTAATTTTCTTACACACAGAAATAAATAGGAGAACAATAAAATGATTTTCAATTATACTGAATACTTTGCGATAGCTAAACCAGTCTGTAGGATTCTCATATATTCTGAGGTGGTATTCGTAGTTAAGTCCGGGATTTAGCCGAGCCACCTTAAGGCTAGAACTGGGATTTTCTTATCCCGCTGCCTCGCGGTCAGGTCCGGTCTCGATTTATCAATTAGCACTCCATTGTGTCTTACAATATATCGCGTACAGCTTTGCCGGATACATTTTAAGCCTTCCAAAAGCAATATTTTAATAACGCTAGTGAATTCCTGTTAGCTGCACGCTTGGCTGTGTACCTCTGAATTAAATATTTGTAATACACCCGTTTCATATAACTATTAGTCCACCCATTTATTCTAGGTTGATGTTTCCTACGATGACAAGAACATTATTTAAAATATCAACGATATCAGTACAAAACTTGTACGTATGTAATTAATTAGTTTCAGAAATACAAAGACATACACGTGAATATTTTTTTAATTTAATTTTATTGCCCTTGTAGGCAGACGAGCATACGACCCACCTGATGGTGAGTGGTTACCGTCGCCCATGGACTTCAGCAATGCCAGGGGCAGAGCCAAGCCGCTGCCTACCGTTGAATACTCTCCACAAGCTTATATTTTGACTATGATTTTTTTAATCATTAAAGTAGACGAACTTATTATTAGTAAAGACATATAGCGCTTTATGCATATCAATTAAAAAAAAAAACTTAAAAACAAACACCTAAAAAGGTAAAACGAAGGCAGAGATGGTCAAACTTTAGTGAAACGAATTTGGTAAACGTTCTAAGAACCACTTTGACTTATTTATTATTAGGACGCAAACGTAATAGATAAATAGACAGTTTGTTTTAAACCCTCTATATCAGTTAAACTGCCTATCTATATAATTAACATATTTTACAAACCATAGTAATATACTGTCGTAGTTAGGTCTTAGGAGCAATATTTTTTTAATATTATTTTACTGGACTCTGTTACACCTAAGATCTATATATTATTATACAAAAATGAATTGCTGCTGTTCGTTAGTCTCGCTAAAACTCGAGAACGGCTTTACCGATTTGGCCAATTTTGATCTTGAATTTTTTGTGGAAGTCCAGAAAAAGTTTAAAAGTTAGATAAATATGAAAATTCTCGGAATTAAATAAAAATAACAATATTGTTTTTCCTTTGATGTGTCCCCCGTCGGACGGATTCCTTTTGGTTATTTTAAGTTTATTTTATACAAAAGTTTAGATCTTTTATTTATCGTTTAAGGCACTACGAAGTCTGCCCGGGTCAGCTATTAATAGAATATTTTTATTATAAAAATTTCTCTTGGTGATGGGAAAATATGGAACCAGTGACAAGCATTGGTTCGACTGTGGTACATCCATTCCAAACACAATCAAAACTAAATGCATGAAGTGTGGTCTTTACTAAAAATAATTTATTGCAGAAAGCTGTGAATCGAACGAACAATTTCAAAATAAAAGTATTCGAAAAGTTTGTGGTGCATTCTAATTTATTAATAGGTCTTACAATCATTTTGTTGTGTATTGGTTTTTATTAATTTGTTAACAACATTAATAAGATATAATCTTCGTATATACGAGTGTTACTGTGTTACTTATAATATTTTGTACTCAAGTTTAACAATATTTGGTATGTGTATGTGCATTACTATAATTCTCATATTGTATTTGTTATTTTAGTTATGTGTTATTTGTTCTACACACACTTATCACTTTTTATTATTATTCTCATTATCTTCTCGCAGGTCTGCTGGAAGAGATTTCTTAAAGAAATAAGCAGTGCCTTTGTACATAATTTTCCTATTACTCTGTACTATGTCTTTTTTTCTGTGTGTACATAAATAAATAAATAAATAAGATGATGGCATGAAAAATTTGACATCTCCCAATAACATATTAATGGTGGTAGGTGAGTCCGCGCGGGTAGGTACCACCATCCTGCCTATTTCTGCCCTGAAGCAGTAATGCCTTTCGGTTTGAAGGGTGGGGCATTTACATTGTAGATGTCACGAGCTCCAGGAACCACTTAACACCAGTTGGGCTGTGAGCTCGTCCACCCATTTACGCAATAAAAATAAATTAAAAAAAACATCTATAACATGCAATATTATCCACAATATTTACGCAAATTATGTTATCAACCAACTTTTGTGTTATTTGCGTTGGAAAATTTGTGAAGTTATGAAATTCACTCTGTTTTCTTCTTAATATACTTAGAAGAATAGAAAATGGGAGTAATAATGAAATCATTTCTTGTTTATTTGTCTCTTAGTGTGTTTATTCATGCTCTATGATTTCACGCACGGTTATACCCTTTGAGTTCTAGCATCAACGTAGGTACGTCTAGGGAACGTGCGAATATTTTTATACAAAATAAACGAATTTCTCCGACGGTAATTCAAGAGCCAGATTATAGATTATATTTACGTACGTATTGTATTATATTTAGATTATAATGTACGTTAAACACTAAACAGTACATCAGAGTGTGATAATAATAATACTAATAATAACTAGGCAAATCACGCATGATCATCCGGCCTCAATTTAGGATTCCCTGTGCTATAGGTACCAGAGACTGATAAACATACTTATACGTGTTTAAATATATATATAAATAGATAATTACTACCCAGAGAAAACAAAAGACAGCAAACAAACCTGTTCATGTCACAAAGTTTTCCCGACCGAGGGAATTGAAGTCACGACCCTCGACACAACAGTGAGAGCCGCTAAATACTGCACCATCGAGTCAGTTACATGTTATCACTGAGTGTGAAGCCATGAACTTTTAAAAAGCTATTCGAAATGTGTGCACAATTGTAATATTCTGGTGAACAATCAAGATTGCTGTGTTGGAGCTTTCATTGTGCGTACAAAGTAACATTTATTGCAAGCGAAAGTATCGCGTCTGTGAAAAGAAAGCGTAAAAACAACCATCGGTGCCAGCAAAACAAAGTAAATGGTTGCCCTACTAAACTTGACTTGAGTAGTGTTCATAATAATTACTATTAATGTGTATGTAAAATAATAATTTCTTAGAAATCGTGGATTTAAAAATAAGCCAGACCAAGGTACGTCCAAAAGCCGTCCACATATAACGTGTATGTATGTATATATGTATTATTATTATTGATCACTTTCTAAAAATTTCATTATAATAATTACACAGAAAAAAGCAAAAATAATTATCAAGAATCGTTGCCTAGAAACTCACATTCGACAATCTATGACTATATGTGTATAACAAAATTATACACAAAAAAGTAATTATATGAAACCCCAGGGACTTATTTAAATATACATAGAAACATAAGATCTGAAAGTACGGGAAAAATATCACATGTTTCATTAATAAGCTTCATGATTCATTCATGAGATCAACTTCATTCAATCACGTGTCGCTAATGCAATTTCGTATGTTTTCATAACAGATAGTATAATTGCAAAACAGGTTGGGTGTTAAATCTGTTCAAAAATAAAATGTGTTATAATACTATAGTCAACGGTGGACCACTTGAGGATGGTATTATATATTTGAATAAACATTCATATGGTCTAATTCCTGATTCCCATTTATGTCTAGTTTGCTAACATTTTTTTTTTAACCAGTGTTTTTCCAATTGTTTAGTTCAGATCGACATTTCCTGATACCCTATTGTTTCTGTGTCACATGATAATGTTTGTTCAAAAAAAGCTAACATCTCATGCACATTTAAGACTTTGAAACAAACACTCGTCCTAACAATGTTAATTTTACTAGTTTGCTAATATTTGTTTTGTTTTTTATTAACAAATGTTTTTCCAAATGTTTAATTCAGATCGACATTTCCTGATACCCTATGGTTTCTGTGTCACATGACAATAATGTTTGTTCAAAAAAGCTAACATCTCATGCACATTTAAGTCTTTGAAACAAACACTTCGTCCTAACAATGTTAATTTTAAAAATATTCCCGTAATAGGAACCCGTTTATGGTTTGGTTCTGTACCTACAAAAAAAGGTGAATTGAACGGAAATGAAGTAACGCTAACCGGTTTTCTTCGGTGGGTGGAGCGCTTGAATCTTTTATACATACATAGCTGATTTTTGTCTGTGCGACACTTGTGTCTGTTAACTTAAATAAAGATTTTTGGATTATTCTTCTTGAACTCGAATTTCCAGAACAATCAATTCACTGATAAAGATTATTTTATGCTAAAACAAAAGTTTTACCTCGCTATTCTACCGGCTATTCCAATTAATTGGGGCAATAACGTCTTTGAATTTATTCATGTAAGTAGGTCATGATGTATTTTGGAGATTAAAATGAAACAATTTATTTTTGATAATCGCCTGTTTTATTTTCCAACATTAATGCTATATTTTTTTAACATAAAATTTACTCATTAGTTATCGCACATCGAACAACATTAATAGTGCATCACATAGCAACACGAAGTAATGCTTTCTATAGTCGGATTTTTAATTAGACGAAGCCAGCTGACAGTAGCTAATGTCACTTTGTGAAATAATGTTGCTATATTTAAAGTAATAGTGATGCGTTCAGTTCTCGTTCAATCACATAAATGAACAATGAGTGTGAAGAGTTACTCATTAATTTCAAACTATAAAAGAATATTATTTATATTTTACAATAAAATTGTATTAAAGTGATCCAATATAATAATATGTTACTAGTAGTATGTAACTACAATCAGTTTTTTTTATTTTCATTACCTATGTACCTATAATTGTTATATTTTATACATCTATAGTTTCAACTATATGATGCATTGGAAATAGGACAGTCTTACAAGCTTCCTCGCAATGTTTTTCTTAATGTTTAAAACACTCGGTATTCAGTACAGGTAGATACCATAGGAACATAATGTTTCGTCGAAAACTCGTTGGTATGTACAAAGCACGGCTAAAATTCGAACCCCGTGCCCGATATCGGCAGTTCGGCACACTAACTATTCACTAGACAATCGAGGCAATTTCATTAATTCAGGAGTTTTTTCAATCGTTCACTTTGTCACAACACTATTTTTATTTCATCAAAAACTGACAACACAGTAAACGTCAGTTTACTTCGTCTAATAAAAAATCCGACTATAGTTACCTTGGGGGATAAATAAGTAAATTGATAATCTTTGGAGACGAAACGTACGTTATAATATACAGTTTGAGTAGTATACATAACACTTTCTTATTTATGTAACATCATCATATTTTAGTTTCAACAATCAAGATACTCGTAATATATTTATGACATTTATAAACTATTTTTTTGGCGATCAGATACCGTAGATACCCATTCCAATATCACTTATTAATTTACACTAACACTCTTCAACTAATCAGTCGTGGATCCATCACTTCGGGATCCAATTTAACTTCCCGTGTTTATCTAAATAAATTATATCATACAAAAAATATTACACTAATAACCTGTGTGTTACCAATTACACACGTCTTACGTATAGGACTTCTAACTTAGATACACATTAACGATAATTCTTACACAGTAACGTTTGCCGATACGCAACACTGATATTGTTTAGATCCATTTAAACGATTTAGTATATTTAAACGTCTGTAGCACAGCCATCTTGAAAACCGTCATCTGCAGACGGCCTGGTGATTGTAAGAACGCGTTTTAACGCTGACACTGGAGGTAGAACCGGGGGTGCACGCTGCCACACACGGAGAGTGCGCGCGCCTCCTACTGGCAGGCCATAGTCGGGTGGATAAGGGGCATCTGTGGATACCGCTGTATTTGTGGCAGAAAGCGCATGAGATCGTGGGAAGGTTCGACTCATATAGCCCAACTCTTCCTGAGAACCGTTTACACTTCCATTCTCGATTATCGGTGTTCTGTCGTTATAGTATGTGGGTATAGCTGAACTTATAGCCCGAGACAAATTATTTGTCTGATTCAATTTAACTTGATCCCACAATCCAGACGGATATAAGGAATCAGAAGCCTCGCGTGCGTACTCGCCGCTCCCTGGCCTATTAGCACTATCCGGCCTTGTGTCGTTGATAAGATCAGGGTCGATCGAAGCGGACACCGTCGGTGAAACCACAACAGGTCCGTTCGCAGTCACCACGCTTCCTCTTCCCTCGTAGTGGTTAGTCGTATATGGTATATCATTCACTCTTGGCGGTTTCATCACAGGATTACATTTAGAATCACGGTAATTCGATGATTCCTGTCTATTAGCCAGAACAGCTACTTGCGGACGGTCATTATTTGACGGATGAACTTCGTTTCCTGATACCACGCGATCCAATGTGTTAGGAGTTTTAGTATCACAAACAGGGGTCGTACGAAGCCGCAGAAATGTAGCTAGAGTTGCCAAACAAACAGCGATGATTATTAAAAACAATACCGCTCCCAAACTCGCAATCTGAGCATTACCAAGTGACGCCATTCCGACTGCAATTTGCGTAACGTGTACTGTAAAGTTAGCTTCCGCGTTACCACCCTTGTTTTCGGCAACGCAATAAAATTCACT
This sequence comes from Bombyx mandarina, assembly GCF_030267445.1. NCBI lineage: Eukaryota > Metazoa > Arthropoda > Insecta > Lepidoptera > Bombycidae > Bombyx > Bombyx mandarina. The sequence continues at coordinate 9,956,776 of NC_143219.1, read as the reverse complement.
GGAATCGGATTCCTGTGTGTTCGTGAGAATCAATATTGACCTCTTTTTTGCATCGCCTTCTTCGAAAATGTATATTTTTTGATGGGAGTTAAAATGGCTACCATTTTGAAGTAATCTACCATTCCAGTACCAGTTTATTACTGCGCTTGGTATAGCTTCAGTTCTACAAGTTATCGTGGTATTTTCCCCCACATTTGCTTCAATGTGCCGACTTATAGGTAATATTTCGGGCTTACACGCAAACTCTTCAATAGCTAACTCTGAAAATGGTCGACCCGTCAATCTTGCTGGTGCAGAACAACTAGGAGTTGAAAGCATTTTGTTTTTGGCTAACCATATTTTCAGGTCACGAAGCCGACAATCACATATCCAAGGATTATCCGATAAATCAATAGCCCTCAATTTTTCAATTTTTTCAATAGAATTCAATGGAAATTCTCGAAGTCTGTTATGATCAAGCTTAAGTGATTCCATTGAACGTAAATTTCTAAATGCATCTGCAGCTACATCTCTAATTTCGCATCTAGATAAATCTAGTTTAATAACGCTTCCAAGATTTGTCAAAGCATCAGAATGAACTTTTAATATCGGATTTTGAGCCAGGGTGAGGTCTCGTAAAAAAGGTGCATCTTTGAAACTGTTTGATGGAATCTGTGTCAATAAATTCTGCGACAAATCTAACTCCACTAAATTTGTCAACCCTTTGAATGCTCTGTCATGTATCTGACCAATGTTACAACTTCGAAGATATACTCTTTGTAAATTAACCAGTCCAGTTCTCGCAAATGCCTCCTGTGGTAATATTTGGAGATTATTTCCTGAAAGGTCAAGTACTTGCGTGGCAGGATCCACCGGTTCTGGTACCGTGATGAGAGCTCTATCTACGCATTCCACGGTTTGTTTGCCTCCTTTCCATTTGCACGCACAAACAGCAGGACACGAACCGGGAGGCGCTACCCCAGCCAGTATTGTTTTTGATAACATCACACTGATTGTCACTATTAACCACCTCATGTTTATAAAATCCAATTGAAACACAGTAGATCTCGCTTATGGTTCACTAAAGCTCACAGTACTGATCCATGGCTCACTTATTTACACTAGAAAAAAATACAAAATTCATTAATACATTTCGTTTACATTTCGATACCGAATCACATCACTACTCGAGAAAGTTGGCGAGCGACACATGACGGTACGGTGTGCGCTCGAGACGACTCCGGGCAAACTGAGAGGGAGGGATCGTCTGATCGGCTCAGTAAAAAGCGTTGGGCACGCATGCGTGTTAGTGACTCCCCTCGCCCCGCTTTGCGGCTCTCCTCAACGTCCGAGTAGCCCCACTCGGTAAGTACAATTGAAAGAATTCCAAAAGTATAATTTCGTACCTGACTGTGACCGCAGCCGATAATCCGACTTGGCGGCCCCTCACGTTCATTCATAAATACCTGGCACGGAACAAAGCATTGGGTCTGCACTTCGAGATGCAACAAACAACATACACGATCCATTGTGGGTTACAAACTGTTCTAAATCTTTTACAAAACATTTTTTTGTTTGAAACACGTTGTGACGGAATATCAGGTAGAAGCTAATAATAGTAAACTCTAAACGCTTCTAGGGTACAGGTAACAATAATGGAGCAGGATACGGAGTCACAATGAATGACAAAATCATTCATACTTTTGTGAAAATATTAGTTTAGGGTGTGATATTTTGTAAAATTTAACCAAAAAGAATAACTCAGACAATCAAGCTGTAAATACTAAAGCAAACTTATCTCAATGCTTATGAAAATTACAGCAAAATTAACTGGATTTTATAATCCAAGCTTCAGAGTTTCTAGGTCTCAGTAACTATTGTGGTACACAAAATGTACAGAAGCCGTAAAGGGTACACGGTATCCTTATAACAAACGGGTAACAAAATTACTAAGACTAAACTGTAAAATGTTTTTTTTTTTTTTTAAGAGACCTTTAAGTCATGTCTTATTTTAATGTATATTCTTAATTTTATGAAAAATGATGTTATGGAGCGAAATGAAATGAAAATGATTAATTTGAGACATTAATGAACTGGGATGAAATTAAATGAGATGATATGAGATGAAATCTAATCTCAGTAAAATGGTGGTCATTTACTAAGATTTTTTCAGTGGACTTTTTGGAGGATCCCGAGAAGTTACGTCCAGCGCCTTTGTTTCATTTTCCCACATTTGTGCACTTTCACAGATATTAAACGGTTAATAAACCACCATTATTACACATTTAAACCCGAAGAAACACTAAATAGACAAAATAAAATCACACAACTTCACTCCACGCGTTCCCGCCAAAAAGTCCTTTTTTTTTTTTAATGTAAACATTTCTTTCTACCCTCATTACACAGTATCTATCCCATTGCAATCTTGAAAACAGTACTATATATTTATTCGTATTTAAAACGTTAAACTATCGCAGGTTATATTAATTTAGACAATATCATCAATTACAATACCAAGGTCAAGCGATATCGAACTCACAACTTTTTAGTAATGCTAGATCTTTAATATGAATTAAAAACCCTTATTTTAGATTTACAAATCTTCAAATCCCTTTTTTAAGTAATTAATGAATAAGCATGCGGCATGTGGAAGGTGAACTGGCATTCCTGCTCTGGCACGCTTCGCCATATGCGACCGTGTGTCATATTATATAACAGTCGTCAGCTGTTTCTTGCTACACCTGGCTAGTGGAGCACGACGGCTGACGAAGCGTACGCTACACCAGCGCACCCATTCTCCTCACTGCTAAGGCTTCTTAATAAAAGAGCTTTTTAATAAAACTAAGGGAGGCTCTTAAAAGTAATAAGTCGACAACAACTAATTTTACTTCAGAACCTAATAATGTTCAATAACTAAAACCTAACTTAAAACTTTAACAATAATGGGTAGAGTTGAGTTGGCACGTTACTAAGTATATACCTGTACGTATATTAATGAAATCACGGGAAATTAGACTGCGTATTCACAATTCTAACATGAAGATATACAACATGCACATTTATACTTTTTTTTGTATTGCTTAGATGGGTGGACGAGCTCACAGCCCACCTGATGTTAAGTGGTTACTGGAGCCCATGGTCATCTACAACGTAAATGCGCCACCCACCTTGAGATATAAGTTCTAAGATCTCAGTGTAGTTACAACGGCTGCCCCATCCTTCAAACCGAAACGCATTACTGCTTCACGGCAGAAATAGGCAGGGCGGTGGTACCTACCCGCGCGGACTCACAAGAGGTCCTACCACCCGTAATTACGCAAATTATAATTTTGCGGGTTTCACTTTTATTACACGATGTTATTTCTTCACCGTGGAAGTCAATCGTGAACATTTGTTGAGTACGTATTTCATCAGAAAAATTGGTACCCGCCGCGGCGCCGGTGGGATTCGAACACCGGTGCATCGCTCAACTCGAATGCACCGGACGTCTTATCCGTTAGGCCACGACGACTTCAATTATTCGATTATTCATTGTAATATCTGAATAGAGGCTAAGGATAATTAAGAGTCATATACCATATAAGACGCATTATAGTATGTACATCCTAAACTCGTGTATATGATAAAACCCCCAAACTTTCTTATTTAAATAAACATAAAAAGCGTAAGTTACAAATACAGCTGTCTCTACATTTCTCAAAATAACTTATATTGATAACAGAAAGGATACATCTTTGAAAAACATCGTTTTGACGTTTAACATCTGTACGATTTCAAAACAAATTTTAAAAGGACTTGTTATTAAAATACTCTAAATGAAACTTAAATTAAGGCATAATCTAAAGTGTAATTAAGCGGTTTGATTCTTTGAAATGTAACAAAAACATGTTAAATATACATATTATTTTAAATTAAGAAGTGGTTTTATATGGAAAGTCACGGTGACTAATGCATGTGAGACACTTCGAAACTGAATTCATGGCATCAGGAAAAGCAAAAAATTGAGAAAAAAAATATTTTTTCGGTGGTAGGACCTCTTGTGAGTCCGCGCGGGTAGGTACCGCAACCCTGCCTATTTCTGCCGTGAAGCAGTAATGCGTTTCGGTTTGAAGGGCGAGGTAGCCGTTGTAACTATACTGAGACCTCAGAACTGATATCTCAAGGTGGGTGGCGCATTTACGTCGTAGATGTCTATGGGCTCCAGTAACCACTTAACACCAGGTAGGCTGTGAGCTCGTCCACCTATCTAAGCAATATAAAAATAAAAAATAAAAATTTAATTCCGAATGTTTTAAATTTATAGATATATTGTTATATATTATCTGGCATCGTATCGTAGATCTCGTATTCGAACATAGCATGCTAATACAAATTTAACCTCTTTGGGATTATTAAATATAAGAGGCAACAAAATTTCACAATTTTTATGCATTTTTTGAATTGATAAAACTAGGAATTGGATAGTTGAATTAAAAATACTTGTTTCATGCACAAATGAAATAGTCATAAAAAAACGTGCCGCTTAGATAATTACGCCAAATTCACATCTGTACATTTTTTCTCAAGCTTCTTAATGAGCGTTGAGCGTCGGTAATAATGAACAGTTAAACGACCCTCCCAATTTAATGATTATGAGTAAGTTCCGGTGGTCAATGAACGCAACTAAATTATATTTGTGCGAAACATACTATTAGTCAGCTGCCCAATTCGTAAATAATAAATAAATAATCGTAGAGCATAGAATACTAATGAGGTAATAAGAGTGCAAATTTAGAAACAATGTCTGTCAAAGCAAAATATGAACCTCGTCTTTTTTAAAAGCATTAACCTAAAAGAAATGTTTGGCCATTGATCGGTCCTTTTTTCCTATTTTTAGTAATGATTCATAAATGATTCTTAGAAACTGCCACAGATCAAAAATAATTGGTAGATTTATGTAGCTCAAACATCTTTGAACATTTTTAACACATGAGATGTATTTTTTGCCATCATTGTATATCATTAAACTACTCTTTTTTTACGTTACTACTAGGATCGTGCACACGTAAAATATAAGAGTGAGTGAAAAGTATTTTACATGAAAATGAAACACAGAAATGCAACGAAAAATTATGTTTCTAAAAGTTTGTTCGTAAAAAAAGACTTTTCTGAAGTCTCGAAACACGAACTTATAAATTCAGTCTAACTCGAGTATTCTATTATATATTATCTAAAGTAGGCTAAAAGCGCAAGCCAAACCGAACAAATCCTTACCTTTCGGAATATAAATTAACTGTATAACGTAACTATAGAACTTATATCTCAAGGTGGGTGGCGCTTTGTACGTTGTAGATGTCTATGGGCTCCAGTAACCACTTAACACCAGGTGGTCTCTGAGCTCGTCCACCCATCTAAGCAATAAAAAAAAAACGGAATAATTTTTATTATAACGAACAAAAGGAAAATTAAAATTTTACTTTTAAAAAAATATATATAACTTGTGTGAAAGAAAATGAAATAAATATTGAAACGTTATAAAGGAAACCAATTTTCGGAGCGCTAAAATTCCCAAAATATACATATATGTATGTATTTTAAATTACATAGATGAGTAAAAGAGCTCACGGTTCATCTAATATTCAGTAGCCATCAGAGCCCATAGATATCACAAAGTGAACGCCACCACCCAACTTGAGACATAGTCGAAGTCCTAATGGTGACGGCTGTCCGACCCTTCCAACCGAAACGCATGACGCTTTTCAGCATAAATAGGGCAGAGGCTGTCCACTGAGTATCTCGCAGGATCTTCTCAATGGGTCGCGATTCCGACCCGGTAGTAAATTCTGCGAAGCACTGCTCTTGCTAGGGCTTTTTTTTCCACAGGAGAAAATCGCCGCATACCCTACCCGCAGGACGGTGGGTTATGTGGGAGTTGAACCTCACTAAAAACTCCTGCCACTCACAGCCAGCGCCCTACCCCGGAGCGGGTGGGAACCCAGTCGGAGCTATTGAGTCGGCGGGATAGAGTTTACGCAGAGCATATTACATCCATCCCGCCGTCCCCCAGACGCCGGATCGGTTCCCTCGATCGACGGATCGCATTGCTTGATAAGATTATACATGGTCACACAACCGACTAATCGTCGTCATGTGAGCTGAAAACATTATTTTCCTAACTATATTTTTCCATCAATATACTTTTTGGGTTTAATACCTAACTATAAATGTTTTAAAATAAGCATTCAATCTTAACTACAAATACACCTGAATGTTGAATAAATCAAAGGCCAGTTGTTTATTTGTAATTTGACCTTTACGTAACGAAATAGGACAATTCTAGTTTCGAATCATAGTTTAAAATAATTAGTCTGACTGAATCGCTAAATAGTTTTGGGATTTGACTGAGATGTTATTAAGCCTGAGTATAAGGTAGACAAACGTGTATACAGGTTGCATCCAGGCACTGTATAGTCTTAATTTAAAAATCATCGCAATAATGAAATACATAAAATAATATCAAACAATGCAGTGGTAGACGGAGAGTGGCTTCCATTGACTGTAACAGCTTACGACAATGATAGCCTTGTTTACATTAAAAGCTTGTTTACATTCCATGATAGTAAAAACATAACTGGTTGGTTGATCAATATCAACCAACCAGTTTTTCTTCAACCAACTTTTCATGTTTAACTTTTGTTGGTTGGTTTTGGTTGGTTGATATTGATCAAAAAACCAACCGTTTCACTACGATAGCAATGCGCAACATATCGTCAAGTAAAACACAAGTTTCCCAGATGAAATGATTGTGTGTTAACAAAACAATAAAAGTTAAACATGAAAAGTTTCATAGATTCACTAAGTTTCATTAGCGTAAAAGGAAAACAAAGCATTCGTGTTATCTTTGTTTATCGTTTCAATCTGTTCATATTTTTATTATTCTTTATTGTTCGGCGCTTGGATGCCGAAAAGTAAGCTCTGAAAAAGCATCACCATCACCATAGTTGTGACCTTTCCCTTATCGAAAATCTCGAGTGTTGAATTATTTTCCTGCAAAAAAGCTGCCCAAGCTTTAGAAAACCTAGAAGTCTGTCGGCGAAAGATCTGGTGAGTACAGTGGACGACACAAGACTTCCAACTCTAGCTCTTGTAGCTTGGAGACCATCTGTAGCGCCGTATAAGATTGTGGGCTGTCGTATAGCAGCAGCAGGGACGAGCGATTAACCAGGGCTGGCCGAAAATTCTCCATAATTGTGTACAGTGCCTCACAGTACATATCTGCAGTAATACTGGTGCCATTTGGCAAGAACCTCTGAGAAATTATACCGGCACTAGACCATCAAGCAGTAACCATGACTTCTTTTAATACGCTTTTATTAGCTTCAGACGTATGTATGTTAGTATGTAACGGAATCTTTGGACATGATTTTGAACCCCTTCAAAACGTCAGATTAACTCGCAATTTTGGTATACTTATTAAGGACCGATGACAATTCAATATTTAAAAAAATGAAAAATAAATAATAGTTTAAAAAAACTAACAAAATACGCTTTTATAGAAAATTCAACTAAAAAATAGAAATTAAATTTTAATAAATTTAAATTAAAAATAGTGTAAGAAAAAATGATTTTATTGTAAAAAAAGCATGAGGTGCATGGTACCAGTAGCTATAAATATTTTATGAACAGATATGAGTAGAATGATTATTTTGATAATATCCTGAAAAGCACCCCACGCTTTTTTACAATAAAATCATTTTTTCTTACACTATTTTTAATTTAAATTTATTAAAATTTAATTTATATTTTTTAGTTCGATTTTCTATAAAAGCGTATTTTGTTAGTTTTTTTAAACTATTATTTAGTAGGGATTATTTTTGCTAATTCAGCAGTAGATTGAGTATCGACAGTTTCCACTATCGCCTTTGATTTATCGTTGTTCAGTTTAGTTTTCGGGCAACCACGGGGTTCATTATTTAGATCAAAAAGTATATTATGTGTCGGAAGAGTTCAAACCATTAAAAGTCATGCGTTCGCAGACAGTGACACTCTGTACATGTGATTAATGTTGTGAGGCATTGCTACCGTGACGGAACTCCTATTCCATAATTACTCGTATTTTTATCGTGTCCATATTGAAGTAAAAGATACAAATATAGTAATCAATAAACAAGTGACTGAATAGGAAAATAATATTCCATATTTTTTTAATAAATTTGATTTAAATTTCAAATTTATTACCAGCCATACATAAATTACGTTTTAAATGACCTGTATTATAAAACGGCAAATTCATAGGTAAAGACCTATTATTATATTATTTCTATTATTTATATTATATAAAGAAACGTAGAGACATTAGTATTGTTGAGAGAAATATTGGAAGTACAAATCTGAAATAGGGTATTGTTATTGAGAGAAAGTAATTTCAATTCGAATAGGAAACCTTTTCACGCACAGATATATAAATAGGGTGGTATATACACCGTCGTACCTAAGCAGGCCATTACTAGAAACATTCACCTAAACCTTTTTCAGGGATTGCGCATAACGCAATCTCGGAGTTATTTCTAATTTGCTACCCCGCTTCAGACTTCGCCTAATAAGAATCCCTTTTACAAAAATATAAAATATGTGATTCAATAAACTTCAACGGCTATGTCAGAAAACACAATTAAAATTGTGATTATTAGTCAATTTAACATCTAACTTTATGGTCCTTACGACCAACTGACAGAGCTACCACTGTAACGCATGTTACATAACCAATATGTATGTATATTGTGAGCTTTTAGGGAAAGAATACTTAAACCACTTTAGTGTTACTCTTATTGTTATAAATTTACGGAAAACCTGTCTTCTCGTGTACTAAAAATAATATAAGACATACGCGCTTTTATTTACACATATCGTCCTTGTCACATTATATAAAATGTAACGATCCATAAAAATAAAAACTGCATGTCATTAGAATTCAAATTGTTGACTTGGCAAAGTCGTGTCAAGTGAATTCAAAACATCAGATGAAAATCAATTAGGCAATCGATTAAAAATCCGTAACCAGACTTCGTTGCGTGTATCTAACGCGAAACAGTCTTACTCTCCTTTACATGTTTAAAGGTTTAAAGGATGGTGGTATTCACCTTAGGATCACTTCAAAAATCAAATGTTCCGAATCATCACGTTTATGTCCAGTAATCTCCATTTTACATTTGTCTATTTAGCCTAATAATTCGTGTGTTGGCGACGGTATAATTATTGAACAAAATAAATTACACGATAAGCGATTATTATTCTCAAGAATAAAAGCTTATAATTACACGAAAGATATTCCTACCGACAAAATATCTGTTATAATAAAGTGGCTCGAACAATTCGCGTACAGAAATTTTAGGCTATGTTTTTATTGTACAACATCTGACTTTCAGCATCCGAGATCCCGAGGGAATAAGTATTTTGCTTACCTTCGTACTTACTTGAAGTCAAAATAAATCTATTTTATTTCGCTAAAAGGTAATTTCACCAACAAAAATATTAGAGGTAGAAATATAAAACTGGTAACCTGTATATTCACCGTTGAGTTGATCTGTTAGGTTATGAAGATGTCGTTTGATTTAAAACAATAATTTAAAGTTTAATCTTAAGCCAGTTTTATTAACTTAATTTAAATCAAGAAACAAAACCTCTTTTTTTTTGGCATCCAATCCAATCCAAGTCCTATATTTTTTTTCAATTTTCGAGCTTCCTAACTTTCAAACACTATGATTTTCATACCTTTCACTATCAAAGATATAAATAATTACTTCAAAGGTTTTATAGCAAGTTTCCGTCCATATAATATTTATTGCAATAGGTTAATGATAGACATGAATAAAATTAGGGCAACTGAAAACTTGAATTTATGCATGAAAAAACATTCTTTAATAGATAAATAACTAAATATTTCACATTCAATGGCCCCAAGCTAGAATTTTCTTCTGTCATGAGTAGTAGAAACACATGTATGAGATAAGAACGAGTACACGCAAACCTCGAATACCAAATGTCTTTAAGAAACCTATTTACTCCCACTAGACCCCGTAGTATTAATTAAGAAAAGAACACAATGAAAACATCATCTTAAAATCAACGCCAGTTCAAGTTAAATCGTACGTTCATTCACGAACGCATTCTTTAAGCGGCCGGATTAATAAGGCGATAATTTACTTAAATTTTATCTGAAATTAAATTACCGCATATTTGATTGTAATGCATCTTCGCTCTAAAAATCTGAACGTGCCGTATAATATCTATTTGAAGAGATACATATGATTAATGTACATTAAAAAAGAATACCAGTATATCTGAATATTAGTCAGAATAATTTCACCAAGCTGTAATCTAATAATAAAAAGTTGTTGGCAAGTATTCGAATAAGGATCCGAAGAACATTTTCGACGTCATTGAATATCCTGACTCCATTACCTTCCCGCCGCCGGTGGCCGGCGATATTAAGCAAAGACAGTTTCCAATCTCTCAACCCGATTATCCAAAAGCCATTTTGAGCTCAATTCATTCTTTTCTGTTCATTGACTTTACGCGTCTCGATCACTTTCCAGATTTTCTCTGCTTTCAGATATCGTCCTAGAAATGTTTAGAGTCAAATTTGGTAGTGATATTTCGATTTTTTTTTTGTAAAGCGACAATTACTTTTTAGTAATACTGCCATGAATGCTGTGGTCGAAATTCAGAACGCGAATGTAAAGGCATTTCATGCGAACTTAATTTTTCTAAGAGTATTTCTTCAAGCTCATACTTGTATATTAACCTTGTATATAACCATTTAACAATGATGACAAGTATGGGGAAATAGAACAAAATAAGTCGACAAAGCTTCGCTGGTTCTTTAAAAATATATTTTACCGAATCAATACGCTTAAAATAATAGAGATACAAATTAATGTATTACGTAATTATTACGTACGTAAATATTAAGTAAAGAAAACGCGCTTTCCTTAATTATATTATACTAGCGACCCGCCTTCGCTTCGCTTCGGAAACATTAAAACACACATGAAACCAAAAAAAATAAATAAAAAAATTATAAAAAAAAGTAGCCTATGTTCATCAGGGACAATGTCGGCTTCTAATGGAAAAAGAATTTTTCAAATCGGTCCAGTAGTTTCGGAGCCTATTCGAAACAAACAAACCAACAAATCTTTCCTCTTTATAATATTAGTATAGATGTTTCTTCCTAATATAAACCCTATCAATAATAATTGTATCTTAAATTTAATAATTTGATACCAACGTGAGCTTCCTTTTTTGGGTGTTTGTTATGTCGAAATGTCGAAGCTGATTTTCAAGTCAATTTTAATATTACAAAGCGTTCTGGCGTATCTTTATATTTTAGCAGGCACCAAGTCCAACATCACGACTGTTTGCCGTTCTCATTGTGAACAAAAGCGCCGGCACGGTGAGACTTCGTACGCAGAACCAGCGAAGGGGGACACAAAACCAACATCCTTCGCATCACCTCACGTATTTATAACCCCACATTGGCTTCCGGCTTTTTGTTGATTTCTACTAAAAGTACTTTTGTAAAGCTTTACCCAAAGTATTTTAAAGTTTCATAAATCGCATTTTTTTATTATTATATTAGTATTTGTAGTAGATAGTTTAAGTCTGCTAATGAAAAAAAAGTTCGTAGTTAGTTTCTGGTCCAATCACTAAATTGAAGACAGCATACCTACCTTTTTGAGAAATAATTAATGAATTTTGTAAAAAATAAACAAAAAGAGCAAATATACTTCCAACACTAAAATTTACAGAATCGAGAACAACGAATTTTTTGTTGTGAGAAATAATATTTTCATTCTTATTGTTATGTACATCATACACGTCATAAGCTAAACAGTAACAAAGACAAATAAAAAAAATTAAGCCTGACATACTTAATTGTGTTTGTGTCAATATGGTAGTTTTTAGTAGAATAATTTGAGCAAATATAGTGAAATTTTTTGCCATATTGTTAAATAAAAGATATATTTAAATAAAAGTTTTATTTCCTAGTTTTTATATCCCCGTGCGTCTTTTTAATAGTAGTTGAAGCACTATATAATATTTGTATAATCGAAAATATGTGTTAAATAGGTATTTAGCCTCCCATAAATATAATTTTATTTGAGATTATAATGATGTTCACGGAGGAGAGCTCGTAGCAGATTGTCGCTCGGAGTTATCGGATTGCACAGATTTAATTATATGACGGAATATTTTCTTAAATTGTCTGTCCTATCGGGTGTGCAAATATCTATTGTCGTATGTGTTCTTCCCTTAATTAAATTGTTTGATTTTGTATAGCTGTTTTTTTCTAGCGTGTCCAATTTTGTAAATCTGAATTTTATCATTAGTTGTGTATTCTTTTTCAATGATATTTATATTTATTTAGTTTGCTCAGTTATAAAAGTTTATCAATGTTCACTTTGTATATGCAACTTGAGCGCGCGTGACGATTACGGAAGGGGTGCCCATAGAGTTATTTAATTACAGTTTTGATGGCGTAAATATAAACACTTCTAAATTTAATGATTAATATTTTTCTAAGTAGTGTTTCGGGGGGCTACCTGCTATTTTTTTCCATACCTATTCGCTGGTAGCCCAAGAGGCCCTGAAGGATAGGTGAGCTCACGGGCTCAACCTGAGAGAATTTGCTAACACAAGACCTAGCAAGAGCAGTGCTTCGCAGAATCTACCACCGGATCGGAAACGCGACCTAATGAAAAGATCCGGCGAGAAAATCAGTGGGCTAGCTACCTGCGCAAACATCACTAGACGCATTATTTAAAATTATAAGCTTTGGTACCTACCTATCGAGGGCAGTGAGTTTTAAAATGTTCTGTTTTATAAAGGAAACATAATATTATTGTTCAACATTTTAACACATTTGTCGATTTTCTTAATATTGCTATGACTCAGTGATATCGTCACAAAAACTCGTTTACATAACGATAAACCAGGCGGCAACGAAGGAACAAGGTTGAATCGACAGGTTAGTACACGTCGCTACGAGTGCCTGTGTGTTCGTGCTCGTATATATGTATATAACAACACAAACACAAATCTGTCGCACGGGAGACAGGATGTCGCACACAATGAAATTCTCGTGCTGCTATCTGAATTGCTCACTCATTCGTAAAATGTAAGCACAGAATAATTCAGTGTAACCCGTAGGTATACTAACAACTATGCTGCTATGTTACTATTCGTTTAATTCAAACTTTTACCCATATACGATGAATAAGGTTAATATGTTCATTGTTAAGGTTATTTATTATGTTCATTGACAGACATGTTAAAATCATAATTATCATAGAACCTATTTGTATTAATTAAGTACCTATATGAATTATACCTTCTGATGGTTCGAAGATCTCACATGATAATTACACGATTCAGTAGGCTTTCCAGCTATTAATCAGAAGATATTATGTGTAGGTGGCAGTTCCGTCTTCCTAAAACTACTATTAATTTACACTAGTAAAGTTAATAATACTAGTTTTCCATTATCTATTCGTAGCAGCGTATCTTTTACTAAGCCCACCTTTAAATTCTAGGTAGCTATTCGTTTACAAAGCCAACCTCACCTAGCAAGTAGGTATATGCTTGTCAGTAGTATTTGAATTTTTTTTTTATGACGTACCTAGTTGATCTGTCCAATAATCTGCATATTTTTAAAACTAAAACTTATTTTTAGAATAAATATTGAAATCCTAATTCCGTTTTAATGCTTGGAATACATTAAATAAATACTGCAATTCACAATGTCTGTTCCTAAAATATACTTCCACGGATTATTCTTAATTTTTTTATTTGATTAACTCAAATAAGCTTAAATATACTTATTTTTATAAACGATGATTCAAATAGTACTTGAGAAACGTATTGAAATAAAAAATGTGCAGATAATTGGGTTTATTCAAACTGCCTACATAAAATAAAGCGCAATAAATGTTTCCTGGGTGACAGGTTTGGAGTCGTTGTTTTCGTAAAATGTTAAAATAAATAAATAAACTTACCTACATTTGTGGGCCCGGACCGTGAGATCATGCCATTGATAAATACTGGCCACAGAGTCCGAGCTAAAAGGGAAATTGTGTTGGAATGTCTGCTGCGGTTAGGGTTGCTGTCACTCCAATGCTCTTCGAGCACTACTAACGACCTCTTAATAACAATTAAGTATTCTAAACCTTTTTTGGAATGAAATACCTACGCAATGGATTTTTAAATAAAAGTTATTTTTTTGCATTTACTAGGTACGTATATATTGATATCCCTGAAAAATCAAACTAGATAATAAATTTACGAAGCATATTTAAGGTATTTTTAAATTAGTATATTATTTAGATTAAACAGAAGTTGAAAACTAAATGTTATGTGTATGCACATAAATGTGGAAAAAAAAAGATAAATGTTAAAGTTTGAATTTTAATATATCTAGTGACATCCCTGCATGCTGAATGATGTACTCCCACTCACTACAGAGACTCGGTTGACGACAAACCTTGTAATTCTTAATCTAAAACACTGTATCCTAACATGGTAAATACATCCTGTTTATAATGATATCATACGTGTTACACTGTAAATGATAGCTGCTCGACCCAAACTATGGGCATGGCGCGAACTTTAAATGTCCCACGCAAGAAAGATAAAAATGCAATAGCCTTAGGCTCGTCACATCAATTGTAGTTTAAACCAAAATCGAAAGTTTAAGCGATCACTGGCGATCAATTCGTAATTTCAATAATAGATAAACTCTCTTTCGGAGTTAAAACTACCGCAAAGTTTAAGCAGGCTACGAAGGAGCAACAAAACTGTGAAATTGGACTTAGCCGTTCTTTTCAAAATGGCCGCTCACAATCAACATCTGTTGTTTTGTGACAGACTCACTAAATAAATACATCTATGAACATGTTCTTAAACTTTTTATTATTATTTTGTAATAGATTAACGCATTGGATCAATGAATTATTATATTTTCGATTAAACTTTGTTTCCGATCAATATATTTTTTGGAAAAACCTGTTCATCAATAATGTAAAATTACAAACAAATTTTAATTGAACACCTTAGGTACATAAAAATACCACTAAAGCATTACCGATAAGAAATCACATTAATTGTATCAATTACCTACCTTAGATTTTGATTTAAGATATCAACACATTCAATTCTTACGTTATATTCTATTTCTCTGTTTTTTATTTCACTATATATGTGGACTTAACCTGTAAAACTTAAATTGTTCCACCTGCACATCGGCATCCTTTACCTTATTTTTGAGTATTTAGTCGGAAACCATTCAGTATTTTTTTTATAATACCAAAATAATAAATTACATCCCATAACAAACGCATTTCGGATATTTTCTGTACATTAGAATATACATATAATTATGTAAATGTAAAATAAGCTGTTGTTGATTAATTCATGACTCTTTTATTTAATAAAACAAAAAATAATATTTAGGTATAACGGATGACGCTCCAATCTCAGACAAAATGTTATTACACATCTCCAGCCAGACATTGTAGTTTCTTCGAAATTTAGTTGACTCACACTACTAATGTGACAAAATAATAAATGACGTAAATAAAAAAATCTAAACTACTATATATAAATAAACCGATAGTTACATTAAAATAACAGATGCAGGTGCTTGCCGCGTTAAAAAATAATCAGATTTTAAAACACCTTACATACTTAAATGTGTCAAAAAAACTAACAAAATACGCTTTTATAGAAAATCCAACCAAAAAATAGAAAATAAATTTTAATAAATTTGAATTAGAAAGTAAGAAAAAAATAATTTATTGTAAAAAAGCGTGGTCATATCAATATTCAGTTTGGTTTTCGTGACTTGACAAGCTCGGACAGTCATAACTAGGCTCATAATATTAAATGCCGCAACAACAGTTTAACGTAAATAAACCAAAACAAAATCAAGAGATGAAGTAGCTCCAGTACTTTTGCAAAATATAAGTATATTTTGCAAAAGTATCCCTCATAATAATCAAGCATGACAACTGTAGCATTTAAGTTTAATTTAAGTAGTCTCGAAATACATAACCAGTATTGTAATAAAACTTAAATTTCCGGGGCATTGCACTATCCCAGAACAACGGAAATAACATATCAGATACGCGTCATGGTTCTCACTGCATTTACATTCAACGTAGCCGAGGCGTGCTTGTGACGAACATTAAAAAAAATTGGTGCCGTCTTGACCGACCGTGGAAGCAAGACAGTGTGGGTAGGTACCAGCAGTACAGTCACGGGAATTCCTGTCGACCGTGCAACACAATGACGTCTCGTTCGGATTATTTCTTTATGGCAGGCGCAGGTAATATTGTTAGAGGTGTACAATATTTCAATTTTATCGATGCAAGACCAATATTTTAACGTATCAAATAAAATTGACAATTAAAATTTTAAGAACGAAATGATGTAAAAATGAAACGAAGTAATAGTATTTATTGTCTTAGATTTTCACCAGTCCTGAACATAATTAAACATCTCTTTACTTTTCTAAGCGCGAGAATAAAGCTTGAGATGAAAAGGACAATATTGTCAGATTTATACAAATTAGTGGTCCCTCAGTAGTCGAAATTCGACTATAATAACTAATTGAAATTATAAGTTTGTATACTATTATGATTCTATTTAATCACAGATTTCGCCAAGACTATGTACACTTTAGACAAATAATAATAAAGACAAACAATATTTAATCTATTCTCAATTTGATCACAGACTATATGCAATAAGAAAAGTTTGACAATATACAAATAGTATGTATGCGTGTGTGTGTCCAATACATGGTAGTGTGTGTAATGTTTTTATTATTGATTTAATGTATTTTTATGCATAATTTTAAAGAAATATTAGCAGTCTGCACTCCTTCTCTTTATTCTCTGTAAGTGTGGGAAATTTCATACTCCTCCGTCTGCGCAATTTTCGTAGAAACGGGTACAAAGTTTTTGCTTCACATATTAATATATAGATAGCTTAAAAACATTGTATACTTATACAATGTAATTGTGCGTAATACCCTGCGTAATTTTAGACACATAACCTGTGAAGATTCCGAATAATCGACAAACATCGTTGAAATCCCTAGTCAGACGGCAATATCGCAGCGGTGCTATGTGATTGGCGTGCGGCGTGGGCGGCTGCATAATGAACCGTCGGAGCCTGGCTGCTTAGGTGTGGGTGGGACAGGTGGCGGCAAGGGTGAGATTTCGTGCCCGCGTCTCGTCCCGTTTGACGTTAAATTGGAATCTGCACGAGCCAGCGCCTCCTGCCGTCAAATCCGTCAACATCTCTATCCGGATTTCAAAACATCAGGTGTAATATTACATCATAATTAAAGTCAAGCTACGTTCTCACAAATCGTTCCCTTTTGAAAGATATGCTTATCCGTACTATAAGATTTAAACCAAATTTGTGTTTTCATTTCGTATCTCTATAGTATAAAATAAAATGTTTTATTTAAATTACATCTACCAATAATTGAATCTGATATAAATAGAGGATTGGTGGCTTTGTAGCTCTTTAAAAGTATTATATTATTATGCACTTTTAAAATAATCTTTGTGTATGCTCAAAATATGCTAAAATAATTTTCAGGGTCTGTTAAAAAAACATTAATGTGTTGCATTATTTAATTGTACTGGAAGCCCATATCGGAATAAATTAATTACGACATGCGCGTCCCTGTCGTTAAAAACGAACATAAAACTCCTTAGAGAGATGTACGAATGAACGGTCAAAGCTCTCCAGCGCGAGCTACTTTTCCCTTCGATTGCGGCAGCCGCTTCCGGTGGCCTTCCGGCAAAATTCTCCGCTCACTTCGAATTTTCTGCAAGATATTTCTCTTTTTAACTTGTGGACTGATTGCTAGGGATGGGCTTACATTGAATCAATAACAGTGTAGATCCGTTATGTACACCTTTTAATATGTAATTTGTTTGTAGCTGGTGTAATCCAGCAAAGTTGACTATGCATAGAACCAAGCAATTTATATTGACAAAACGAATAAATCGCGTAGGACAGTAAAGTACGATGCTATAGTAAAGAATGTTCGTAGACACGCAGTTCTTTGCAGCAGATAGAAGTAATTTGTGGCACCAACCCGCACTGAGCCACAAAGCTCCAAACTGTTTGCTACTACAAAGAAAGGCTACTTCTTGTGTTAAACAGCTGAAAGAGTTTATTGACGTCACAAAATGAATTCTGGTATTGAAGTCTTCTTCAAGCTCCCTGCCCTGAAGCCCGGGCTACAGGGCGGGATCGATGGAGACAGCTGGTTGACGGAATCGGACGGAGTCACGATCCTCAGCAGTGAGGGACCGATCGAAGAGAGAGAGAAGTCTCCTCAATAACAACTATCCTAAGTTACTTGAAATTTACAATCAAATTGTAACTATAATCTTTATAGAGAAAAACATTAGAAAACCAAATCATTGAAATAACAAAATACTAATAGAGATCTAGGCGATGTTGCAGCCATAATTCTACTTGAGTGCAGCAGTTCAATTCCTAATTTGTCAATTCAATATAAATACACACTGCTTTACAAACTGATCAATTAAAAGATCCACCTAACCTCTACGAAACTTTTTATTTATTTATTGCTTAGGTGGGTGAACGAGCTCACAGCCCACCTGGTGTTAAGTGGTTACTGGAGCCCATAGACATTTACAACGCAAATGCGCCACCCACCTTGAGATATAAGTTCTAAGGTCTCTGTATAGTAAACTAACTATGTTTCTTTCAAGAACACTGCTACATCCCTAAAAGAGGGCTGGCTCTTATAGCTTGATCACAGATTACTTCAGAGTTTGAAAGTGGCTAAGAAACAAAGAAAATTCTTAAGGTAAATTAAATGCACATACACATACAAACACGTTTGGATTTCGAGTATATGTCGCTCTTTAGGAACATTTTTACAAAAAAAAATCAGAGAACAATTATTAAAGAATATTCTTGCGATATATTATATAAACAAGTCAACATTCACTAACTCTACGTTTGTTTTTGTCTATATTAATAATATTATACAATCATCAATCTATCACATAATGAAAATTTAGTAAAGACGAACATCACAGCAAGGCATAGTGAGTTTCTCTATCTATTCACTTTATCATGCATACAAAGTGGCTAATTTAATTAAATTTCATTAAACCTTTGATGTGCTAAACACGTTGCAGTATGCAACAAAAGTTAATCTGCAAAATTGACAATCTGTAAGGGCGCCAAAGGGGACTGCAATATCAGCTTCACTGCTACACTGACTCCAAAGAACAACACAGAATGTACTCTGAAAGCTTAACAATATTTTTCCTTTTTCAGCTAAATATTTGCAGTGCCGTTCAAAAGTATTACAATTACAATTACGCTGTTATTTTTCTATAAATAATATGTACTAGAACTTATTATTGCTATTATAATTATGGACATATATTTCTCCTAATATGTCCAGCAGTGGACGTCTGTGGTCTGATAGAATAGAATAGAATAATTTCTCCTAAACTTAAATAATAATAAAATAAATACAAATAGAATTGAGAAATAGAGAATATAGAATAACAGAGAAATAGAGAATAATAGAGTGAGAAATATGAAAAATATAAGGGCAGTGTTAGAATATTTTGAAAGCGAAAAAGAACAAACATTTTCGTCGTATTTAAACAGACATAATATATTAAATTAAGGTAAAAGGAAACATTTAAAAACCGTTTACGTGGCACGTTGGTCTTTTGTTTCGCGGACTCACATGGGACGGTAAATCTGTACATGGGTTGTCTGTTTGCTAAAACGGGTTTTTTATTTGCAGACGTGACGCAATTTAACGACTTATACTACCCGCGCACATTTACCCGAATCACGCTATAAATTACCTATGTTATGCGCCTCTGTATTTTCTTTGCTCGCACGTCACAACAGTTTCCTTTAGTAAAATAATGAAATTGTAAGAAAAAAGCAAACGTACGAAACGTTCTACACGCTTTGCCTGAAATAAAGTTGTACCTCATTTAAAGTAACTTTAAATCTTCATAGCTTACCGTTCCCAAGTATCTGATGTTTCGCTGCAATTAAGCTGCACTAACTATGCAGGGCCAGTTCCTTTTAATCCTTCAAAAACATCTACTGGCTATAAGCGCTGCAGACTCCACGGATTGTAATAACACTAACTCTTTTAAACTAGGATTATACCACTCTCCGTAATACGACTTTAATTCAAATAAGTATTTTCTTTAAAATATTATAAGTAGATATGTTCGTTAAGCACAGTGTAAGAAGACTTTGCTATTTAAAAACCGACATTGTGCTATTTAAACGATATGGACCTGTGACTTACAGTTCAGAAAAAAAGAGTAATTTTACGTGTTCAATCTAAAAACGTTTAAGTACGTGAACCGTACATGTAAACATCCACGATCAAACAATCATAATTTACAAGACATTGTTTTAATAATATTATAAGTACATTAATTGATAATTATAAATAATTTATATTATTGAAACACATTCTTTCGAGCGAGAACTACCGAACAAACAAAAAAATGTTTTTAATTGAACGATAACACAAGCTTCATTTGTATATATTATACTAGCGACCCGCCCTCGCTTCGCTTCGGAAACTGTAATTTATTATTGATTTATCCATTATTTAATGAATGTTATTATACATATAAACCTTCCTCTTCAATCATTCTATCTATTAAAAAAAACCGCATCAAAATCCGTTGCGTAGTTTTAAAGATTTAAGTATACTTTTTTTTTTTTATTATATATTATATTTATATTATGAGCACAGATGAATTGGAACCGTCATTTTGTCTACTTCTGCCAAGAATAAATCATACGTTTCGGTTTCAAAAACTACACACACAGAAACGGCCTTTATTCCAATGCAATAGATACTTTAACCTTCACATAATTGTCTGTTTTTGTAATTAACACTTTCGTCATTGAAATATTTAATAGTTTAGGTAGTCTACATTATATTTGAACAAAAAAGAGAATTAAAGTACAGTAAAACTAAAATATTCTGAGAATGCAATAATAAAAAGGTCGCACAGTATGGGCGGTGCTTGAATTTCCATAAATATACAATTAAAGTACGAAGGGAGATCCTTCAGCCTCGGCATAATCAAAGTCGAGACTACGGTCATTTTCATGCTTATGTTACTACGTGTCGTAAATAACCAAATTGCAACGACGTCCAAGTTTGAAAGTCATGTGAAGGACAAAATATGACGATGGTCTACTTCTGCTATGATTTGTTCAAAAACACACGCAGATGGATGAAGTTATTGACGCATAATTCTAATAAGTGGCAATCCAACATATCTGCATGCACATAGTTTATTTTAATCAAATAAATAATAAGCAGTTAATGTGGTACAATCTAAATTACTGGGGTATAATTATCGTTTACATCATAGGAAAATAAATCCCCTACAGATTAATTACTAATAATTAGAGAATACTAGACATTATGTAGCCTAATTATTTATTTGCATTTACAACACGATAATATTAAAATATCTTGATTCAAAAAATATTATCATAAAATATGAATAAAACTTCCACTGGGACACACTATAGTTGCTGCCTTCGCTGTACGTTCACATAACGGGATTCCAGTAAAATGGAAAGTATATATCCATTAGTTTGCAAATTAATATTTATTCCGTACATATTCATGTGGTAAATTATTCATATTTTTATAAGCTTTGGGAACAACCATTTTACATCTTGGATGAATATTATTTTTAGGAAACATCGTATGTCTGTTTCCTAATAAGGGAAGATTTTCTACCAGCGGGTGATATTGATCTGTAGACCATTTTGAATAATTTTAGTCGTAATTTATTAATTTGCAAAATTTAATTAAAATGCTGTTAGCGCGATTTAAATTATTGCTTGATTTCTATGTGGTAAACGCAACTTTCTATTTTGTAAACCACTCTTATAAAGATTTTATGGAAGTCCTCTTGGTCTAAAGAATAAGTCGCATAGTGTTATTTGTATTGAGCGATACGACTATATCAGTGTTTAAATTCTGCAGATAAGTATATCAAATATGTATTTACATAACTCATATTTACGAAGGACTTCCACGATTAAGAAATTAAAATCAAGTGCAAGCATAATAATGACTAAATAATGATCATCAGATCCGAAAATCAATAAAGCAGAAAAATGCACATTTACAATTCAATGCAATTAATGCACAAAAATTTTATACACACTTAATCTATATGTGCTATCTCCCCTCACAAAAATAAAGCCAAGATATGCTATTGTGGGCAGAAATAATGGACAATTGATAGTTTAAGGTCCCTGGAGTTTTTCTGATTAGTAGCCGGACATACTACAACTAGACTTACGCGCTTTGTGCACAAAAAAGAATTAATCCAATAATAACGTTACAATATCCAATTTTCTCAATAAGAACAATGATCGTCATCAAACACAACCTTCTCGTCCTTAAAATAATAATAAGTTTATTGAAAAGTAATCGCAGGTAGTTTTTTTAAAGTACCATAATCTTCAAACTAGTTGAATTCAAGACAGTAAAAATAAAATAGATAGCGTTGGCTTTATTCAGTACACGCATAGTAGTTCACAACCCGGCATCTAATTGAGTTTTTTGCCTAACTTCCATTTCATCCTAAATTTTAATACTGTATACGTACCAATGCCACAATGGGCCAATAACCCTGTTTTGTTTGTTTGATTGACAATTTCAAAAAATAGGTTAGCTAATTAGAAACCAATCTACAATGAAAAATAATCTGTATTAATTAAAAAATAATAATCATTAAATATGTTTGACCTTTGTTTGACCTTAAATGACCTTATATTTGACTTTATTCAAACATATATGTACTTTAGCCTATATTTTTATTTACTTTGTGTATGACTGAAAAGTCAGCTTTATTAGAAGTTTATTGAAAACCTCAAAACACTTTGCTAATTTCAACTCAAAGCGTGAAGGTTGAACACTTTTAAGACTTATCTTTTTATTTATCAATGCGGTTTAAGCGAACTAAATTGCCTCTTAGTAATAAGATAGTAATAGTAATAGATACAAAACTTGCATACGCCCCGTCATGATCTATACAAGTGTAGTGTTCGCTCACGCGACCCCCACTAATTTAAAACACCTTCAAGTCATTCAATCCCGTTTTTGCAGGATAGCCGTCGGAGAACCGTGGTTCTCCATGTGGATCTCCATTATGATCTGGAGCATGATTCAATCAGTAAGTATATACAGCCGGACACGAAAAGCCTCTTGTCGTGGTCTACGGAAATTACATACCCGATCCTGTGGACCGAATGGGAAACAGTCAACGTTGCTCTAAATACGTCATTACGGATCCTCCCGATCCATTAACGGTGCTTTTAGGTACCTCAAGCACCGCTCACCGTCCTCGCCGAACCCGTCGCTTGCGACGAAGGGCTCGTCAAGTAAATTAACCCATAGACACAACCCACTGAGTTTCTCGCCGGATCTTCTCAGTGGGTCGCGTTTCCGATCTGGGGGTAGATTCTGCGAAGCACTGCTCTTGCTAGGGCCAGTGTTAGAAACACTTCCGGTTTGAGCCCCGAGAGCTCACCTACACGCTACGGTAAAGCTGAAATAGGATCTCAATACTATCAGTATAGGTAGGGAAAAAATGCGGTTTTATCTAACAATCCAAACGAATTTTCTAAGAAATTGTACTTAAGTTCATAGTAAAAATATAAATCAGATTATGATTAGAGGAACAGGTGACCTTCATCTTTTTTTTTCAGGGTGGCATTTGGCTTCTTGCGATGTTATTATTATCAGTGTCGAGTTTGTAAAAATATTTAATTATAACATAAATACTTTAGAAAATTGAGCGAAATGAAATGTTGATTTATTTGAAGTTGTAATCAATTGGGATAAAATTGAATGAAACGAGATAAGATGAGATGAAACGAAATGAGATAACGTCCCAGTAAAATACTTATAAAAGTAGGAATTTACTAAGACTTCACTGGGTGTGGAGGAACCCAAATGCCAAAAAGCGGACAAGTGGCATTTATAGATATGAGTTCTATATTTATAATAGCTGCCCCACCATTCAAACTGGAGCGCATTACTGCTTCGCATCATAAATAGGCTGTCACAAGTATATATATTTTTAAGGCAATGGCTTTAAATTTGTTATGTCATGAAAAATAACAACACTTAATTCTGTTATTAAATAATTGATTCAATAAATTATTAAAAAACTAGTAAAATATAAAGAAATACTAAAAATAGGTTCTTAAATTGGAATGTCTTCTAAAAAAAAACAACCTAATTTTTAAACAATATCCATTATATTTATAGAAATAATGGTACCATATAGGTACCATTTATATTTACACAAACTTACAACAAAATCATACTAAAACTAATTAGTAATATACTGTTACGCGCTGGGCCTCGGGATAAATATAAACTTTCACCGAAAGACTAATGTATTTCGGTGAAAGTTTTTATATATCAAATTTAGTTTGATAATTAAAATTACCTTCATTAATTAAAATTTATTAATTATATAATATTAATTATAGTTTTATAATTATATTTTATCACGACACTTAAGGTAGACTTAAATATCATTCACTTCTTTCGCTTCTCTCCACTTTCATGTCGTCGTTACAACCCTTTTATAGTTGACACGACATATCTTCAATTTTCCAATGTAATACTTGTTTGGAGACCCGTTTCTGCTATTGGGCGTCAGATGGCGTAACTCGTACCAACATAACAATACTGTTACTAACAGATGGCGTTAGTCACGGGCTCACGTCGACTTTTTACTATACTATCTATAAACTTTTGTACCCCATTACTACTTTTTCAATCAAGATTAGAATTTTAACTTTAGCTCGATGCCGTAGCGTTTCATAAAATTGAGACGGTTTTAAACCTTACAAAATACTTAGTTAAATAATTTAGTTACTAAAACCTTACAAAGGCATTACATTAAGGCAGATTTACATTGAGTCAGTAACTAACGGCAGTGCAAAGCCTAGTCAGTGCTGACCTGGCACTGCGATCGTGTAAATTGATTTCTAGTCAGTACAGTACTGTCGCGTCAGTACTGACTTCAATATTCTCGCTAATATTTTTGGGTGTCAGTCCGCTCCCTCCGCCACCCATGCCAGCGCAACTGACGCCGTGTAAATGCCGAAGTCAGTCGCTGCCGCTTTAGACTCCCCGCGCACTAGGCAGCCTAGCTGTGGCAGCCAGACGAATATATGACATTGTATGAGAGCCCGCGCACATAAGCAGCCCAGAACTCTTGGCTGCGGCAGCCAATACAACGCGCCTGTTACACGGCAGCCCATTGGCTGTGTGCAGCCACAGCAAGTGTTGGCGAATGTATGTGGCTGCTGTCAGTCCCCGGGCACTTGCTGTAGCAGCCAATGCATATTCGTTTTGCTAAATCTTAGTTATATGACTTAACATGCTTGTACAATGCCTTGTATTTAAAAAAAACCGGTCTGGGTATGTATGAACATCTTTAAAATAGTTATAGAATAAGCCATTTGAGTGGCGTTCTAGAAAAAAAGGATGAATCCAATGTCTTTTCTTTGCTTTGCGCTTTTACGAGATAAAGTCCAAATCGCTCGATGAAAGGATCATTAAATGGGCGTCGATTGGCTGCTATAACTGGTTAGTCAAATATTTCGATTGCCAAGTGCGCGGGGAGCCTTATTGTACAGGAACCACACTGCGTTGCAGCACATCACAAAATGACGCAAAAACTAGATATAGATAGATGGTAGCGATACACGATAAAAGTCACTGAGATCTCGGAACGACATTCCAGAAGTCAAAAATGTCAGTATAATTTCGAGTTTTACTTTGGCTGGCAAGGCGTCTCCCATAAATGTATCTTGACGCTGAATAAAGCTTGATAACAACATAAGCAAATAATCAAAATCCTTTGGCGTCATTCTCAAAGCCAGTTTGTATTCCCCAGGATCTTCAATTCTCAAGTGGATTAACAACAGAGCTGAGCTTCCAGTTTGATCTCTGTCATCTATCCATTTTCTTACACAAATTCGCTTCTTTTTAGATATCTCTTCCTCTAACATAGCAGTTGTTGCATCATCACAAAGGTACATTTTCTCAATAAATTATTAACTCTGATTTTTTGCTATTTTCGAGAATTCATTTTTCCGCAATGATTTTAGAAAGGTGTGCACACCATAAGAAATATCCTCGACTACTGACGAAATACTGACTGCGTGTAAATCGTATGAGTCAGTTTTCGGCGCCAGCACTGGCGACAGCTACTGACCCTGTGTAAATCTTCCATTAGTTTAGAATATCACTACGGTTTCTAGTACTCCATATTATGGTTTTATATTTAAATTAATAAATAAATGAAGTAAAGTAAAGATAAAGTTTTAAGACATTTCATATTGACATTTCCGAATTTCAGTCAATTCCAGCCCACTAGACTAATCTTGTATTGCTTTGTTGGTCGTACCTAAAAGTCACGTCACAACATAACTATTTATTTCCAAAGGCACGTAGCTACTTTACGTATTCTCTCCGCTCGATGCATTTCATACTTGATTCACAGAGCAGTGTAACTTACATAACTGTGGAAATAATATTTGAACTATTCCATTACTTCTCGTTATATTAATAACTCGCGCTAGTCCTATAAGTAAAACATTTTTTAAAGAAACCCTGCAACTATGCTATAGCAATTGAAATGACTCCAATGTCCTTTAGTTTAAGTGTTTCGGGCAACTTGTAATATTACAGCTAACAAACCGATAGGGTTCATTCCTTTATTGTAAATGGGTAATGAACGGAACAATATCGTAAAAGCGGTGTAGCCAGTTCACAAATGGTGGGTGACACGTGAACACAAGAATTTTCGTCATAATTCCGAGGAGTTAACGGGCTCTCGGGAATCACTTTCATTTTCACTTAGCGCTACCGACTGCTCCATAACCATTAAATCCCGTTGTTTACGGCTCTTCGCTGGTTCAAGGGCGCTAGCCCCTCCTCGCTTATCTAACTTATTTAGAAAGCTAACTAACTGTATCTGAACCTGAACGTTATACTTTATACCTTTTCACTTATTCTATCTTGTTACTTGGATTTCTCGTTCAACCATTTTCAAATAATCAAAAACTCACTGAAATATGAATGAAAAACATTGAAATTAAAACAATTTATAGTTCAATCTATAGGAGAAAAAAAATGGCAATGTCCTCCAAATCCTCGTCCTTCTACACAAAATACTAGACTAGACAAAATTAGTGCTTCGCGGCAGAAATAGACGGGGTGATATTCACCCATTAATTTTTTTGCTGGTTTGATTTTTATTACACTTTTTTTTTCCTACCAAGGTGATGGTCTAGAGAGACCATATCAGCCTAACCGGACGAGTAAGTGAGCTCACGGGGCTCAAATCTGACGTTGTTGCTAACACGAACCCTAGCAAGAACCGTGCTTCGCAGAATCTACCACCGGATCGGAAACGCGACACACAGAGAAGGTCCGGCGAGAAACTCAGTGAGCTGTGTATGTGGGTTACTTTACTCGGCGAGCCCTTCGTCGCAAGAAAACCAAAACCAAAAGGCCCTAAAAAATAAATTAAAGAACAGAAAGAAAAAAGAAAGAAAAAAAGCTCCAAAAACAATTACTTGTAGCTGAAGTCCCCCCTCTATCTGCACCATTTGCACCAAATTCTACGACTATGGAGGTCGATATTAATCCTTCCCAAAAGATCGAGAACCAAGCCAACGATCCATTGCCTGAGCCTGGGGAAATTTTGCCTCAGACCCAGCCGGATACATCTCAGTCCCCTCTTCCTCTCCGCCCTCAGCGCGAGCAGCGCAGCGGTCGGCAGGCCTCACAACCTTCAGGGCGATTCGTGGATACCGCACCGTCTCCTTCGAGGCGGCGTGCGTTCTCGCCGGGACGCCTCCCTGGGAGCTGGAGGCGGAGGCGCTCGCTGCCGATTATGCGTGGCGTTGTGACCTTCGCGACAGGGGGGAACCACGTCCCGGAGAAGGAGCAATTAGAGCGCGGAGGCTCCAATCTCGGCGGTCTGTGTTGGAGGCGTGGTCTCGCCGCTTGGCGGACCCGTCGGCCGGTCTCCGGACCGTCGAGGCGGTGCGCCCGGTCCTCGCGAAATGGGCGAACCGTGACCAAGGGCGTCTCACCTTCCGGTTGACGCAAATCCTTACCGGCAATGGGTGTTTCGGCCGGTACCTGCATCGCGTTGCCCGGAGGGAACCGACGATGGAGTGTCACCACTGTGACTGCGACGAGGACACGGCCGAGCATACGCTCGCACATTGCCCCGCATGGGTGGAGCAACGCCGTGTCCTTGTCTCGCAAATAGGACCGGACTTGTCGCTGCCGACTGTCGTGGCTACGATGCTCGGCAGCGATGAGTCCTGGAAGGCGATGCTCGACTTCTGCGAGTGCACCATCTCGCAGAAGGAGGCGGCGGAACGAGAGAGGGAGAGCTCATCCCTCTCCGCACCTATCCGTCGCCGCCGAGCCGGGGGCCGCAGAAGGGCTTTTGTCCGACTTCGGCCCCTGTAAGAGGCGAACTCCCCCCGGTGAAGGTCAAGGGGCGACGTGAGGGGGTGAGGCCGCGCGGCGCGCTACCAGCACTCTAGCGCGCTGCCATGGAGTAAATAGAGCGACCGGTCGACGGTGTATCGCGTCCCGACCCGGCAGGCTGGTTCTGGTCCAGCGGGGTATTCCGGGACACCAGCGGCACCGTCTGGGCGGCCCGACGGGCTGCCGTACCGAGACGGCCGACGTTTCAGAGCCTTCGATGCGAATCCGTCGGCTGGGCGTCCTTGGGGTGAGCCGCGCCGTCTGGTTGTAGTGTTGACCGCGGTAACCCCCCCTACCTCATCCGGGTTCTGACCTCGGAGGGGATCGGACGTCAGGTGTAAGAGTGCAGGGGAGTCGTTTAGTGGGTGGGCCCTAAAATCCTTGGTCCCGCGGTCTGCTCATAACACCATGCAGATCGTAGAGTCTCACATACCCCGCGCGCCCCTTTTGCGCGGGGACCTCGTAGGAGGTTCGGCACTCTACCCGAAAAAAAAAAAAAAAAAAAAAGGCCTCACAACCTGCCGGCTTTGCTGCATGGCTCCTCGCGCTCTGGGAGAAATTGTCCGAGGTGGTCTCCGGAGTGATCCGTGAGATCGCCTCGGGAGCCAGCCCTTTCGGGGCTCTCTTGTCGGGGTTCTACCGAATGATTGCGCGGTTCAATGGCTAGCCAGGAACTGCGCATCATTTATTGGAACCCCGGCGGGGTAAAACCCCGCAAGAACGATCTCTTGGTTCTCGCCCGGGAGTACAACCCTGAGGTTGTGCTCCTGGGCGAGACCAAGCTACGTCCTCGGGATGTGTTCAGGATTCCAAACTATTTCATGTACCGACGTGACGAGGTGAGTCCTGCCGGGATGCCGTTCAGGGGCACTGCGGCGCTCGTCAGGCGAGACGTGGTGCATGATCAGTTGGATTTGCTGGCCTTCACATCGACAAGGTCGATCGGTGTGAGGATCCACACCTCGGGGGGGAGATATGCGGGTTTATGCCGCGTATAGACCCCCGGGGCCTGATATTCACCCCGGGGACATAAGACGGGTCCTGAATTGCGACAGCCGCCCAGCTCTGCTGGTCGGGGACCTCAACGCGAAGCACGTCGCGTGGGGATCCCGACTCAACTCAGCAGTGGGCAGGCGGCTGTTAGAAGATGCCGATAGGGGCGACTACTCTGTGGTCGGCCCCGACGAACCCACGCACATTCCGACCGCCGCGCAACTCCAGCCCGACGTGTTGGATATGTGTGAGATAAGGGGCTACGGTGCCCCTTAACTATTGAGGCACTGTACGACCTGGGTACCCCACATCTCCCTATCCTGGTGACACTGGGAATGGGGCTCACCCGGGTTGCGACCTCGCCCCTACGACCGAAGGTCGACTGGGAGCTCTTTAAGAGACGCCTAGTCGACCTTCCCGTAATTCAGGACCCCAACACCCCTGAGGGGGTCGACGACGCGGCAGTCCGCCTTGTCGACTCCATCAGGGGAGCGATCGACCAGGTGACGACTCTTGTGCCCAGCGGCGGGCCCAGAGGTATACTCCCGGCCCATCTGAAAGCGATTATTCGCCGAAAGAGGGGCCTGAGGAGGCTCTGGGCGACAACTCGTTGTCCCAGGATCAAGCGCGAGCTTAATGAGCTGGAAGCGGAGTTGGCGGCGAAGATTAGCTCCTATCGGGGCTATGCGTGGGAGAAACGCATCGAGGAGGCCCGTGAGGACCCCTCGTCCGTGTCCCTCCACCGACTTTGCCGCCAGCTCTCAAATCGGCCTGCCCCGACTTGTCCACTCGTGGACGAGAGGGGCAACCGATGCTTCTCGGCTTAGGCCCGCGCCGATGTCCTGGCCGTAATGCTGGAGCGGCAGTTCGCTCCAAATAACTCTGCACCCTCAGAGGCCGCCTTCCACCAATCGGTGGAAGAGAGCGTAGCAAGCCTACTCTCCTCCCCGGTGCCACCGTTGGGAGATGGTGATTTCATCACTCCCAGTGAATTGCGCCTCTCCATCAAGCGGATGAAGAGGCGCAAGGCGCCGGGCGAGGACGGTATTCCCTCCCTCGCATTTTTCCACTTCCCCGAAATTCAATTCCATTCTGTCCACAGGACACTTCCCGGGAACTTGGAAATTGGGCAAGGTTATTGCCCTGCCCAAACCCGGCAAGGATAGGAGAAATCCCTCCAGTTATCGTCCGATCACTCTGCTGTCGCATATGGGCAAGTTGTTCGAGCGGCTGCTGCTGAGAAGGGTGTCGCCGCACATCCTTCTCAGACCCGAGCAATTCGGGTTTCGCAGCGGTCACTCGACAACGCTGCAATTGGTCCGCGTTATGCACCACTTGGCGGATCGGTCCAACGCGCGCCAGTACACGGCCGCAGTCTTTCTCGATATCGAGAAGGCTTTCGACCGTGTCTGGCATGCGGGACTGATCTACAAGCTGTTGCAGAACACGGACCTCCAGCACGCCTATGTGCGACTGCTGGGGTCGTACCTGGAGGGAAGATCCTTCCTTGTCGCGGTCGAGGGCGCAAAGTCGTCGGTGCGCCCAGTCACGGCCGGAGTTCCCCAAGGAAGCGTC
The DNA here is from genome assembly GCF_030267445.1 of Bombyx mandarina. Classification (NCBI taxonomy): domain Eukaryota; kingdom Metazoa; phylum Arthropoda; class Insecta; order Lepidoptera; family Bombycidae; genus Bombyx; species Bombyx mandarina. Next base: position 9,925,569 of record NC_143219.1, on the reverse strand, counting down.
CTGGCACCAGTCCTCTACGCTCTCTACACCCACGCTTGAGGGCAACCTTCAAGCGTGGGAAGCCGACGTGAAGTTGGCGCTGTTTGCCGACGACAGCGCCTACTTCGCGTCCTCTAATTTCCCTTCTGCGGCCATTTCGAGGATGCAGAGGCTGTTGGACCTTTTTTTTTTTTTTTTTTTATTGCTTAGCTGTGTGGACGAGCTCACAGCCCACCTGATGTTAAGTGGTTACTGGAGCCCATAGACATCTACAACGTAAATGCGCCACACACCTTGAGATATAGTTCTAAGGTCTCAGTATAGTCACAACGGCTGCCCCACCCTTCAAACCGAAACGCATTACTGCTTCACGGCAGAAATAGGCGGGGCGGTGGTACCTACCCGTCCGGACTCACAAGAGGTCCTACCACCAGTAATTACGCAAATTATAATTTTGCGGGTTTCATTTTTATTACACGATGTTATTCCTTCACCGTGGAAGTCAATCGTGAACATTTGTTGAGTACGTATTTCATTAGAAAAATTGGTACCCGCCTGCGGGATTCGAACACCGGTGCATCGCTTCAACACGAAAGCACCGGACGTCTTATCCGTTAGGCCACGACGACCACCTACTGCCCCAGTGGCTGGACCGATGGAGGGTCGCGGTCAACGTGGGGAAGACCGCGGCTATCCTCTTCGGTCCGGTCCGCACAAGAGTCGTCCCAGGACAGCTCAGTCTCCGTGGAGTCAATGTCGAGTTTAGGCCCAGTGTCCGATACCTGGGAGTCAATATCGACCGGAGTTTGAGGATGACCGTCCACGCCAAGTCGGCGTTGGCGGCCGCCCGCTATGCGAGGTTTCTCCTCCGGCCGGTGTTGGCCTCCGGGTTGCCGACCAGGACTAGACTCGGCATTTACAAGACGTATGTTCGTTCCCGTATCACGTACGCAGCTGCGGCCTGGTATCACCTCATCCCGCAGATCATGCGGGTGAAGTTACAGGCCCAGCAGAATCTGGCTCTTCGCACGATAGTCGGAGCAGGGCGTTACGTCAGAAATGACGTAATCGCCCGGGATCTAGATGTGGAGTCGCTCGAGGAGTTCATTCGGAGGCTAGCTCGTAATATGTCCGAGCGGGCTGACGGTGGACCCCACGAGCATCTCCACAATATAGCTCCCTTGCACGCCAGACCACCTGATGGTAGGGCGCTACCAAGGGAGCTACTGGAACCCCCGGCTATGGTAAGATAGTCGGCTTAACCGGAATGATATGGGAGTGCTCATAATGAGTGCCCCCATGGGACTGAACTGTCCACACTCTTCATTTCCCCCCCACACTGTTGGGGCGCCCCCCTATGGGGACCCATTCTACCGCCCGTTGGGTGGACCACTCCCCCTTAAGGGGAGTGACTTTACGTCGGTCCCTCCCCGCGACGGTCTTCCCCTTCTGGGGAGCCCTTAGCGGGTGAGCGCCAAACTAGTGCCGCGGCTCCCCCTCTGACTTGTAGAGGTGGGGCCGGTGGCGGGCCCCGGTTTAGTTGCTGACTGCTGCTCTGCTTGTATATAGTGTATAGTTAGTTAGTACTTAGTTCGTAGTTTGTTAATAGTTAGAGGAAAAAAAAAAAAAAAAAAAGAGGAAGCAGAAGACAGCAGCCGGCGCTGGAGTGCGTCGTCCACGGGCATCGTTCCTCCAGCAAACATCAAGCCCATCGTTATTAAATATAAGTATATATTTTTTTGTCGATGCGAGTGTGCCGAGCACGCTACGAACAGCCCCCCCCCTAATCCCATCTTGCAACCACTTCACCCCTGCCCTGTGTGGCAGGGAGCTTCGTCCCGGGCAGTGGGGATTGCCCCGAGGCCCGTTCCGTGCCCCCGAAAGGGGGTACGACGACCCTTCTTCTTCTTCTTCGTCGCAAGCGACGGATTCGACGAGAACGATGATCAGTGCTTGGGATGCCTAGTATTACACGATGTTAGTCATTCATCATGGAAGTAGTCCGAGAACACGAAGTGCGTAAGTATTTCATTGAATTTTTTTATATCTGCGATATTCGAATATCCATACAGTCACAACGCTTGATGCGAATCCACCAAGTGCTTTTTCCTTTAGGCCATAACAACTTTTCTGCATTGTAGTACTTTAATTTGTTTGTAGTTAACCATTTAATTTTACGGCAAACAGCCTTGGCTACTTCAAAGTACTACTGCTACATCCGCCTCTTACGTCCCTAGTATTAGTATACTCATCTTGTTTTCTAACCTTGCCAAGAAAAGGTAGGCAGCGGCCGAAAAAATTGTAAGCCAAATTAAAATACAACAGATGCTTGCTGTACTGACCTCAACTCGTAGAAGAAAGGAGAACAAAATAATATTTTGAATTTCAGTAAAAACTTCTCAAAACATCAACAATTTTTACACAAATACTTCAGAACGATATACTTATCCATAACATCGAACACGTAGTAAAGTCATAATTATAGAATGAGGTACCGCATGGGCAAAACTCGGTCTTTGCAATAACATCAGTGGTGATTCATGGTTATGCTTGCTTATTTAAGTACAACATTCTGTATTTGTATCAAATAATAAAACTGCTCTGAAACGGAAATGAAATACACTTAATTTAATTTTGAGTTAACTTGATTGTGACGTTTTCTTTCTTGTGACAATATATTGAAAAACTATTTCGGATTAAGAAATAAATTAAAAAACATTCTATTTTCTATTGGTATTCTATAAAACCTCATTTGATCAAACCCAACTTGAAGATATTATTACCAATTATAATTATATATCATAGATAATTATGACCCGCAGAACCACTAGCATGATTTGGTATAAATAATATTAAACTATTAGTTGCGATGAAGTAAATCGATTCTAGTTTTTGACAGCAGGCAATTTTACTATTGATCTTTTTCGGGGTTCGCTGGCGTTAGTTTTGATACTGCTAATCTATTAGCAGGCATTATTAAGGCATTATTTTAGGACGCTGCTATTTACTATGTTGTATGTCCATTTGGTGGATATAATTGGCGAACAAGGGCATATAATGGCAAACTCATTTTCGCTTTTTAAATATATGACGGCGTTAACGATATTTATGTTATACAGCACGTGCAATAGGAGTGACTCACACAAGCGAGGCGCGCCGGCCGTGTCGTTCCACTCGTAAACAACAGCTGCAACAGAAGTGACTCATAAGCCAGCTGCGCCGGCTAGTATAAAAAGGCGGAACGTGCCTTGAAATGAACATTCGTTCGACTGCGTTTGCCCGGTGCACTTACTATATCGTTGTTACGTTGTGTGATTCAGTGACTGTTGTACGTACTGGTTAAAGTTGGACAAGTGTTAAAGTGAATTGTCAAGTTAACATATTGTTGATTAAATTAGAAATCAAAGGTGACTTCGTTTTAATTGGTATTCAACAAAATAATATCTACCCTCAAGCCAACATCAGAAGTGGGATCAGAACTCTACTCTCACTGGCGTGACGTGTTTGAACATGTTCGAAGTACAGCAAAAAAAAACATGATGCAGATCAGAATACTAGTAGTGGTACGCCACAAGAGCGTGAATGCAGCATACGTAAGTCGTGTAATAACGTCTCTGTTACCTCGATGGAAGATCTGAGCCACGAAGAAATCGTCACATCTTACGTTCTGGCTCATGTTGCCCAGTTTGACTGTCGACTTCATCACATGGCATTTACTAACGGAAATACAACACGTAACAAGCTATTGCAAGAAATTAAGGCAAGTGCAAATCTCAAGTGAAACTTCGATCGCAATAATGGATCTGTCATGACGAGTGGGTAGTTCCGACACGAATCGTTTTTAAGCCAATGACTACTGCTAGAGTTACATGGCACTAGTACAGTAAACCAGGACATGAGACTGTGAATTGTCGCTGAAATTTTAGAATCTACTCGATTCAATACCAATAACACTACACGTTCGATGACTTCGGGCTTCATCGAGCAAGCAAACAAGAAAGCAAGCAAGTTTCCGTGGGGAAGAAAAATTGACACATCTGAAGTCGTCGTGACCTGTAAGATAAGACGTCCGGTGCGTTCGTGTCTGGCGATGCGGCGGTGTTCGGGTTCCGCTGGCGGATGCAGGTTTTTCCGGTGAAGTGCGTGCTTGTGCGTGCTTGACATGTGTTCGCGGTTGGCTTCCTCAGTGTGGGAGTAACATCGTGTAGCCGGAGGTGAGACTTCCGCGGTCGCGGCCCACCCAGTCCGCGAGAACCGGGCAGATCGCCTCGACGGTACGGAGGCCGGCTGACGGGTCCGCCAAACGACGAGACCACGCCTCCAGCACGGACTGCCGATATTGGAGCCCCCGCGCTACGGCTGCACTTGCGCTAGGGCGCGCCGCCTCGTAGGAGACTGTGAGGTGCTGTGGCAGGTCCAACCAGAGACGTCAACGTGTGTTCCAGAGCTTCAGTGTGTTACAGATAAGTGGTTTTGGCTCCCCCTTTATGTTCCATTCAGGGTCAGACTGTAGTCTTATAAAACAAAGCCATAGTAATTTATTCAATGGTAAACGGTTTCATGAACAAGTCACCGTAGTCACCCTAGACACGTCCTTACGGATCCATCAGATCCAATAACTCTTGCATTAGATACCTTCAGCTCTAACACTAGGAGCAGGCTGAGGAACCCCAGTAATCGTACTCGTCGAACTCGACAAAGAGGTCGACGTGCAACCTAACCCATGCATCAGCCCACTGAGTTTCTCGCCGGATCTTCTCAGTGGGTCGCGATTCCGATCCGGTAGTAGATTCATTCGCGAAGCAATTGCTCTTGAGTTGTTAGGTCTCCTGCGGAGGCGCTCGGGCAGTTGTTAGCAAATCCCACCCCTCTTGGCTGAGCCTTTGCTCGCCCACCCGTCCTGGTGAAGCGGGAAAGGCCTCCGGGCCACCAGTAATCTTTCAATCATCTGCAGTTTTGGAAAACGATAGGTATAAGTTGAGATATGTAAATGGTTCTAGTGTACAAAGTTCCCCATGAAAACTTACGCGAAGTACCTCGAGGCCCGTCAGGCCTACTAGAAATTTCTGAAAATTATAGTGACGATGACGTGACGGCGTACACAGATGGGTTAATTAATCTTGTTCGTGAAACTGATCTTAATGATGACGACTCTATCACTGACAATAGAAGCGACATTTTTGTCCGCAAATAGCGATACAGCAAACATAGTCTGTGGGTAGTGATACAATGTCTGTAAGCTCAGGCACCTCAGGTGCAGGTGTTGGAAATGTAGAAAACGATGGTCGGTCTCGCACTATTTCTGAAGAAATTCCGTATAAATGTTCTGGTTTAAGAAATGTTTTAACAAACGCTACCGTACACGCAGATTAAAAAAAAAAAAAAAAGAGAATTGTATGTGGCTAGAGAGATGTTAATCCGGACTAGCAAAAAAAAAAAAAAAAGAGGAAAAAAAAAAAAAAAAGTGTGAAGTCATTGAAGGGTCTGTCCGGTCCAATGGCTTGGCTATAGGGATTTTCATCCAGATTAGCCACAACAATTAGCTACAGGGATTGCGATTCGGTCTAGCATTATCCGGTCCAGTTCGAAAAACTGAAGGGATAACAATTCCGGTCTAAGTTAAAAGGGACATACTTACATACCTGAAGAGTTTTAAATGAACTGGCCCAGGTATGTAAGCAGTCTGAAGGTTATTTATAGCCAGTATAGGATTTTCTGAAGAATTATGCGAACCGAACCGTACTAGATTGTTAATATCATAGACCACGTTTTAAGTTGCATCCGTTAATGTCAGGATGAACGAACACGTTTGTTGTTCACAGACATACCATAAGAATGCGCGCACGAGGACGAGCGCACGTCAGTATGGCCGTGACGGCGTTAACGATATTTATGTTATACAGCACGTGCAATAGGAGTGACTCACACAAGCGAGGCGCGCCGGCCGTGTCGTTCCACTCGTAAACAACAGCTGCAACAGAAGTGACTCATAAGCCAGCTGCGCCGGCTAGTATAAAAAGGCGGAACGTGCCTTGAAATGAACATTCGTTCGACTGCGTTTGCCCGGTGCACTTACTATATCGTTGTTACGTTGTGTGATTCAGTGACTGTTGTACGTACTGGTTAAAGTTGGACAAGTGTTAAAGTGAATTGTCAAGTTAACATATTGTTGATTAAATTAGAAATCAAAGGTGACTTCGTTTTAATTGGTATTCAACAAAATAATATCTACCCTCAAGCCAACATATATATGTCGCATCCGGGTCAATAGTTCGGAATATCAACGATACACAAACGTCAAAGTGACAGAATGGCCGTGTCGTGGTTGACGACTTTTAGTAATATTAAGACGGTGGTTTTGATTATTATTTTAAATGATGAAATGTTGTTTTGATAAATATCACAAAATTAAGGGTAGACTCCGTAACGCCACAGTTATAAAATGGCGGTACGTGGACAGAGTCGTGGCATTCGTGTCAGACAGTGATTCCGTCCGTTTCAGTCAGTCAGTCAGTCAGTCAGTCGGTCTGTCGGTATGTGCAACGAAACTGTCGGTTTATCCTGTCATTGTGAAAGTTGTGTGTGTTGAGTTTCAATAATTAATCAATTAATCAATAATTAAAAATACGAGTGATGACGGAAGCTACCGCTCAGCCATCCCTGCCGCCACCTACGACATCAGAAGTGAGATCAGGACTCTACTCTCACTGGCGTGACGTGTTTGAACATGTTCGAAGTACAGCAAAAAAAAAACATGATGCAAATCAGAATACTAGTAGTGGTACGCCACAAGAGCGTGAATGCAGCATACGTAAGTCGTGTAATAACGTCTCTATTACCTCGATGGAAGATCTGAGCCACGAAGAAATCGTCACATCTTACGTTCATGTTGCCCAGTTGACTCTCGATTTATCACATGACATTTACTAGCGGAAATACGACACGTAACAAGCTATTGCAAGAAATTAAGGCAAGTGCAAGTCTCAAGTGAAACTTCGATCGCAATAATGGATCTGTCATGACGAGTGGGTAGTTCCGACACGAATAGTTTTTAAGCCAATGACTACTGCTAGAGTTACATGGCACTAGTGCAGTAAACCAAGACATGAGACGGTGAATTGTCGCTGAAACTTTAGAATCTACTAGATTCAATACCAATAACACTACACGTTCGATGACTTCGGGCTCCAGCAAGCAAGCAAACAAGAAAGCAAGCAAGTTTCCGTGGGGAAGAAAAATTGACACATCTGAAGTCGTCGTGACCTGTAAGATAAGACGCCCGGTGCGTTCGTGTCTGGCGATGCGGCGGTGTTCGGGTCCCGCTGGCGGATGCAAGTTTTTCTGGTGAAGTGCGTGCTTGTGCGTGCTTGACAAGTGTTTGCGGTTGGCTTCCGCAGTGTGGGAGTAACATCGTGTAGGAGAGGTGGAACCCGCAAAATTGTAGTTTGCGTGGTGGCTGGTAAGATTTGCTGTGGTAAAAAGTTTTCGTGGTGGTAAAATGTCTTGTGAGTCTGCACAGGTAGCTGGAGTGAGTCTTCCGCGGTCGCGGCCTACCCAGTCCGCGAGAACCGGGCAGATCACCTCAACGGTACGGAGGCCGGCCGACGGGTCCGCCAAACGACGAGACCACGCCTCCAGCACGGACTGCCGAGATTGGAGCCCCCGCGCTCCGGCTACACTTGCGCTAGGGCGCGCCACCTCGTAGGAGACTGTGAGGTATCCTTGAATAACTTTGACTGCGATCGCGCGCTGCCGGCGTCGCAGCGCGGCGACGTTCTCGTGGGTAAGGACGTGGCACCAGACGGGTGCTCCGTATAGTGCCATCGACCGCACGGGTACCATCACCCTGCCTATTTCTGCCGTGAAGCAGTGGTGTATTTCGGTTTGAAGGGTGGGGCAGCGGTTGTAACTATACTGAGACCTTAGAACTTCTATCTCAAGGTATGTGGTGCGTTTACGTTGTGGATGTCTATGGGTTCCAGTAACCACTTAACACCAGGTGGGCTGTGAGCTCGTCCACACATTAAAACGAAGAGCGTAATCAAACGAAATTAGATCCGAAGTTTAAAGGGCCGTTTAAAGTAGTTGAAGTATTGGATGGTGACCGTTGCACATTGAAAGCTTTAAATTCAAAACGTACTTACAAATACCCACATGATAGGCTAAGAAAAATGCCAGCATGACACATACCAGTCGAGGTTGATGTAAATGATGATGATGAAGAGCAAGCTTAAATTGTGGTGAAAACTCGAGTAAGGATAGTCTATCGGTCGTATTGTGTTCGACCGTACCAGTAGCTATTACGTAGTCGTAGCCCGGTAGAAATCGGTGTCTCTTGAGGCAACTCAAGTAGTACGTGGGTGCGCGGTGCGCGTTTGGCTCTGGCGGAGGTCGGGGTCTGTAAAGACCATCGTGTGTAGTCAGCGGGTGATGCACACGGGCGATCCACGCTGTGGATGCGCATCATGAGGGCAATTGCGATTGCTGGTCGGCTGGAGAGCCGTGGCGTTAGATATTTTTACTCGGAAGTTTTCTTTGATCTGAGTTCCTGTAAGCTATGCCTGATTTGTACAGAGTAAATTTGAAGTTTGATGAACGACTGTGGTACGTGCTCTGGCTGCTGAATAATGAACTTTGTATACCCTATTGTTTGATTTGGTTAAAATGGTATAAAAACAGTTTAAAGCTTTGATGACTTTAAATTTTCCGATAAGTCGTAAAGTGTAGTCAGGAGTGATCGAGCGGAACAAGTGTTCTCGTGGATGTTTTTGATTGTAGGTTAACCATCACACGAGGACGTGCACAGTCAGGAAGACCGTGTCGCAATCAACACGTGATTGCTGCAGCCAATACGAGATATGGGACGCAAGCGCCGTCTGTCGGCGCTCGATGGGTCAACTATTCACCGGCCGAGCGGAGCGACATGCCGGTAGCTGTGTAATATCGAGTATTTTTGGTAAATGAGAACAATCTGGTGAGTCGTATTATTTTTATTTGGATTTTGGTGCCGAATGTTCTCTTGTCAAGAAATCTATATGCGATGGTTCTCATAAAGGGTCTGTCGATTAGAGTCACAGGGATGACTGTCGATTAGAGTCACAGGGATGACTGTCGATTAGAGTCACAGGGATGACTGTCGATTAGAGTCACAGGGATGACTGTCGATTAGAGTCACAGGGATGACTGTCGATTAGAGTCACAGGGATGACTGTCGATTAGAGTCACAGGGATGACTGTCGATTAGAGTCACAGGGATGACTGTCGATTAGAGTCACAGGGATGACTGTCGATTAGAGTCACAGGGATGACTGTCGATTAGAGTCACAGGGATGACTGTCGATTAGAGTCACAGGGATGACTGTCGATTAGAGTCACAGGGATGACTGTCGATTAGAGTCACAGGGATGACTGTCGATTAGAGTCACAGGGATGACTGTCGATTAGAGTCACAGGGATGACTGTCGATTAGAGTCACAGGGATGACTGTCGATTAGAGTCACAGGGATGACTGTCGATTAGAGTCACAGGGATGACTGTCGATTAGAGTCACAGGGATGACTGTCGATTAGAGTCACAGGGATGACTGTCGATTAGAGTCACAGGGATGACTGTCGATTAGAGTCACAGGGATGACTGTCGATTAGAGTCACAGGGATGACTGTCGATTAGAGTCACAGGGATGACTGTCGATTAGAGTCACAGGGATGACTGTCGATTAGAGTCACAGGGATGACTGTCGATTAGAGTCACAGGGATGACTGTCGATTAGAGTCACAGGGATGACTGTCGATTAGAGTCACAGGGATGACTGTCGATTAGAGTCACAGGGATGACTATCATTGAACACTTGCAGTCACAGGGATGACTATCATTGAACACTTGCAGTCACAGGGATGACTATCATTGAACACTTGCAGTCACAGGGATGACTATCATTGAACACTTGCAGTCACAGGGATGACTATCATTGAACACTTGCAGTCACAGGGATGACTATCATTGAACACTTGCAGTCACAGGGATGACTATCATTGAACACTTGCAGTCACAGGGATGACTATCATTGAACACTTGCAGTCACAGGGATGACTATCATTGAACACTTGCAGTCACAGGGATGACTATCATTGAACACTTGTAGTCACAGGGATGACTATCATTGAACACTTGTAGTCACAGGGATGACTATCATTGAACACTTGTAGTCACAGGGATGACTTAGTTACTGTGTACATGAATTGTACGGGGAGAACTTGCAGCAGTAGTAAATCACTTATTTTCGTTTGTGTAATCTTTCAATGTCGTTATAGAATTTGTGATGACACAAGACTTTTGTTAGTAGAGTGGTCAGATATGGCCGAGCGTGAATGATACTGTGCGGTATTGGCTTTTGTTTCAGATTAACACACGAGGACGTGTGTAACACAGGATGGCCGTGTCGCATCCGGGTCAATAGTTCGGAATATCAACGATACACAAACGTCAAAGTGACAGAATGGCCGTGTCGTGGTTGACGACTTTTAGTAATATTAAGACGGTGGTTTTGATTATTATTTTAAATGATGAAATGTTGTTTTGATAAATATCACAAAATGAAGGGTAGACTCCGTAACGCCACAGTTATAAAATGGCGGTACGTGGACAGAGTCGTGGCATTCGTGTCAGACGGTGATTCCGTCCGTTTCAGTCAGTCAGTCAGTCAGTCGGTCTGTCGGTATGTGCAACGAAACTGTCGGTTTATCCTGTCATTGTGAAAGTTGTGTGTGTTGAGTTTCAATAATTATTATTCAAAAGGTTTTATTGACTTTTTATAAACTGAGTTCAATCAAATACGAGTGATGACGGAAGCTACCGCTCAGCCATCCCTGGTGCCGCCGACGACATATATATCAGCGGAACCATGCTATTTAGTAAAGGTAAGTTTTAATTACTGTCACTATGTAAGCAGATCATAATAATGAAGAGAATAACGTGAGGCACGCTGACGCCATCATTTTGAAAAACAATATGGACGCAGTTTCTCCGTCATATAAGATAAGGATATTCCTATCTTCCGTCATCGCAGCGAACTTTTTTGCCCCACTAATCTGGTTACCGCCCCTCAGCTAATGTCAAATAGATAGCAACACCGATGTCTTGCTCATAAATTTCTTAAATTAATCTTGCTTGCGTGTTAATCTTGCAACTCAAGATAAACCGTAAAGAGGTTGATTCAAACATCTCAATGTACAGTTTAACCGTGGTCTTGGAGAACAAGAACGAAGATATCGTTGCGAGCGCGGTTTTCACGAAAGCCTTCAACCGAATCTGGCATCGCGCACTTCAGTCAAAGCTACCAGCTTACAGAGTCCCCAAGAGACTCTGTATGTTGTTGGTTAGCTTTTTGGATGGACGGAACAGCAAATTCGTTATTAACGACGACTCTTCGATAAAATCTACGTTCACTAATTCGGTGGTTTTTCTCATAACCACGTTGATAGGTAATAAAAAAAATTGTTTGAAGAGAACATTTATCTAGGGCGGGTTTTCGAAGACGAATTGAATCTATTTAAGCCCTTTGAAGAAATAGATTTGGTGTTCAGTATCGGAGTGATTTCAAAGGTAAAGCCAAATCGTTTTTTAATAAGATCTCATCAAGGTGAAGCGGTGCTTTAGATCTGGACAAAGAATTGTTCAACAAAGTACAGGTGCAGCCATATCTGGACCGAGGTTCCGAAATATTGGCTACTTCCAATTTATTCGAAATAAAATACGGCCGTGAAACTATTGATAATCCAACTAATTGAAACGAGGCTTTTCGAGAGTACTTAACGCTGCCTGGCATTGCTAACGCTGGTGGCTACGATAACCACTCACCATCAGGTTGGTTATATATGCGTCTGCTTTTTTTTTCTTACCTATGCTGATGGCCTTAAGAGGCTATTTCAGCTTCTCCTTGATGTGTAGATGAGATCACGGGGTTCAAACCGGGAATGTTGCTAATACTGGCCCTAGCAAGAGCAATGCTTCACAGAATCTACTACCGGATCGGAAACGCAACACACTGAGAAGATCCGGTGAGAAACTCAATGGGCTGTGTCTATGTGCTAATTCACTCGTCGAGCCCTTCGTCGCAGGCGACGGGTTCGACGAGGACAGTGACCGGTGCTTGTGGTACCTAAAAGCACCGTTAATGTATTGGCAGGATCCGTAATGACGTGTTAGGGCGACGTCGAAGCATCTGCCTACAAGGGCTATAAAAAAAAAACGTGCGGCACTCAGGAACTGCCGCGGTAAAGCTATTGCATAGCATTTTTTATCAACTTATACAATTATAATTAGACAATGATAATTTAACATTAAAACAATAATAAAACAAGACCACGCTATATTAAACATTAATAAAAGCAAAACCTTAACTGTTCCCTTCACACTCATAAGCTTGACTGCGCGAGAGAGAGATGGGCATACTTTTCATGATGCGCATGCAGTGTGACGTCACGCCACGCGCTTATTCACAAATCAAATACTATACAAGCTCAACGTGCGAATGTGTTGAACGCGAGCTACATGGTAGGCGGAGTGAGGAGTGTAAGTTTTTTTCGTTACGGAATTTCATGATTCGGTCGCCGCGCTCAAGGCCCGCGATGATATCTATGCAATAGCTTAAAATAAGTTGTAAATGTATCTGGGCTCCAGTAACCACTTAACATCAGGTGGGCCGTGAGCTCGTTCACCCATCTATGCAATAAAACAAACAAACAAAAAAGTTATAAATGTATCTGGGCTCCAGTAACCACTTAACATCAGGTGGGCCGTGAGCTCGTTCACCCATCAATGCAATAAAACAAATAAAAAAGTTATAAATCTATCTGGGCTCCAGTAACCACTTAACATCAGGTGGGTCGTGAGCTCGTCCACCCATCTATGCAATAAAACAAACAAAATGCAGTGTGACTGACGTCACGCGCATATTCACAAACACTACACAAGCGCAACGTGTGAATGTGTTGAACACGAGCTACATAGAAGCCGGAGTGAGGGGTGGAAGGTTTTTTTCGTTACGGAATTTCATGATTTCGGGCTCAAGGCCCGCGATAAAATCTATGCAATAGCTTATAAATCTTTTGCAAAATCTTGTAATAAAAAAAGGCTTTTTTAAACTTAATTTATCCTTCAACATATTTATTAACCATCAAAGTATACTATAGTACAAGTTCCAAAAACACAATCAAGAAGAACTATCAAAACTTACCAAATTTATTATGGTAATAATCAAGCTTTCCCCAATACTGTAATATTATAATTTAGAACTACGCAGTGAAAATGTAAAACATGCCTTAAACATTTTTCCTGGTATAAAAAGGACATTTTTCAAGGGAATCGTTCATAAATTAAGGCATACTCGAGAGGCGCGTCTCCGTTACACGTCACGATATAATAGCTAGCGGTCAGATTTATTACACAGACAAATTATGACAAATCATTGTCGAGCCACCGCCATTCAGAAAAATAACCAATCGACCAACTAATTGTGGACACATTTTCTTAATCTACTCACATTCGCTATGGTAAATTAATTCTGTGGTCTTGTGCTAAATGGGGCCAATATCGATAATTATAATTTTTAGTATTAAGCACTAGAACAGTCAGCAATAAATAATATTACATGTTAAATTTTGCTATGGAAAAAAATAGAGTTATTTGATTGTTGATAAGCTAACATTCTTTTAGCACAAAAAATATACTTTTTCAATAAACTGGCACTACAATCTCATTACATAAAAATGTACTTTGACCCTTTTAGCTCCAGGCTACAAAATTATTTCGTACCAAATTTCGAACAATACTATTTGCTATGTATATAATATATTGATTGGTTTACAATGAAAAAATTCTTAATGTACCTGATCTCGTTCAACACAATAATTTCACGGGGCCCAAAAATATGTTTTGTTTATTCTAAGCATATTGAGGAGTTTTGCAAAAACGATGTTGTATTTAAAAACAACCTTGTTACCTTTGTACTATACAAGCCGTAATGTGGTATAAGACTATAGTATCAGCAATGTAGATCACGTTCAAAACAATCTAAGTCTAGTAGTTTCATACAAAAACTAATTTATTAATTAATTTTTGACGAAGCATGTTGCTGATAACTCTATTTCTGTAATCCGACGAAGCATGTTGCGGATAATAACATGTACTTTTAGATTAGGAATGTTATGTTCTTCTTTTTTAATAAATTTATTAATTGTTTCAACTGTTCGTTGACAGCCCTGAACCAGTATTAATACGTTAATTTCATTGGCCTACTGGCTATCTTGTGAGCTCGCCTGGGTAAGTTCCACCACCCTACCTATTTCTGCTGTGAAGCAGTAATGCATTTTGGTTTGAAGGGGGTCAACCTTTTTACGCGCTGTTCGCAATGGCTGAACCCTGGAGACCCAATCAAATCCTGCCCTAAACGAAAATTGACTCAGAAAAAATTACTTGTGTTTGGTGGACGATCGCCAGTGTCGTTAACTACAGTGTTCTAAAATCTGACCAAATGATTACGGCAGATATCTATTGACAGCAACTGCAAACCATGAAGGAAGAACTAGCTGCTAAACAACCGAGATTGGTCAATCGTGCTAGACCACTGCTGCTTCACGACAACGCTGCACAACAAACAACCGCTAAGTTAGATGAGCTACAATTGGAATGTCTGCGATACCCACCACCGTACTCCCCGGACCTTGTTCTTGATTCTCGACCCCATGGTTTTTTTTTTTTTTTTTAATAATAATAAATATTTACTAACAATCACGCCACGTTAACTGGTCCCGTGATAAGTTCGTAAAGAACTTGTGTTACAGGTACCAGATAACGGATATAAATGTAAGATTTTTATTATACACATACATATATTTAATATACATCCATAACCCTGGAAAAGACATTTATATTTATCATACAAATATCTTCCCTTGGCGGGATTCGAACCCGCGACCCCCTTGTGTAGTGACCATGTCACTTACCACTACACCAGACAGCCGTTTTGTTTAGTAACTGGATAAATTAACTACCTATGAGATGGCAACGGTCCATACTTTGATTATTTTTCTAAGGAAATACGTACTCAACAAATGTTCACGATTGACTTCCACGGTGAAGGAATAACATCGTGTAATAAAAATCAAACCCGCAAAATTATAATTTGCGTAATTACTGGTGGTAGGACCTCTTGTGAGTCCGCACGGGTAGGTACCACCGCCCCGCCTATTTCTACCGTGAAGCAGTAATGCGTTTCGGTTTGAAGGGCGGGGCAGCCGTTGTGACTATACTGAGACCTTAGAACTATATCTCAAGGTGTGTGACGCATTTACGTTGTAGATGTCTATGGGCTCCAGTAACCACTTAACACCAGGTGGGCTGTGAGCTCGTCCACACATCTAAGCAATAAAAAAATATAAAAAAAATATTAAACATATTTTACAAAAATTAACTTTATATTCCTCCCGTACAAAATGCCAATTTCATATGTAAGGACCAATATGTACCTTTGTTGAAAGTTTCTCACAAACTATTTGTTAATTGCGACAGTTGAGTATTTGGTGAGAACGAGCACGTATATCTTGTTTAACTTGTCGTTATATAAAATAGAGGACTTGTTTACTGTTCCAATACGATAAGCTCTAAATATGTCTCGCACTATTGAACTTTTATCAGTCTAATTAATTTATTTCTGAGTAGAGCGCCAATTACTTTGACATCCGTCTTGATACGATCGAATTACGCTATGCTAATACAAATTTTTGAAGTTAACGTGAATTTTGTACTAGAATATTATCAAATCTCAAAAAACAAATCAAAGAAATACTCCTTAGTAGAGAAAAAAATGCCATTGTAGGCTGACGAGCATTTTTGGAAGGCGATGCTCGACTTCTGCGTGTCCACCATCTCGCAGAAGGAGGCGGCGGAACGAGAGAGGGAGAGCTCTTCCCTTTCCGCACCGATCCGTCGCCGTAGAGCCGGGGGCCGGAGGAGGGATTACGCCTGTACGTCCCGGCCCCTGTAGGTGGCGGCTTCCCCCCGGTGAAGGTCAAGGGACGACCTGAGCGGGTAGAGGCCGCGCGGCGCCAAGGAGTATCCATCTGATAAAAGAGCAACCGGTTGGCGGTTTAGTGCGTCCCGACCCGCCAGGCTGGTTCTGGTCCAGAGGGGCATTCTGGGACACCAGCGGCACCGTCTGGGCGGCCTGACGGGCTGCCGTACCGAGACGGCTGACGTTTCAGAGCCTTCGATTCGCCTAGAAGGCTCCGTCAGCCGGCCGTCCTTGGGGTGAGCTGCGCCGTCTGGTTTACCTCATCCGGGTTCTGACCTCGAAGGGCATCGGACGCTTGGGCGAAGAGTGCAGGGGAGTCGTTTAGTGGGTAGGGCCCTGAAAACATTCTTGGGCCCGCGGTCTCGCAGTCGCGGACCAGTCCCACATACCCCGCGTGCCCCCTTGGCGCGGGGACCTCGAAGGAGGATCCGCACCCGGCCCGAAAAAAAAAAGGCTGACGAGCATTCGGCCCATCCGATGAGAAGCTGTCACCGTGGCTAATGGATATCGACAATGCCAAGGGCACAGCAAAGCCGCTGCCTTCTGCAACCTTCTTACCTTCTGCAAACCGTTTTCTAAGGTCTTGACCAATTCTTGATATAAATTAAAAAAGATATTTCGTGGCTGCGAAAACAATGCGGTATCTATGTAGTACATACTCGAGTAACTAAATGAAATTACGGATTATATAAAACGAACAAGCTATACATTATAGTTCAAATCGTAAAACTTTACACCTCTGAGTGTTTTGTAGGAATTACAGATATTTTTAATTTGAAATTTCGGTATTCGTCACGCAAACGTAGACTCATTAGTGATTTTCTTTTCATTTCCACTGCCGTTCGAAGAAACACGAACGAAAATTTCCGTAAAGACGTGTCAGATTGATGCATGAGTTGGTGTTTTTCTTTGTGCTCGCATCATCAATCTTACAGATCTATTAACGTCGTCTTTAGTGCCCCTCCTAATTATCTGAGCAAACTCTCTAAAATCCCTGGAGCTTATAGCGCGAGCCTTGGAAAACAAAGTCACATTCAATTGTTCTTCTGTTGGACAAATAAACGAAATCGTAAAACCTAAAAAAGTATTATTATTATTTTTAATGTACTATTATCACATTATATACTACTTTAGTATAATATCGGATTTCGATTCGATTTAAATTAATATTCTTACTGTTTGAAATCTCGTCTGTTAATAGAACATTGTATTGAAAAATGTAACACAGAGTGAAAACGATTCTACACAGTCCCGAACCCGTTACAAGAAGATTTATCTACATTTTATAACGGTGTTTACATAACATTATCTAGATTCCGTTCTTGTAGAAAGAGCCACGTTACGTTGCCAGGACAAGAGAGATCCGCTCAGCAAAACCCCAAAATGTTTGTTGCAATTGCGGGGGCTTGTCACGCAAACAACCAATAAATACTCGCTGAATGAGCCAGAGCTGCGATTGCTCTTATATTGTCGAACGTCGATATTGTTCTTTTGTTTCCGAATAGAAACCCTTTGTTTTTAAAAATTGTCTCTGTATTAATTGAGGCCATATAATTGCATGTAATAGTTATTCACAAATAATGCAGTGCTCTTCATTTAGATTCCTAAACGGAAAGTTATCCTAGTAAACGTTAAGAGTAACTCAGTTTCAGAAGAGCATAAATACCTCAATTTCGTACTCAACTACTAAACCATTTCTCGGTAAGAGCAGCTCTCGGAAGTTTTCATAAATTGCGTTAAACAATTCCATAGTCTTATCTACAAGAGAAATAGTGTCCGTAATATTCTATGTTAATGTCACTGTTAAGATTGTATCACAGCACTTTGCATCGGCTACTTTAGGAGTCGAGTAACCTAAATCACTTTAATTAGGGTAGACTTCGACTTATTATCACAAATTAATTAATGTTAATCATAACACCATTTTTTAAGCATCTACGTTTTTCTTTTTCTCTTTTTTAATTGCATCGGTCGTCGTGGCCTAAAGGATAAGACGTCCGGTGCATTCGTGTTGAAGCGATGCACCGATACCGCACCGGTAGGTACCAACACCCTGCCTATTTCTGCCGTGAAGCAGTAATGCGTTTCGGTTTGAAGGGTGGGGCAGCCGTTCTAACTATACTGAGACCTTAGAACTTATATCTCGAGGTGGGTGACGCATTTACGTTGCAGATGTTTATGGGCTCCAGGAACCACTCTACACCATGTGGGCTTTGAGGTCGTCCACCCATCTAAGCAATAAAAAAACGTAATAACATCTTTATAAAAACACCTTCACAAATAATGCTTTATTTTAGAACAAATTTGGTTAGCATAAAAGATGTGTATAGTGAGCCAACCTTAAAATATAGACATATGCTGCCGCGGACTTTTTTTAGAACTTTTAAGGGGGAAAATTTTTGTCATACGTTATTTTAGAGAAACTAACAGTTTCCGCAGCGCACGCAGCGGAAGTTCTCAAAAAGGAAAAAAAACCCGATTGTGAAACATTATTTATTAGTGCTCCGCTTTTATTGGTCTTAGCGTGATGTTATATAGCCTATAGCCTTCCTTGATAAATGAGCTATTTAACACTGACAGATTTTTTCAAATCGGACCAGTAGTTCCTGATATTAACGCTTTCAAACAAACCAAGAAACTCTTCAGCTTTATAATATTAAGTATAGAAGATTATGCAAATTACATTTTTTCCTCGTTTGATGCTTATTACATGATCTTCCTCGTGGAAGTCATTCGTGAACAAGAGTTACAAATTTTTTCTTCTGAGTCGGCATCTTCATTTCTTTATATGAAACACTAAATTATAAATAAAGACGAATTACAACCGCAGTTTTCTGTATTTTTATTATACTTGTTATCTGTATAATATATAATATATTATATTATGTGTAAATACATATATAACTTTTTTTTGTATTGAGGGATTATTGGTGACCCGGAGGTCTGTTCATTTTCACCAGAGCAGGTGGGTAAGCAAAGGCTCAGGCAAGATGGGTGGGTTTTGCTAACAGCTGTCCGAGCGCTTCCAAAGGACATCTAAAAACTCAAGAGCAGCTGCTTCGCGAATGAATCTAATCTACGGCTCAATAACGAAAAGAGCGGCTCGACAAGAATTCCCGTATGATGAGCACGATACTGTCCGGCACGCCCGTGTTGAATAGTTTGAAAATCAAACCGTTGTGCCAAGCTTTGTCGAACGCCTTTGCGACTTCCAAAAAAAGGCTACCGCTAAAACAGTTTTGGTCGGTTAAGACCTACGAGAATGTGCTCCGTGAGGCGGTGCACCTATTGTACGCATGAGTGATTTGCGCGGAATCCGAATTGTTCATCGATAAGAATGCCCTTGGATGCGACGAAGTCTCTGAGACGGTTGTAAAGCAGACGTTCGTACAGTTTGCCTAAAGACATGAGGAGGCTAATCGGGCGGTAGCTCGACGGATGATTTTTTGGTTTATCGGATTTATGTATGCCGATAACGTCCGCTTCTTTCCACACGGCGGGAAAGATACAGTTCGTCATAGCGGCATTGAAAATAGATACCAACATCTCATCGTTGGGCGAATAGAAGTTTTAATAACGCGGTTAGATATACCGTCGGAACCGGGAAGCCTTACGAGGACGTAGGTCTTGGATTAGGACTTTAACTTCCATCGGGGTGACGGATATGTATAACTAATTAAGTTCCGTGTGTTTTTGTCAAGATCTCGTAATATGGTAAGCTTCAGATTTATACATAATTTTAAAGTTTACCAAAAATTATACATATTATGAAAAAGAAATACATTTGTATTTCTTTTTCATAATATGTATAATTTTGGATAATACATATTATGTATTATCCAAAATATAATGTGTAATAATTTGTGGAATTTCATAATGTATAATATGTATAATAATAATATAATAATTTGTGGAATTTCAAACGAAGTAAAAAAATCTATACGTTTTTGATTAAATTATAATGAAATTTTTCATAGTTCATAGTTCAAAGTAAATGATTTTCATGAACGTTTTAGAGACAAAGCTTTTAAGCAAAAAATACTTACGTGAAGTTTGACGCGATTAGCAAGAGTCATAGCGGAGCGTGAGGGGTTTCCCTATTTTAAAATAATTTATTCACATGAAGATATACAATAATTATGTAACTAATAATATTTAATATTATGTATTTACCTATGAAGTTCCGTTTAATATACAGAAAAAATATATAGAAATTAAAAATATATTTTTATAAATGTATTTTTTAGCGTAGTGGTAATTTGACAATGCTTTTCTCTAAGAAGTCAAGTGTACGAGAGCCAACAAACTCTTCAAAGACATTTTGTACTACCTCTCGGGTAAGTTTGTGCGGCATCCACTTTTCTTTACCTTGGCAATCTAACGTAAATAGACCGATATTGTTTTGTTTAATTCATTGTTTTTGGCTTTAGTTTTCAGGCAACCACGGGGTTCATTGGTTAAATAAAAATTATCATGTTAGAAGTTTTCTATACACACCATTATTGTTGTGACCCGTTTGTGCGGCATTGCTATCGCGACGGACCTCCTATTCCATAATTACTCATATTTTTTGCTGCCAATATCGATGTAGGGAAAACAAAACACTTAGTAATAAACAAAATACAAAATTATAAAATAGAATTCCATATTTTTTAAATTGAATTCATTTCAATTCAGAATTTATTGCCAATACGTAATTTATATGTAGATAAATTTATGTATATAATTTACGTTTCAAATGGCCAGTATTATAAAAAACTGCAACTTTATAGGTAAGAACTAAATTTATTAAATATATCATAAGTATTAAAGTCCAATAAATAATAATTATGAATTATTATTAATATATTTTATTATATAATGTATCTGTTAAACAAAATACTTCATTAATTTTAAACATTACCTCGTAACCTAAAAATATGCTTTTGGGTTTTATTTAAATAATTTTATAAAGTGAATACGTATAGTCTGATTCAAAGTAACTTTACACTGGTGCGATTCAACAGCGCATAATTCATGGCTCCCAGTGAAATATAATGCGGATACTCTTATAATGTACGATGCGCAACTTAATCCCACCACGATTTTTCTGACACAGTTGTTTGTGCATATAGTGTGTACAAAATCAAAGATCTAATTAGATGCCAAATTATAACGAAGCTCTTACGGGCGTAGTCTTTTATTAAAATTATTTTTGTTCAATTGTTAATTCTCTGTACCTTTGTGTTTTGTGTACCAACCGTATTTACATAATTAATTGTTAGTACAAATATAATAAAGCAAATATAACATAACTATGCAGTAACTATTCCTAAAAATAAAATAAGTTTTTGATGGAACGTTATTCATATCTTATTTGGACTGCAAAGCATGCGACACATCTAAAACAAATGTGGGTCTGGAATTGAGTAATGTGAGTAAAATATCATTTACTTGCGGTGTATAGCGTGTACCACCTGTGATCATGGAAATATCTATCAATTTCAATTAGTATTAATGAAGGGGTTACTGATGGCCAATAGGCTTTTCCAGATTCACCAGCATAAGTGGACTCATTAAAGGGCTCAGTCAAGAGGGAAAGGTTTCCCAACTGCTGCCCCCAGAGCAGGCCTAATAACTCACAGTCAGCTCCTCCGCGAGAGCATCTACTACCGGATCTAAACCGCAACCCACTGAGAAGATCCGGCCAGAATCTCAGCGAGCTGATTCTATAGGTTAATTGGTAAACGCCTTGTTTCAACTTATAATAGAATACGGTGATGCCTATTATTTTTAGCTGAATGCAAACCTTCTAAACTTGATCGTCTTTATCTTTCGTCTTCGGATATATGACGATCTATCTCCCTATCGTATGCAACTCAAATTTCCACCGATTGCTGAGCATTAATAATAATAAATAATAATAATAAATAAATATTTACTAACAATCACGCCACGTTAACTGGTCCCGTGATAAGTTCGTAAAGAACTTGTGTTACAGGTACCAGATAACGGATATAAATATAAGATTTTTATTATACACATACATACGTATATTTAATATACATCCATAACCCTGGAAAAGACATTTATATTTATCATACAAATATCTTCCCTTGGCGGGATTCGAAACCATTGTAGGACTCTTCCCTCAATTGTAGGACTCTTCGCACAAACACTTAACAGAAATAGTAATTGCGATGCAGTACTGCACTACCATACATTACATTACATTACCATATTACATTACTTTTACCATTGTGATCTTGCGTTTCTAACATTCTATGTCCGATGAGTACGACCACAAAAACTGTAAAGTAGTCGAAACGTCGATAGTAATTAATTAAAAATAATAAACATTAGGGTAAACCGTAATCTATGCATATAAATAAAATTGGCGTGTCTGTTTGTAATATTGAAATAACCGCTTTTTACTACATGCACATGAATATATATACGGTACATACACCAAAATAACATTTTTTACAATTTTTCTCTGTCTGTCTGTCTGTTTGTTCCGGCTAATCTCTGGAACGGCTGGACCGATTTGGCGAGACTTTCACTGACAGGTAGCTGATGATATGAGGAGTAACTAAGGCAATTTTTCCCCGCGGCGTCACCCGCGGTACGCCAATAACCGTGGGTAACATCGCGAGACTCAACTATCAATAATAAAATTTAATGTTTCCGAAGCGAAGTAAGGGCGGGTCGCTAGTTAGCTATAAAAAAATAAAAAAAACATTAATGATTTGATAACTATAGAAATTCTAATGTTATTCAACATAATGTATTGCCACTATATAGAATACAGCTTAGCATTATTAACACTTGTACACACACTCATGTTTCTTATAACAGACACTAAATAATAAAAGGCAGTCGCCACCGGACATGGCGACCTCAGTAACTCATACAGGGTTCCGGCGTAAAAACGACACTACCGGACAACGTAGCGACGATAGCACTACGATATGTGTACGTGCCTTTATTTACAACTAGTTCGTTTCCGAGGTTTCACTCGCTCGACTCACTCCTAAAGCCTGCCGTAAACTTGATTACAAGGGAAATTACTTCGAAACTGGATTTAAGGAGGATAAATCAGACAAAGAACCGTGCAATGTTTTAGTAGCCTAGCAACGTACTTAAGGTTATATTATGATTGTTTTGCTCGTATATTAAAATTTGAAATACTGTTAAAGGTTCTCATTCTTTTTATTTATTAGATAACAAAATAGTAAAGAAAAATAAAAGCAAATTAAAAGCACTATTTTATCACATGGAGGATGATTCAATTATTTCATTATTTAGATAACAATATAGCTTTGGACGTTCTCTGTAGATAAATGTATTTACTCGCTTTCAAATTTATAGTGAATAAATATAGAACCGGACGGGTTTGAATTGAATGTTTTCAAAGTAATAACTGTGCCAACAAGCTGTTGAAGTTCTTAGATTCATACCATTTTAAGCGGATTATTTTAATTAATTTGAAACGACTCGGTTTTGTGTGTGTGAGTGACATCTCTACCCTGTGACTGAATTATTTTCCATTTTAAATCGTGAAAAGTATACGAAAAACATTTCAAACACAGAATGGCTAAGTTTTATTTTTATTTTTTTTATTGCTTAGATGCGTGGACGAGCTCACAGCCCACCTGATATTAAATGGTTACTGGAGCCCATAGACATCTACAACGTAAATGCGCCACCCACCTTGAGATATAAGTTCTAAGGTCTCAGTATAGTTACAACGGCTGCCCCACCCTTCAAACCGAAACGCATTACTGCTTCACGGCAGAAATAGGCGGGGCGGTGGTACCTACCCGTGCGGACTCACAAATGTCCTACCACCAGTAATTACGCAAATCTTAATTTTGCGGGTTTGATTTTTATTACACGATGTTATTCCTTCAAGTTAACGTAGGAACAAAGTTCACAGCTTTTTCTTCATCTGTTCTGCCCACTGTTTGGTTTTCGTTTTTTGATGAGTCCTTCTTTCATCAAATTATGCTTGAACTCGAGTAATTTAATAATAGCTGACAGTTGAGAATGAATTGCAGAAGTATAAGGCACCTATAGCATAAGTTAATTACACTAATGAACAAGGGAAGGTACGCTCAAAAAATCTACCCCAAGATCACTCCAAAGTCTTTAGTACGATGTTCTTCGCGCGGTTCATTAGCGCCATCGCTTAAAGACAGGCTTATATGAAACTAATCACAAACTAAAATTGTGTTTTCTATGGGGACCAGTAACCGCATAAAGTCAGGGGTGCCGTGAGCTCGTCTACTCATGTTCAATATTGAGTTGCAACCCTGAGAAAAACCAGACAAAGTCAATTTAAAAATAAATGAAAAAATAAAACAATTTTGTCTGTTTAACGAAAAAATCTTTCAAAATTATTTAAAGCATTTTTGTTGATTTGATGTGTGTGTTGACTTGATATGTGACTTGAGCTTTGCGTATATGTCATGAAATACCTAAATTTATTTTTGTTTAGTTCTGATCATCGTCTCATAAGGAAAATCATATCATAAGCTACTATCGAACTGCTGTAACAATGAAACCCAATAATGGGTTATGAGGCTTTGATTTGCTTTTATTTATTTACTTATTTAGTACAGTCTTCTTACAAACCAACAGTAAAACCAAAATATTGGTAAGAACTTAATGGTAGTTTTACCGTCATTCGACATTCGTCCCTAGTACCTGGAACCTCTATATACATCTACTAGCGTTTACGTAGAGTATTTATGCCACGTACCTTGAATCTCTGAAATGAACTCTCTTCTACTTAAAAGAACTGGCTTAGCTGATGTCCATTAATGACGATATCCTCATACGATCAAGTTAGTCTTAAATTCTTCAACTATGATTAGCGATAGGTATTAAAGCCTATGTTTGTTTATAGAATTCAAGTTATGATACTTGGAAACTTTAGAAATTCATATGATTTCTTAATAGATATATTATTATAAGTGTAGTGGTCGTCGTGGCCTAACTGATAAGACGTCCGGTGCATTCGTGTTGAAGCGATGCAACGGTGTTCGAATCTCGCAGACGGGTACCAATTTTTCTAATGAAATACGTACTCAACAAATGTTCACGATTGACTTCCACGGTGAAGGAATAACATCGTGTAATAAAAATGAAACCCGCAAAATTATAATTTGCGTAATTACTGGTGGTAGGACCTCTTGTGAGTCCGCACGGGTAGGTACCACCGCCCCGCCTATTTCTGCCGTGAAGCAGTAATGCGTTTCGGTTTGAAGGGTGGGGCAGCCGTTGTGACTATACTGAGACCTTAGAACTATATCTCAAGGTGTGTGGCGCATTTACGTTGTAGATGTCTATGGGCTCCAGTAACCACTTAACATCAGGTGGGCTGTGAGCTCGTCCACACAGCTAAGCAATAAAAAAATAAAAAAAAATTTTGACCTAGATTGTTAACATATAATAATAGTATATTTTGATGCAGACTGATTGTTTCAAAAAAGATATAAATACTCACGAAAGAAGAATGAATGCTATTATATATACGCACTACATGCATGTATGTAAATATAATATTTCAAATCTTGGAAATACTTTTGCAGTTTCATGTAAACCAAAGCGAACAAATAGAGTAGCTCCTTCATTAGTGGACAGCGAACGGCGAGGTCTTGACTATGGACCACATTTTTTGTCTCTTTTAACCAAGACATTAATTTCCTTCTAAAGTTAAGAAATTTACAATGTTTTTTTCACAGAACCATTATTTCAAAGGAAAATTAAATGTTTAATCAAAAATTTATTGAAGTAATTTATGTTATACTGAAGAAAGAGAATACTTTTTTCCCTACCTAGTCACTGGTATCCTAAGGGGCTATTACAGCTTGTTAGCTAACACTAACCCAAATAAGAGTAAAAATTCGCAGAATCTACACCCAGATCGGAATCATGATACGCTGAGAAGAACCGGCGAGAAACTCAGTGGGTTAGTTCGCTTGTCGAGCTCTTCGTCGTAATCGACGAGCTTGACGATGACGGTGAACGGTGCTTGAGAGCCTAAAAGCACCGAGAGTGGCTCCGGGAGATCCGACAAGACAAGTTTCGGGCGACAGCGGCTTTGCGTTGCCTCGTGGCGTGGGTTGGATATGAATAGAATACAAATCTAGAGCCACGCACACATTTTTTTAAGTTTTATGAGAATCCAGCAGAAACGTTTTAAAAATTTCGTGACTACATATTTAGATGATCAGAGACGGTGAGCCTTTAAATGTACCTAAATCTAAAAATAAAGCATGGTAACTTCCAGCATTTTTGCTAGAGATAGACCAAATCGTGTATTAAGTAAAAAAGTTTAATACGTTTTTGGTTTTTTCAGAACAGTGGGTAATCGTTTTTTCTT
Organism: Bombyx mandarina; assembly: GCF_030267445.1. Taxonomy (NCBI): domain Eukaryota; kingdom Metazoa; phylum Arthropoda; class Insecta; order Lepidoptera; family Bombycidae; genus Bombyx; species Bombyx mandarina. The sequence continues at coordinate 9,899,152 of NC_143219.1, read as the reverse complement.
ATTACAATACGTAATTTTATTTTTAGTGGTAATAAGAGGTAGTATGGGATCGAACGGTATATACGGGTATGTATTATTACTACCAAAGTGCTCATATCTTTTATCTCAAGGTGAAAGTCGACACATTGGGTATTTTTTGATGATTCTAGTAACCACTTAAGGCTAGATGGGCCATTAACTTTTCCATCTATCTAGAGCAATAAGCAAACAGTTGATAAAATGATATTCGAATCCTCGCAATTTACACAAACACCTGTCATACAAGTACGCAAAACACATGAACGTTACATTTCCTCACAGGTAAATTTATGTAAGTATTAGAAAATTATTGTTAAAGTACTCCATTTCCGGAGATACTTGGCTCGGTAAGAGCGGTTCTTTCGCGGTGTAATCCGTCTATCATACCATGCAAATTTAATCACGACGCTCATCTGCTCACGTGAATGTTTTTCCTGGAAGAGCACTTATCGTACTTCGCAAAAGCTATACATAGTATGATTTGTGATTGTAGCATTGCAAAGCAAAGTAATAAAAAAAATATAAGTCGTTTCGTCAATAGGGATACGTTCGTTGTATAGCTTAGTTAAAATTTATCTCGCCCACACCCTCCGGTGTGAGTTTCACCCTCCCTGTCGCTGAAAGGGTCTCGAATTGCGATGTTGTTCAGTTTTGAAGCTGTACACAATACATGAAAGCAGAGAGACTTTACGTATTTGACGGCGTTAACGATATTTATGTTATATAGCACGTGCAATAGGAGTGACTCACACAAGCCAGGTGCGCCGGCCGTGTCGTTCCACTCGTAAACAACAGCTACATCAGAAGTGAGATCAGGACTCTACTCTCACTGGCGTGACGTGTTTGAACATGTTCGAAGTACAGCGAAAAAAACATGATGCAGATCAGAATACTAGTAGTGGTACGCCACAAGAGCGTGAATGCAGCATACGTAAGTCGTGTAATAACGTCTCTGTTACCTCGATGGAAGATCTGAGCCACGAAGAAATCGTCACATCTTACGTTCTGGCTCATGTTGCCCAGTTTGACTGTCGACGTCATCACATGGCGTTTACTAACGGAAATACAACACGTAACAAGCTATTGCAAGAAATTAAGAATCTACTCGATTCAATACCAATAACACTACACGTTCGATGACTTCGGGCTCCAGCAAGCAAGCAAACAAGAAAGCAAGCAAGTTTCCGTGGGGAAGAAAAATTGACACATCTGAAGTCGTCGTGACCTGTAAGATAAGACGTCCGGTGCGTTCGTGTCTGGCGATGCGGCGGTGTTCGGGTTCCGCTGGCGGATGCAGGTTTTTCCGGTGAAGTGCGTGCTTGTGCGTGCTTGACAAGTGTTCGCGGTTGGCTTCCTCAGTGTGGGAGTAACATCGTGTAAGAGAGGTGGAACCCGTAAAATTGTAGTTTGCGTGGTGGCTGGTAAGATTTGTTGCGGTAAGAAGTTTGCATGGTGGTAAAATGTCTTGTGAGTCTGCACAGGTAGCCGGAGGTGAGACTTCCGCGGTCGCGGCCCACCCAGTCCCCGAGAACCGGGCAGATCGCCTCGACGGTACGGAGGCCGGCTGACGGGTCCGCCAAACGACGAGACCACGCCTCCAGCACGGACTGCCGATATTGGAGCCCCCGCGCTCCGGCTGCACTTGCGCTAGGGCGCGCCGCCTCGTAGGAGACTGTGAGGTATCATTGAATAACTGCGATCGCGCGCTGCCGGCGTCGCAGCGCGGCGACGTTCTCGTGGGTAAGGACGTCGACCGCACGGGTACCATCACCCTGCCTATTTCTGCCGTGAAGCAGTGGTGTATTTCGGTTTGAAGGGTGGGGCAGCGGTTGTAACTATACTGAGACCTTAGAACTTCTATCTCAAGGTGTGTGGTGCGTTTGCGCTGTGGATGTCTATGGGTTCCAGTAACCACTTAACACAAGGTGGGCTGTGAGCTCGTCCACACATTAATACGAAGAGCATAATCAAACGAAATTAGATACGAAGTTTAAAGGGCCGTTTAAAGTAGTTGAAGTATTGGATGGTGTCGATTTAATTTTGACTCTCACACATTCGCTTAAGGCTCGAGCTACTACTTGCCTCACAAAAATACAGCCTGCAAAACCTGAACAAGCTCCTCATCCGTGGGCGCCCGGCTCTCGCCTGCAAGTCGGCTGTTACGTGTGCGGTGATGCGAGCCATGTAGCTTCTGGGTGTTCCATGCGCTACAAGAAGAAAAACGACACTGCTCCAGGTGCTGTGGCAGGTGCAACCAGAGACGTCAACGTGTGTTCCAGAGCTTCAGTGTGTTACAGATAAGTGGTTTTGGCTTCCCCTTTATGTTCCATTGAGGGTCAGAATGTAGTCTTATAAAACAAAGCCATAGTAATTTATTCAATGATAAGAGGTTTCATGAACAAGTCACTCTTTGATCTGAAAGTAACTCGGACCAATCATGGCAAGAGCAGTTAGGGGATATTCAACTCGCCCTTAATAGTACACGTTGTCAAGTAACAGGGTTTACTCCAATAGAATAGATGTTTACCGTTCAGGGTAGTTCACTTGAAATATCTAAAGTTTCAACAGAGTGATAATCCCTTGGTTTAGTCGAGGCAAAGCTAAAGTCAAACTTTTTTCCGCTGGGGATTTTGTTTTCATAAGTTGACCGAAAATGTAAAGGTCCCTTCAACACTACTGCAGTTTTGGAAAACGATAGGTATGAATTGAGACATGTAAATAGTTCTAATAGAGTGTACAAATTTCCCCATGAAAACTTACGTGAAATACCTCGAGGCCCGTCAGGCCTACTAGAAATTTCTGAAAATTATAGTGACGATGACGTGACGGCGTACACAGATGGGTTAATTAATCTTGTTCATGAAACTGATCTTAATGATGACGACTCTATCACTGACAATAGAAGCGAAATTTTTGTCCGCAAATAGCGATACAGCAAACATAGTCTGTGGGTAGTGATACAATGTCTGTAAGCTCAGGCACCTCAGGTGCAGGTGTTGGATATATAGAAAACGATGGTCGGTCTCGCACTATTTCTGAAGAAATTCCGTATAAATGTTCTGGTTTAAGAAATGTTTTAACAAACGCTACCGTACACGCAGATTAAAAAAAAAAAAAAAAAAAAAAGAAAAAAAAAAGATAATTGTATGTGGCTAGAGAGATGTTAATCCGGACTAGCAAAAAAAAAGAGAAAAAAAAAAAAAAAAAAAAGTGAAGTCATTGAAGGGTCTGTCCGGTCCAATGGCTTGGCTATAGGGATTTTCATCCAGATTAGCCACAACAATTAGCTACAGGGATTGCGATTCGGTCTAGCATTATCCGGTCCAGTTCGAAAAACTGAAGGGATAACAATTCCGGTCTAAGTTAAAAGGGACATACTTACATACCTGAAGAGTTTTAAATGAACTGGCCCAGGTATGTAAGCAGTCTGAAGGTTATTTATAGCCAGTATAGGATTTTCTGAAGAATTATGCGAGCCGAACCGTACTAGATTGTTAACATCATAGACCACGTTTTAAGTTGCATCCGTTAATATCAGGATGAACGAACGTTTGTTGTCCACAGACATACCATAAGAATGCGCGCACGAGGACGAGCGCACGTCAGTATGGCCGTGACGGCGTTAACGATATTTATGTTATATAGCACGTGCAATAGGAGTGACTCACACAAGCCAGGTGCGCCGGCCGTGTCGTTCCACTCGTAAACAACAGCTGCAACAGAAGTGACTCATAAGCCAGCTGCGCCGGCTAGTATAAAAAGGCGGAACGTGCCTTGAAATGAACATTCGTTCGACTGCGTTTGCCCGGTGCACTTACTATATCGTTGTTACGTTGTGTGATTCAGTGACTGTTGTACGTACTGGTTAAAGTTGGACAAGTGTTAAAGTGAATTGTCAAGTTAACATATTGTTGATTAAATCAGAAACCAAAGGTGACTTCGTTTTACTTGGTGTTCAACAAGATAATATCTACCCTCAAGCTTACATATTTATAGATTTCAATATATAATGACTCTTTAAAGAACAAGTTCCTTTTTTCCTCTGTTTTTATCGTAATGTGTATTATTATATTATGAATTTAAAGCTAAATATAATATTTCAATTTGATGATGACAATATTAGCTTTAAAATGTATAGCAGTTAGGTGGTAAAATTATATCTAAATTTTCGATATTATTTATTAAATTACGGGCTGTAATGAACTACTTATCGGCAAATTAGCTTTCAGAGATTAACAATTCGTTTTTTTCTTTTCATGATTGATGACTTAAAAACTATGATATTATTATTTTTAGTGTAATAAATAAAGTGCCAACAATTAAATACAAAAAAAACATTATGCACGGAGTCTCAAGAAAATTGAAATGAATTTTGTTGATAAAAATAAAATAAGAAAACAATAAAAGATATGGAACGTCCAAATATGTATTATAACAATCGTAAACGTAAACGTAATCTTAACAAAACATGAGAATATCAATTTTTGGAAGTCGTCGTGGCCTAAAGGATAAGACGTCCGGTGTATTCGTAGGTATATAGCGATGCAACGGTGTTCGAATCCCGCAGGCGGGTACCAATTTTTCTAATGAAATACGTACTTAACAATTGTTCACGATTGACTTCCACGGTGAAGGAATAACATCGTGTAATAAAAATCAAACCCGCAAAATTATCGGTTTGAAGGGTGGGGCAGCCGTTGTAACTATACTGAGACCTTAGAACTTATATCTCAAGGTGTGTGGCGCATTTACGTTGTAGATGTTTATGGGTTCCAGTAACCACTTAACACCAGGTGGGCTGTGAGCTCATCAACACATCTAGGCAATAAAAAAAAATGTCATCAAAAATCTATATTAAATAATCAACACTTAAGAGTGGGTAGATATGTCTCGGTGGTAACTGATAACTGTCCTTTTTTAATTTAAAACAGTAACTAAAATTACTAACATAAGAGGATAATTAAAATTCGAGAATTAATATTCCACAAACATCTAGGTCTAAAATAGTAATAATGTTCGTAACTAAACGTAGATTCGAAGATAAATTGCTCAATGGACCCGCACACACACCTCTTTGCGACCAGCGTGAGCTCTTTATCTGATCTTATTAAAAACGGTAGGAAGCCGCCATTCCGATCACGTAGACAATTATTCGACTAAAGTGTGCGGGCTTGAATCACTAACCTCAGAGAACGACTAACTTTTACAATAAATCCATCCTGGTCTCGACACTTAATCAGTCTTCCGATAAAAGCTTTAATCGTGAGTTAGAGGCAGTACTACAATCGGAACTGATTTTATTCAGACCTCAGTGATATAAATAAAGAGGTGGCACATGATTACAAAGTTTCTTTTATATGAATTCAGGTGTATTGTTAGAAATCGAAGACGACACCTTGAGTGGTTATGGCCTAGAGGATAAGACGCCCGGTGTACTCTTCTTATCGAGCAATGGGACTATGCCGGTGTTCAAATCATGCAGACAAGTGCTAGATTTTCTTATAAAATGTGTCTCATACTTCTTACTGATTGGCTTCCTCAAAAATTATAAATTGTCTAATTACTGGTGGTGATGGAGTGCGTTGTAATGTAAGCCCTCATAAGTACGTACCACCACCCTGCTTAATCTGCAGTGAAGCAGTCATGCGTTTCTATTTAAAAGGTTGAGCAACCATTACATCGTTAAAATGTATGGCAGCATTTACACTGTGATACCTGTGGGTTCCAATAGCAACTTAACACCGGTGAGCTTGTCCAATCATCGATGCCAAAAAACAACCTAGCGGTATAATGCTTTTCTCTCATATGAAATGGTCGCTGGCTTCAAGCCATTTTTAGGCAAAAGAAAATCATGAGACTATTGAGAGTTTTAACAAGCTGATATGCCAAGATAGTAAAGCATTGCTTCCTCATATCATCTCACGTCGCTAGAAGCAACAACGGACGCCTGGTGACAGTCGACAGCAGTCTCAGTTAGTGTGATGCCCGTGTAATCTTATATGATACTTGCAATGAACCTTCATAAAACCGTACCTAATGCATGTAATTTATTCAGTTATAAGTTCTGCAGCGTACAGAAGATTTGTTGCTTTTAGTGGAATGATTGCACTAGACAAATCATTCATGTAAAAAAATTAAAACACTACCTACGCTTTCCTGCAAAATTGAAATCATAGACTGTTAAAATATTACTTTAGTGCATATGTACATATGTCTATTTCAAAGACTACCGCTTGTAGTTTTAATATATTTGGTACCATAGATTTGCGAAATTGCATCTATCAAAAACGAATGTTTGCCATTTTGATAAGAGGCGATAGACAGATGGACAGATGATTTAAAAAAAACAGCGGTTACACATACACCGTTTTGATTAGACTACTTAGAAGTTGCTCTATTTTGACACTTTACAACACCTGACTTTCTTCCTGACCTGATTTTCTTCGGCTTTTTATATATAAATCCTTTTTAAATGTATTCCATTTTCTTTAATTACAAATCCTCTACTCCTCGCATATTTGTTTTGCTATCCATCATTTTGTAAATTTTGTTTGTACTCGCAATAGAACGTTGAACTCTATTTTCGAGTTGGAAAAGTTTTATGGCAAACCTTGTCCATTGCACATTGTTTACGAACAAAGCGAGATCTCGTTCAGTTCCGATACGAGCACGGATCGAGGCTGTTCGACTTCAACTTATACGTCTTTGTTCCAACATCTATTGATGCTTGATGGAAGTTTCTGTGCCTGACTTGTGTACATACTCTGTTATAGTAGTACAAGCTTAAAGCATTGAAATCAAAAAACGAAAACGCGTGGTTATGTCCATTATTATTGATTTAAAAGGTGTTATATTTGCTATAATTTGTAGCATGACACTTCCATAATAAAAAAAAAATTGTTTCGCAGTGATATACCTATTTTTCAGTATGTGCCTGTATAAAATACGAATACGAGTAGGTAGGATACCATGTTCATTAAAACATTCTATAATAATTTGATTCTCGAATTTCATGTTTTGAATGAAATTATTATGTCTTACTGAATAATGAATTTGTATGAAAAACATTGTCAAAAAATGATTTTGTGTAAAAGTGATAATGAATCTCTCCGAAGTCCGCCTATCGTGCCTTTCGCCGGTCGAGAACTCATGACCGCCAGATTCCCCTCTAGGTGCGTCCAACGTGGCTCGGGAAATGACACATTACGTCACCCGGTTGCTGTTTCGAGATGTATGCAGAGCTTACTTACTTACTTCCTTCCCGCCCTCCCGTTTCTTCTCGCATGTCACCAAGCGGCATGTGATCCGAAGCACTTAGGGGAGGTTATGAGTCGAATATTAATTACTTTGCCACTTACCACCTTTCATTAGGTACCTTTCCATGGCTACAAAAAGAAAAGGTAGAGGAAGGTGACAAACCACGTACTACTACTACTACTACTGCGCTGAAGTTATGACCCCGAAGTGGGTCTTGGCCTCCGACAATAAACGTCTCCATTCATCCTGGCGCTGTGCAACGCCTTGCCATCCAGCACTTGGAGCTCGCGTAGATATCCTTCCAGACAGCGTTAAGCCAGCGGTACTTGGGCCTCCCCACGGGGCGGCGACTCTCCGGTACACCCGCGTACACACCCGTTTCTCAACCCAATCCTGCTCTATCTGCACTACATGCCCGAGCCACTTGAGCTCCCGCGCCTTCATCTCCCCCAGAATATTCGGCTCACCAAAATTCTCCACGTTTTTGTTTTTCCGGACGCCCCAGGCGCCGTCACCTCTCTGAACTAGTCCCAGTATCTTTCTCAGTACCTTTCACTCAGCTACGAGGAGTTTTCTCTCTTCTTTCTGTGTAAGCGTCCATGTTTCGTGGATTAATAAGGACGTGAAAAAGGTGGCCCTTAAGCAAAATGATGCACAGGAGCGAAGAGAATGACGTCGCGTGATTGGGAAAGTTGATCCCGCGTAAACAGGATAAGCCAGGCCAAAGAAGATAGAAAGGAAAGCGTCAAAGTTTTCTATTATATTTCTAGTATAGGTAGCAAAATTATAATGAAGCAAATCAGTAATGAGCCTGTGCGTGAGTTTGCCGCCAGACATAGTTTCTTGTTCAATGTTGTTGCTATGACGTATTCATCGCTTTTATATTTTTAATACGTAAGCAAGTCTTTACCATGTGTACCGAAACTATTTGATAGAAATATTTTTGGATTGATTTGTTCGCGTTTATTGGCCCAACTAAATAGAAAATTTGTGAAATTGTTGACATAGATACCACAGGTACAGCTCTGAAACACTACCAATCGCTTAGGCTTATCAAACATCGCTTGAAGAACTTAAGGATATGTATGCCTTCAAGCTCAAGAAACATTAAAAAGGGGAGTTTATTTTTGAGCCAGATGAAACGTGGTAAAAAATAATACTGGAAAAGCGCTGTAGAACATCGCAGTAGCTCATGTAATATGGATGAACCGTGCTTTGGTGGTATGATGGTAAAATAGCGATGACACAATCATCTCAAATAATATCTTTGGGTAAATAGTTATATACGTATAATAAAATCGTACAAAATCACTAGAACACAATTATAAGCGAACGGAAATTATGAAAAATTATTTATTCGACAGTAAGTGGTAAGAAAAACGAAATCTTTTAGAAATTTTGACCACCGCGGTGCGCAAATTCTATTAATTTTAAAAGGAGTAGTAAAGTACCTGCTAACCCGTCGCCAGCTTCTTGCAGGCTGCAAAATCCAGAAAACGTGACTAGTGGACGACGCGTAATGGCGGCGGTAGGCCTGATAGCACTCCTCTAAATTATTTGTGTTCACTAAACTAATATAACACTCGCACAACAACGATGATGATCGTCCGTAGGAGTTCGTAAGAGAAAAGTAGCAAAAGTCCAAAATAAATATTGAGATGAAAACAATTGGCGGGTGTATAAAACGCGCGTTGCGGTCGGCGATAGTCTCCTTTTTTTCTTTTTCTTTTTTTTTCTAGCCTTGCGTTCTATGGCCGGGTGTGAGTTGACAAGTTTTAGGTCTACTCTCATCAAAAAAAGAACCAGTAAGATTACAATAAAATTATCAATATTAAAAAAACCGTATGGCCCTAATTAAAAACTTCTTCTTTTTTATTTGTAGTCAATTATAGTTGTGCGTTATAGCGTAGATATTGTTATGAAAGATACACTAGACGTCATACTGAAGCAAGACACAAGAAGGAAGGTGGTGTGTCGTTTCTTTTACCTTTGGCTCGGACGTATTAATAGGTCTTAAATAAATAATCAGATATAGAAGCGGAAGGGCCTAAGTACAGGACATTAACAAGGGTCCAGTCCAATTTTCGTGCTGTCCACATTGATATATTGAAGGCCGAAGGGAATCGTTCCAACAACGATCGCACCGCCGCACGACGACAGACTCGACTCATTTGCCCAGTTTTTTCTCTTACGTATAAATCTCAATTATACCTTTTTGCCTTCTAGTTTATTCTATTTCACTGTGATATTTAATTAAAGTTGTATCACACTAAATTTAGCAAACAAGTGATACTGAAAATTGATGATTGATAATTAGATGAATTTAATTTAATTTTTATTTGAAGTAAATTTTTATTAAAATTATTAAAATAAACGGTACAACCGAACATAATGCAGAAACCTAAACATTTTTAATAATCCACAAACACTTCCAATATCGATTATTATTTTTATTGCGTAAAAAGATAAACGAGCCCATGTCCGCCTGTATCAAATGTTAACCCATGGCCACTGACGTCACAACATGAATACCGCCGCCCACCTTAAGACATGAGGTCGAAGACTCAGTTGTATTACATAACGGCTGTCCCACCTTTAAAGCCTGAATTCACGAACGATTTGCGACAGAAGTAGCCAAGACAGTACCTGTGCGGGCTTACAAGACCCTATTATAGGTAAACGCGGTTTTGTCCAGTAATGATAAGCTGGTGAAATACCCAGAGAACGTTGCTGCTTATTCTACGGTGAATCCTTTAGTCGCCTTTAGTAAGCCTATGGGAAGAGACGGGGTGGTGCTTTTCTAAGCCGACACTACATAGACATACAGGATTATATTAATATTGAAATACTCATATATACATAATGACAAGACAAAATACAGACTTTTTACACAAATTAATTTTTCATAAATTATAATCTCACCTATCCAAAGTTTGTAAAAAAAGCACCTAAAGCATTCAACGTCTGGAAACCAACAAACTGGAGATGAGACGGGAGACCCCTTAAATATTCATGCATATCCACAAGCGACGCTTGCATTTTTCGAGAGTACTAAAGTCTGCTTCGTTTGTATTAAAGACCTCTATCTATTCGTTTTATCTGCACGAGAACATGCTTTCACTTTCATCGACTTTGTAAGACAAGAGTAGCTCACTGGTAAAAATGGTTCTCAAAGATAAAATAATGCTTAAACAATACAGTGGCTCATTGGTTTTATTTTATTTTTATTGGTTAGATGGGTGGACGGGCTCACGACCTACGATCTGATGTTAAGTGGTTACCGGAGCCCATAAACATCTATAACGTAAATACCGCCACCCACCTTGGGACACGACTTCAAAGACATTTTAGACATTTTAGGTTTTTCCTGATCACATGGTAGCTTCATTATAATATTTTTACCTATACGTATTTGAAAATGAATTTATAACTTATTTAATTGCCCTATCGCTGTCCTTAATATTATTAAATTTATTTTTTATGCTCTTGCATAGATTTTTTTTTATTGCTTAGATGGGTGGACGAGCTCACAGCCCACCTGGTGTTAAGTGGTTACTGGAGCCCATACACATCTACAACGTAAATGCGCCACCCACCTTGAGATATAAGTTCTAAGGTCTCAGTATAGTTACAACGGCTGCTCCACCCTTCAAACCGAAACGCATTACTGCTTCACGGCAGAAATAAGCAGGGCGGTGGTATCTACCCGCCCGGACTCACAAGAGGTCCTACCACCAGTAATTACGCAAATTATAATTTTGCGGGTTTGATTTTTATTACACAATGTTATTATTCCTTCACCGTGGAAGTCAATCGTGGACATTTGTTAAGTACATATTTCATTAGAAAAATTGGTACCCGCCTGCGAGATTCGAACACCGGTGCATCGCTCAACCCGAATGCACCGGACGTGTTATCCTTTAGACTAGTTTAGACCACGACGACTTTAGATTTTATCGCGGGCTTTGTGCGCGGCGACCGAATTAAGAAATTCCGTAACGAAAATAACCTGACACCCCCACTACGCCTACTATGTAGCTCGCTTTCAACACATTCACACGTTGCGCTTGTGTAGTGTTTGTGAATAAGCGCGTGGCGTGACGTCACACTCCATGCGCATCATGAAAAGTCTGCCCATCTCTCTCTCGCGCGGTCTTGCTTATGAGTGTGAAGGGAACAGTTAAGGTTTTGCTTTTATTAATGTTTAATATAGCGTGGTCTTGTTTTATTATTGTTTTAATGTTAAATTATCATTGTCTAATTATAATTGTATAAGTTGATAAAAAATGCTATGCAATAGCTTTACCACGGCAGTTCCCGAGTGCCACACGTTTTTTTATACCATCGAAGACAAAAAAGCATACAAACCAGCCTGATGGTGAGTGCACACCGTCGCTCATGAACAACAACAATAAGGGGCACCGCCTTTACGTATCGTTGAAGACTCTTTTTTTATGATTTTTTGAAAAGGAACAGAAAAAAAATATCGTGGAGGAAAATTTATTCCTGTAGGTTAGCACATAGCAAAAATGATCCTTTGAAACACATTGTAGATGAACTCTGCCCTAGCGACTTCAGTTATGCTGGTAAAAAGGACGCGATCTTCCTTGAACACATTATCCATGAAAAGGGTACACCATACCAATAAACAAAGTCACTTTATACTAAAAGAACCTCCAAACCATGAAATGTATCGTGAGATCAAGATCATCGACAATCCTAACAGTTCTCTTCTGTGTGGATTTATATTAATCTCAATCAATGTTCAATCAACAGGTATTTTATACTACATATTTGACAGCCCCGTTAAGAGAGCAATTAAAATACTCAGGACGAACCTGTGCTTTGTAAAATTGTGGATTATGAATTAAGAAAGATCCGGGCTTGCATACTCGTATTAAAACAATGGTTAATCGGAGTTAAACAGTGGTATAGTTAAACCAAAATATATTTTTTTCCAACCATTTTTTTTTTCTCTCCTACCTATGCTGATAGCCTTGAGAGGCTATTTCAGCTTCACCCTAACGTTTGTAGGTGAGCTCGCGGGGCTCAACCGGAGAGTTGCTAACACTGACCCTAGCAAGAGCAGTGCTTCGCAGAATCTACCACCGGATCGGAAACGCGACCCACTGAGAAGATCCGGCGAGAAACTCAGTGGGCTGTGTCTATGGGTTAGTTCGCTCGTCGAGCCCTTCGTCGCAAGCGACGGGTTCGACGAGGACGGTGACCGGTTCCAACCATACTCAACCTCATTTAATATATTCGATACAGAAGTAGAGAAGTGTGTAGAACTTCTGTGTGTAGGTATCATTTATTTATTATAACCTATTTTCTTACTTTTTTACTTGAAGTCGTCGTGGCCTAAAGGATAAGACGTCCGGTGCATTCGTATATAGCAAAGCAACGATGTTCGAATCCCGCAGGCGGGTACCATTTTTTCTAATGAAATACGTACTTAACAATTGTTCACGATTGACTTCCACGGTGAAGGAATAACATCGTGTAATAAAAATCAAACCCGCAAAATTATAATTTGCGTAATTACTGGTGGTAGGACCTCTGTGAGTCCGCACGGGTGGGTACCACCGCCCCGCCTATTTCTGCCGTGAAGCAGTAATGCGTTTCGGTTTGAAGGGTGGGGCAGCCGTTGTAACTATACTGTGACCTTAGAACTTATATCTCAAGGTATATGGCGCATTTACGTTGTAGATGTCTATGGGTTCCAGTAACCACTTAACACCAGGTGGGCTGTGAGCTAGTCCACACATCTAGGCAATAAAAAAAATAAAAAATAAAACTGCCAACTCTTAATTAGTCAAAAAAAGATACCTACAAATCACAAGTTCGAAAAAATTGTTATTTTCGTACCTATGCTATTTTAATACGGCCAACGCCATCTATTGAATCAACCGGTCTGACAAGCGCCTGCAGAGTTTGTAGCCTGAATAGACTCCGCGAGTGATAACTCGTGATAAGAACATCTTCGAAAGTAATAAAAAGGTGAGTCACTTTTCATCGAATTTTCTTTGTATTTTATCTACTTGAACATACAGCCTAATTTATTGTTTTAGTGACGAAACCATGTCTGTATAAAAGAAAATTAAACGTGAGGAAAACCAGTTAAACCAAAGTCCTCTCAGTGAAATGGTGGGACATTACTAAGATTCCAATCAAATTTTTACGAAAACTAAGCCGCACTAAATGTTGATTATTTGTATATAAAATATTAGGTTATAGGTTAGGGTACAGGCCATATAATTTCCACTCCCTACACTAGCCCCATTTCGATGTGTCGTCGAACTATTATTTGCTGTTTACAGGTGGACAGTTTTTCAACTTGTCCCATAAACATGGTGCTCCTTACCTCCACCTTCCACAGCGCTATTGTATGAAGAGGAAACGATATGAAGTAGTTTTAAATAGAGTGAAATGTGCTAGATTAAAGTGAAGCGTGGGGTAGTATATATATGGAACTGTTTTAAAAAAAAACACTTATTCCTATTACTCTAATTAGCTCTCTCTTTTTTTTAATATACTAGATGGTACTTCTTAGTCCTACTCTCCAAAACTAGCGCTATTTCGGTGAGTCTTTTAACAATAACTTGGTCTTTACAGGGGGACACTTTTTCCCTTGCTACCTATACAAAATGTTGCTCGTTACCTCTATTCTCCATAGCTTGATTCTAACTAAAAGACATAGATTTACATTTGAAATTGCAATACTCAGCAAATTCGTCATTGTGGTGAGCTGTCATTTTGATTTATTTCAAAAATAAACAAAATAAAACTTTTAACGGTACATCTAATGTGTCTTAAAAGACCTGAATCCAGGATATTAAAAAATATATTTAATGTCGATTGTCTGTAATGTTGAATCTAAAATAATAATCTGTTTGACTTTTTGGCGGGAACGCGAGGTGTGGAGTTGTGTGATTTGTTTTATTTTGTCCATTTAGTGTTTCTTCAGGTTTAAATATGTAATGACGGTGGAATATTACCTGTTTAATATCTGCGAAAGTGCACAAATGTGGGAAAATGAAACAAAGCCGCTGGACGTCACTTTTCGGGATCCTCCAAAAAGTCCACTGAAAAAGTCTCAGTAAATGACCACCATTTTACTGAGATTATATGTCATCCCATATCATCTCATCTCATTTCATATGATTTCATTTCGTTTCATTTCATTTCATTCCAAGTCGTCGTGGCCTAATGGATAAGACGTCTAGTGCAATCGTGTTGAGGCGATGCACCGATGTTCGAATCTCAGACGGGTACCAATTTTTCTAATGAAATACGTACTCAACAATTGTTCACGATTGACTTCCACGGTGAAGGAATAACATCGTGTAATAAAAATCAAACTCGCAAAATTATAATTTTGCGTAATAACTGGTGGTAGGACCTCTTGTGAGTCCGCACGGGTAGGTACCACCACCCTGCCTATTTCTGAAGCAGTAATGCGTTTCGGTTTGAAGGGTGAGGCAGCCGTTCTAACTATACTTGAGACCTTAGAACTTATATGTTAACAAGGTGGGTGGCGCATTTGTGTTGTAGACGTCTATGGGCTTGTACCAAAAAAAAAGTACCAAAAAATGTCTATGGGCTCCAGTAACCACTTAACATCAGGTGGGCTGTGAGCTCGTCCACTCATCTAAGCAATACAAAAAAATTCATTTCATGCCATGTTTCATATTAATTAATCTCATTTCATTTCATAAAATCCTTTTTCATATATAAAAATATATAAAAAATTAGGCTGTATGGTATGACACCTTTGTCTTTCCAATTGGAAAAGTAAAACTACTAACTGTCTAACTACTACTATTCTGTGTTTTGATTACAAATTACAATTTTTCAGTTTGAAAATACGGTGCTTTTTATTAGTATCTGAAATGAACGATGAAATTCTACCTAAACTAATAACTTGCAAACCTTTAAAAGATGAATTCAATCATTTGAATGAGATTCATCTAAGCTCTAACGAAGTGATTATTTTTAAATATTTTTTCTACAAGCTTTTTCTTAACATTGTTTTCGGGAATTTTCATGAATCTTAGGCAAATAATTAAATAACATACATTTAACTGCTTTCTGTGCTACATTGCCTTACTCTTTCATTTTAGTTTTCAGTTGGACGTGCTACACAAAATGAGGCAATTATACCTTTTCTATCAATATCACGGAACCATTGCATATTTAAGAAAACTAACGACAACGAATGGACCATCGAAGACAGAAGTACATTTGGTATTGAAATTAATGGAACAAAACTTGGCAAAGGCAAAAGCAAAAGATTATACCATCAAGACATTATTAACCTGGAACCCTCTGGAGAATTTTTATACAGATATATTCATTCTAATGATGATTTTGAGACACCGAGGAAACGTTTTAAGATTGAAAAATCCCAAAACACGTCTGATGGTGACATCGCATATGATGTGAAAGTAAAATTTGAAGCGTCCCAGAAATATGAGATTGAACATATAGAAGACAAAATACAGAATGCTAAACAAATGCAAACAACATCATTGATATTAAAACAACAATTAGAACTGGATATGGATAGACAGATACAACAGTTGAAAAATGATTACGCATCACAAATAGAAAACTTACAGGGAGAAAAGGATGAAGTTGAAAAACAAAAGGTTTTTCTCATTGAACAAAGGGATGCAGAATTAACAGCTGTTAGAAAAGACATGGAAGGCAAAATATCTGAACTAATGGTAAGAACATGTTTACATTATTGGCCTACTGGTGATAATTGAAATGAACTAACATAATTAAAAGTACTCTATTAGTTTAATATGCATTATATAGCTCGGTAAGAACTTCTGTAGTCCTTATAAACATATTAAACTTGTGGGTTCAACCCCTCTAGATACGATTACAATGAAGGTATTTTAATTATCAACTTCATAATGAAGTAAAAACATCTTGTGGTAGAAGAGAAATTAGCAAAATTCCTGTTTTTTTTATTGTGTAGATGGGTGGACAAGCTCACAGCCTACCTGGTGTTAAGTTGTTACGAAAACCCATAGACATCTACAGCGTAAATGTTGCCACCCACCTTGATATATGAGTTCTAAGGTCTCGGTATAGTTATAGCAGCTGCCCCACACTTGAAACTGAAACGCATTACTGCAACAAAGCAGGTATATGCAGGGTGGTGGTACCCACCCGTGCATCCTCCAAACTTATAGTGGTTTTCTTACTTTAGACAATAATAAAAATTTTTTGCAATTTAGAATCAAATACAAAGACATAATGAAACCGAAGCCGAATTAATGACCGAGAACAATTTACTGAAAGAAAATCTATTAAAAGAAAGGGAAGAATTTATTTCTGAACTAAACCGAGAGAGTTCTTCAAAACAAGATATGCTCATGAAACTAGAAACTAAAATCAAGGAACAGGAGGAAATAAGATATAAAGAAAAAATAGAGCTAGAACAAATGCTTAGAAAAGAAACAGAACAGTTAAGGATAGCAAAAGAAAAGGTGATTTTAATGAAATATGTTAAGTTTATTGTGATCTTTAAAAATAATTATAATATTATTTATAAATTACAGGAACTAAAAGAACTTGAAGAGCAAAAATTAAAAAGGGAAAGGGAACTAGAACAAGAATTGGTTAACATTAAACAGAACTTACAAGAACAAGTCAAACAGACTGAAGAACAAAAAATCAAAGCTCTACAAGATCTAAATAGACAAAAAGAAGAGATGAAAAAACTAAGTGAAGGGGAAAAAGCAAAAATGGAACAACTTGTAAGTGTTTTTTGATTAACTTTAGTAAACAGCTGAGCTTTTTTTCTTTCTTCTTTCTGGTCGTTCCCTCAATGCTGAGGATCGTGACTGTATGTCAATCTTCTCCACTCGGTCCGGTTCTGCGCCATATGTACCGCTCCCCATATCTGGCCTCCAGTCACCTCCTTGGGTTGGTCAACCCATCTAGCTGGCGCTCTTCCTCTAGCGCGCTTCCCCTCCATCTGTCCGAGAATTGTGAGTTTCTCCAGGCTGTGCAATGAGGATCGCATTATGTGCCCAAAGAAACTCCGGATCCTTTCCTGGCACATAGTCAGCAGGCGCTTGGTGACCTTCAACTCTTCGAGGATGGAGACATTGGTTCTCATAGCTGTCCAAGGAATGCGTAGCAGCTTTCTCCAGCAATACATTTCAAACGCCTCAATCTTTTTGCGTTCCTTTTTCCTGAGACACCAAGTCTCCACCCCGTACTTTTACTGGCTCTTAAATAATTTATCAAGTACCACTAAACTCTGTCGCATTTTGCTGTGACTATGGTTAATTGCATGAAAAATATTGGTTTTTAAAGGATCCATGCAACATTTATTGTACTATTACCGAAACTTTCTCTGGGTGCCAACCATAGCAGTTCAGCAATGCATAGAGCATAAACATTGATATTTATGTAACATTCATATTAATTTAATTATACAAATTGTAGCAAAAATGACATTCCATCTATAAAACACCTCAATCATACCCAATCATATAGATAATTTAACTTACACTGCCACCTGCTAAAATCTTACAGAGCTCACAAATAGTAATAACCATTGGTCTTAAATTACTTACAACAGAAGTATCTTTATTGTAAAATGTGATAAAAAAATGATATCTCTTTAACATAACGTATATGTTCAAAAATTAAAATACTCATTAATTTTAGATCCAGGAGAGAGAAGAAATCCAATTAAAGCTACAAGAGGCACAAACAGCAGCTGAGAAATCTCTAGCCGATCTGCAGGTAAGATTAATGATTCTGTTTTAAATATCACTAATGTAATAAAACAACACAAACAGGCCGACAGCAAGGTTAATTAAAACGTTGAAACAATTATTATAGATTCGAGTACAAACAAGAGAGATTGAATTGGCTGCTTTAGCGGCGGAGAGAATACAACAACAAGCAGATCACTCGAGTGAAGTCATAAAAAACTTGCAAAATCAACTGGAAATGGTAACATTTATAGACTAGTTTGCACCTTTTACACAAACAACCCTCAGACACAGCCCACTGAGTATCTCGCCGGATCTTCTCAGTGGGTCGCGTTTCCGGTCCGGTGGTAGATTCTGCGAAGCACGACTCTTGCTAGGGTTCGTGTTAGCAACGTCGTCAGGTTTGAGCCCCGTGAGCTCACCTATTAGTTAAGGTTACGCTGATATAGCCTCTCAAGGCTATCAGCTTAGGTAGGGAAAAAAAACACAAACAATAATGTTATGCCGGCTGTATACACATTCGTCTCGTTCTCTCATGTGCCTTTCGTCCGCTCTCGTCGCGTAGAGAGTTGACACCAGACCGCATCATGTACACTACGTTGTATCAATTGAACTTCGTATACCGATTGCGATGGACTTAGAAGAAACTGACGCAGTTGGCGGACAGTTAAACGCACGAGTGTGTGTGTACAGGCGCGTTCTCGTTTTCATCGCGAGACTCCCCGAGATCCTTTGACTCGAGCGCAAAAAACCGACACGCTTCCGAGACCGAACGAAAGCCACGAGATGAGACGAAGGTCCCATTTACACACTCGTCCTCGGCCTGTCTCGTGGTGTCTCGACGAGCGTGTACAGCCGGCTTTATTGTTGACACATATTTTGGGTTTTTGTTTGATCTTTTAATGACCATTCATCTGTGTTGTCATGGAATATATTACATCCAGGCTACCTTCAAAACCACTGATCGTCGAATTTTTTTTGTAGACAGATTGCTGAACTAGTTCACGCCCCACCTGGTTTTAAGTTGTAACCAGAACTTGTAATCATTATGATGTGAATACCATCACCCACCTTAAAGCAAGTTGAAGTCTCAATTGCATTGTATAATGGCTACCCCACGCTTCGATCTGGAACACACATGTCTATCTCTCAGCAGAAAGAATCAATTATAGATAATTAGAAGAATTATTTAAAAACTAAATTTAAGTGCAAATTAAACTATCACAAGTGTTTTTGTCACTCAATACCTATATAGTACCAAATACACTCAGCTGACAGCTTTCCCTTGAAATAGAATTAGATTACGATTTGTTTTTGTAAATTGTAATTTTTTTGTAAACTATTTTACAGGTTTTGCTATTTTACTGAAGTAAATAAATGTATGATTAGAAAAATGACATTAATATATTTTAATCATGCATTTACTATGACTTCTGTATCACTTGTGGTTGACTCATAGAGATAATTACTTTGGTACAAACTACACTATATACCTGCCAATGATAAAATTCATCAAGTATGTACTATAAGTACTTCTTTATAGATAAGCACAACATCTTAACATCTTAACAATTGACTTGTTTATTGAAAAGCAGAGTTGAAATTTAAAAGTGAAACATAAAAATGTTTGTATATAGAGGCAAAAGCATAGATAGATTGATATCCAAAATTGTAAATCGTTCTATTTGTCTTAAAAAAATTATATATTTATTTAATAGCAATTCATTTTGATAAAGAAACTATACATGCCTCTTTAGGTAAAGAATCAACTACAGAGCGTTGAAACAGAGAAAAAGAAACACTTAAACAATTCTGATTCTGAACCGATTCGTGAAGGCTCATCAACACAAACATTCAACGAAGTGGGTGAAGTCATGGAAAGTGAATTACAATGCAGTATATGTGCCGAATTATTTGTAAAAGCCACTACACTGAACTGCTCTCACACTTTCTGTTTGTATTGTATATCGATGTGGAAAAAGAAGAAAAAAGATTGTCCAATCTGCAGGTAAATAAGTTTTAGAATAATTAATATTGACAGATATATATCGTAAATGATAACTACTTTTCCATACGGCTAATGGAAAAAACGGTGCACGTGAAAGAAAATTGCTGGGTGAAACTTGCAGCTGGTTCGTGAGACGCTCTGACTATTTTCTAATTTTTGAATTGTAATAATTTTTCAGGACTTCAATATCTACTGAATGCAAAAGTTTAGTTTTGGATACATTTATTGAAAGGATGGTACAGAAACTTCCAGAAGAAACGAAGTTAAAAAGAAAAGAACTACTTAAATCTAGACAAGGTGAATATGTAATGTAATCGAAAAAATAAATAAATAAATAACAAATTGTTATGTAAGCAGTACAGCTTCATTAACTAATAATAGACTTAGATTTCATTAGTTTCATCCGAAGACCGGAAACAGTGATACTTGAAAATGTGTTTTCATTTTATATTGTAAAATTAAATGAAGCTGTATTGATTACAGAGCTCGAGTCTGAAGCGGATCGATCGAACATTAGTGAAACCAATGACCGGTATGAACTCTATTTTATTCATGTTTCATTTAATAAATACATAATCCCTCTTACATTTTACAGTAGGGTTGTTAGGTGTCTTACAAATTAACGTTGTAGTAGATAGCACACGAGCGGCGGTGATCTAACAGGAAAGATACCCCGTGTAATCGTATCCAGTGATGCAGTGAACCTGGGTTCAGTACATAGGGCTAATTTTTCTACAGAAAAAAAAAGTTTAAGTGCATTCGAATATGCAAAGCAGAGTTGAAATTTAAAAGTGAGACATAAAAGTGTTTGTATATAGACAAAAACATAGATAGATAGATATCCAAAATTGTAATTCGTTCTATTGGTACAACCAACCTCAAAATATGTATTTTTTTTTTCTTTCTACGAAGCGCTGATTTCGTGGGTAAAGAACAAACATATTCATGTATAAGATGAATCTCCTTAAAACTTGAATCCAACTCAAGTTAATATAGTTAGTAATATAAGTTCATACATGTTTTTAGTGTACTAACCAAACATTTGTACAGCTCACTGTACCAACTGTGAATAACAATGCGATCATTTTTAGGATACGATTTCTTAATTATCGTAAAGATTTAAAAATGTAGTGTTTTATATGTATTTTGTCTCTGATCGAGTCGAATTATATATTATTGTATCTATTTTTAGAAGAAATGTCAGCTTTAACAGCTCCGAAACGTCAGACTCCGAAATCTTCGAGGAGGAGGAGGAGGAGGAATACAATGACTACGAATCGTAAGTAAATTATATTCGTGTTTTATTCTAACGCCCTAATTTCTTATTAAGTCGTGATTTTTAACAGCCTTTATCGAAATGTTTTTTATTATCCACTAGCTGACCCGGCAGACTTCGTAGTGCCTCAATCGATAAATAAAAGACCTAAACTTTTGTATAAAATAAACTTAAAACAAACAAAATGAATCCGTCCGACGGGAGACACATCAAAAGATGGAAAATCTCGTTAACGTGTTATAGAAGTACCGTGTTAATAGAGGGTTTTTGGGAAAATTTCTTTTCGTGTCAGAGTGGAAGCGTGTTGTAAAATACCGTGTTATTATATTGTATTATATACTGTACTTTACATTATTCGTGGTCATGATCGTCACGGACGAGTCTTCGAATAAAAAACCTGAAATTAAACTGTAAAAGTAGGTTCAATTACGTTATTACGTAATTACTATAAAGGACATAATTGATAATTTCAAGCTCATTAATATTAAAAAAACTGGTGATTTATGGGGAATATCAATTAAGGTTATAAAATCCATTATTGATATAATCGCACCTTACCTTGCTACAATATTTAATGACTGTATTGATAGTGGTGTGTTTCCTGATCTAATGAAATATAGTAAAATAATACCTCTGTTTAAATCTGGTAGTACTTTTGACCCCACTAGCTTTAGACCCATTTCAGGACTACCTACATTGAGTAAAATTTTTGAAAAAATTATTTTGGAACAGCTTTTGAACCATTTCTATTCCAATAACCTGCTTCATAACAAACAATATGGATTCACTAGAGGCCGTTCGACTATTGATGCAGGTGTAGATCTTATTAAAACTATTTTTCAGGCTTGGGAGGAATCGCATAATGCCCTTGGGGTATTCTGCGACTTATCTAAAGCTTTTGATTGTGTTGAGCATAATACATTGTTGAGGAAATTACACCATTATGGTATTAGGGGCGTTTCATTAGAACTTATTAAATCTTATTTATCCGGAAGAATCCAAAAGGTAGACGTTAAAGGAAAGAGATCTTCCGGTGTCTTACTTAATATGGGTGTTCCTCAGGGTCCCATATTGGGTCCCTTCTTATTTCTTGTGTATATCAATGATTTACCAAAGTTTATTGAAACCCGTCACGAGGTCGTATTATTCGCTGATGATAATCCTTATTGTTTAAAATTAAACGACAATTGGAAGATTATGACGATGTGAATGATGCTATCTCGCGCGTGGTACATTGGTTTAGTGTTAATAATCTGTTATTAAATAACAAAAAAACAAAATGTATAAAATTTACCACACCTAATGTTAGACAAGTAGACACTAATATCATTGTAAGTGGAGAGACACTGGAGCTTGTTGATTCGACAGTTTTTCTCGGTATAACAGTTGATTCCAGGCTGCAGCGGGGTCCTCACATATGCAAGTTAGCGAATAGACTTAGTTCTGCAGCGTTTGCGGTAAAAAAAATACGAACGTATACTGATGAAGATACGGCACGTCTAGTTTATTTCAGTTATTTTCATAGTGTTATGTCCTATGGCATTTTGCTATGGGGCAATGCTGCCGATGTCGAAACGATTTTCATCCTGCAGAAGAGGGCTATTCGTGCTATTTATAATATGCACCCGAGGGAATCCTTGAGGGACAAGTTTAAAGAAATCAAAATTCTAACTTTAGCGTCCCAATACGTTTTTGAAAATTTATTGTACGTGCGTAAAAACATTGTAGAATTCCCCAGAGTCTGC
Source organism: Bombyx mandarina (assembly GCF_030267445.1). Classification (NCBI taxonomy): domain Eukaryota; kingdom Metazoa; phylum Arthropoda; class Insecta; order Lepidoptera; family Bombycidae; genus Bombyx; species Bombyx mandarina. The sequence goes on along the minus strand of NC_143219.1, from coordinate 9,876,103 downwards.
GATTTGCATAATGTGAACACTAGGAACAAACGTAGACTTGCGTTGCCGGCGGCTCGAATTAAGAAAATAAGCAACTCTTTCAGGGGGCTGGGTGTACAACTTTTCAACAAGATCCCACAAAACGTTCAACTACTACCTGTTCATAGATTTAAGAAAACTGTCAAGGAACGTTTGTGCAACAAGGCATATTATAAAGTTAAGGATTTTTTGCTAGATGGCACTACGTGGGAATGAAGCGTTCGCTCCTGGCCTTTTCATTTTTCATTATTATTATTATTTATTTGAATTGTATTTTTTGAATTGTTTTTTCGTATACTGTAAATATGTTTTCTTGTTTAAAAAAAAAAAAAAATAGTTGAGAAAATACAAAAAAAAAAAAAAACCCGCTGAGTTTGTTTCGCCGGTTCTTCTCAGGACTGTGCCTTTTTTTGGAACCGGTGGTAGAGTTAACATTTTCTTTTACATTTTGACATTCAACAAGTGTGTTTTTGATGACATCCAAGTTGAAATAAATGATTTTGAATTTGAATTTGAATGTGAATTTATTGTATTATTTTGTATATATTGTGTTCAATGTTTTCAGCGACGATGATAATTCCGGAAGAATCTGGGTCCAATCGTCCGATTCCGACGATAGATTTGACGATGATTTCAACTTCTTCGACAATGCTACCGAATTCAGTGACAGCGACAGCGACTTCACCCTCTCGTGTGGGTCCGGTATTACAAAATCATTCTTAATATTTCACTACACTTATAACACACTCTGTATACTCGTTCATACACACACACACACACACATCTACGGGGTGATATTTAACGTAAACCAACTCTAGTAAGCGCCAGCTGCAGCGCTATAATAGAAGGGATTTCTTCATCGCATCATGGCGGGTAGTGAAATTTTGGGTAAAAACAGTAACCAAGAATGAAAAATATAGGAGACTGCTCGGTCATGCTCCTACAATGTCAGCACTTTGAAGGTTATGCTGTGTATTTCGTTACTTCGGTTACTTATTATGACCGGTTCGGCGTTACTTTTTTTTTATTGGCCTTGTAGCCAGACGTGCATACGGCCCACCTGTGAGTGGTTACCGTCGTCCATGGACTTCAGCAATGCCAGGGGCAGAGCCAAGCCGCTGCCTACAAAACCGTTACTTACTGTTAAAACTGTTAGAACCGAACAAAACCATCACCGGGGAACGGTATCGAACTCAATCAATGCGATGAAGCCGTGTAAAACTGCCACAATACAACCAGAGGCGCGTAAAGTGATTCTCCTGCATGAATAAGCTCGGCCTTGTATTGCCGAATAGCCCAAGAGCCCGCGACAGCCAGACCTTCGTTATTTTATAAAAGCTGAAAGTTTCTCTGTGTATGTCTCCAACACAGGTAAGAACGACCCGCGATTATAGAGTTTCGATTGTGGTTACTTGGGCAGGTAACAGGCAGTAAAGGTATATAAAATAGTACCTTAAATTCGTTAAAGTATAAAGGTTTTTTTTTTTAATATTTACTCCAGAATATCTTTAGAAATCATGATATCCGTTGCCGGACACTTTTTCCAGTTGCTACCCCCTGCCAGACACCCCTAAACTTTAATAAATTTTAATTATACTTTCGTTATACTATAAAAGCTAAATTTTATATATGTTACTTAGGGACTTATAAAAATATGTTACCCCAATAGCCGGACAGTTTTAATGGTTCTTACATCTTGCCAGACACATTGAGAGCCCGCTGTAGGTGCGAGCGCGAGGTAGCAACTGTTCAAGCGGGTGTGAGCGAGATAGAGTGCTTAGTCTATTGTGATCTTTTAAGATATCCAATAAAAAAATTATTTTATTACGTTCATAGCAATATTATAGAAAATAAAAAATGTTATTTTAATATTATAAAGTACAAACAAAATATTACATGTCAAAGAAAAATATTTAATCGTTCTTATAATTTTCCTCATTGTCGTCGATATTGAACTGATGAATAAGGCGATATCAATATCGCCTTATTCATACAGTTTCTGTAAAAAATTAAGAAAAATTATACCATTTGAATAATAAAAAAAATATGTACAATAATTTGTCATAATAATTACTGACTGAATTGAATCACTGATTGAGTTTTGAGCGAATCTCTAACATAACTCGGTAGTAGATCTTGGTGTTTGTCATCTTTCAATACCCTGTCATCATTATCCGGTTCCATATGAGGTTGGATTTTTTAGATGAGCATTATTCCAAATGGTATATACAGAATTTGATCGCAAAAATTGCTGCAATAGCTCGCTTTTACAAGGTGGTAGATTGCTAACGTCAAAATTTCGCAATTTCTTTCGGTCAAAAGCTTCGTTTACATTAGAGACTGTATAGGAGTCGATGAATAATTGAAGTCGAGCAGCATCAATATCAATTACATTACGGACATTGTAAGCATTGCATATAGACCTCTATTATAGATGTTTTGTTGTTGATCTAAATTTTCAATTGATTCGCTGTTACGGAAATTTTTGAAAGCTTCCTGGTACTCTGGATATTTTTTAAATGTTTTGTATGGTTTTAATTTTCCTTTCCTGAAGAACGCAGGAAAAATCCTTTTTTTTTTATGATTGAAAGATTACTGGTGGCCCGGAGGCCTTTCCAGCTTCACCAGGACAGTTGTTGAGTGAGTTCCACCTGATGTGTTTACAATTTAGGTCGCCCGCCAGAATGACAGAGCTTCCCATCCCGGGTAGCGCCTCGATATCACTGCTTAGAACGGATAAATCCTATAAACGACAGCTGATGTGCAGTAAAAGATCACAATAGACTAAGCACTCTATCTCGCTCACACCCGCTTGAACAGTTGCTACCTCGCGCTCGCACCTACAGCGGGCTCTCAATGTGTCTGGCAAGATGTAAGAACCATTAAAACTGTCCGGCTATTGGGGTAACATATTTTTATAAGTCCCTAAGTAACATATATAAAATTTAGCTTTTATAGTATAACGAAAGTATAATTAAAATTTATTAAAGTTTAGGGGTGTCTGGCAGGGGGTAACAACTGGAAAAAGTGTCCGGCAACGGATATCGTGATTTCTAAAGATATTCTGGAGTAAATATTTAAAAAAAAACCTTTATACTTTAACGAATTTAAGGTACTATTTTATATACCTTTACTGCCTGTTACCTGCCCAAGTAACCACAATCGAAACTCTATAATCGCGGGTCGTTCTTACCTGTGTTGGAGACATATACAGAGAAACTTTCAGCTTTTATAAAATAACGAAGGTCTGGTTGTCGTGGGCTCTTGCTCTAGAACCTGTTGATACATACTTTGAAATCCTCAAATAAGACGTCTTAACCCCAAAATGGGGCCATATTATTTGTTCCGTTCGATGACACACGGATTGACTGATCACCAGTTCCGCTCATATACAGACCATAAAGAATGGCTCAATTTCAATATATTTGAACTGACCCAGAATATTAGAATGTTGTTTTTTGTAATGGACAATACTTTGAATGATATTCATTTGTAAGATTTTGTCAGAAAAACGTTACATCTCTATTTTAAAAAAAAAAACAACGAAAACAGTTGCGGACCTTATGAACAAAAAATACTTCTTTACAAAGAGTTCCAATTCAAACTCACCTTATGTAAACTCATCGAAACTTGAAAAAAAAATCCACTGAATATTCTCTTTATTCGTTCGTATTCAAGAAATCGCTCCTTGTGTTCCTTGTCCTCCCTTGAGCTCAAGCCTTATAAACTTTTATATATAGTAGAATTATTTTGTCCGTGCAGTTTGGGTCATAAAACATAGCCCAGCTAGGGTGGTGAGCATGTTGTGCGGGCGCAACGCCATTATCGATAAAAACAAATGAGTCATCGAAGGCAGGTACACGGCGGCGGGACGGTATACGAAGGGTGGTGAGACATTGTTATGTTATGGGTAATTTGTTGTACCTACCTGCAAATTATAGTACATATGTCGAAGAGAAATGTGATTTTGTGCATTCGCTCTCTGAATTTCTTTAGTGACACAATGGCTACTCCTTTGTTTTGTACCAAAACTATCTTTGCTTATCGACAACAATAATGCGCATCACTATGCCCGTCTATAAGGCTCGTGAGTGGAAGAGAGAGCGAAATACTCGCTTCACCGCTCCGATTATATTTAATTTTATGACCCAAACTGCACGGACAAAATAATTCTACTATACCTAGTTTAATATATAACCGATGTTTTATTGTCGCGTAGAGACTGGAAACGATAGTGATGGTGTCAGGCGGCTCGGGGTTGTCGCAGGTCGTCCAGGGTCCTACTACGGTGGCTATGGAAGATGTTACAAATGCGGTTGCAGGGGACATTGGCTTCCCGGCTGCCCGTTCTAGTCTCCGACATCCTCCGGCTCCCAATACGTAACACACATGACAATTTCGCCACGTGCAGAGCCAAAAGGTCGAGTTCGTTTACACCGGTTCGTTTATTTACACCTTTCCGTGTGAACTGATTGAAAATCAACATAGTGGTTCCGATATGTGGTGAATATATCACCTTTTTAGGCAAACTTTTCTTTTATTGCCTAGATGGGTGGATGAGCTAACAGCCCACATGGTATTCAGTGGTTACTGAAGCCCATGGACATCTATAACATAAATACGCCACCCATCTTGAGATATAAGTTCTAAGGTCTCAAGTATAGTTACAACGGCTGCCCCACCCTTAAAACCGAAACGCATTACTGCTTCACGGTAGAAATAGGCAGCGTGGTAGTACCTACCCGCGCGGACTCACAAGAGGTCCTACCACCAGTAACACTATTATTTATTAATTGTGATGTTTTGTAACTTACAACAAAATGAATGAACTACTCAAAAAAATATTTTTGGTTTAATAAAATGTATACGAGACCTCTTAGTTCTGATGCTGACTTATTTAGAATACAATAAAAATATATAGCAACTGATCTGTGTTTCAAACTTATATTTTCAATGATTTGTCAATTTTTTTATAATCAATTTTGTTGATTTGTATCTGTTTTAGCTGATGAAAAAGAGCACTACGGGGCCACATTTGTAAATACTATGTTATACTAATGTAACATGATGATAAAAATATAACAATAGTTTTTAAAGTACGCTTAAAAATACATACTTGAATAATACTGCGCATTTTATTTTCTTAAAAAATAGGATAGACATATAGAAAAAAACCTACCTACATTTTTTTTATTGCTTAGATGGGTGGACGAGCTCACAGCCCACCTGATATTGAGTGGTTACTGGAGCCCATAGACATCTACAACGTAAATGCGCCACCCACCTTGAGATATAAGTTCTAAGGTCTCAGTATAGTTACAACGGCTGCCCCTTTGTATAAAATAAACTTAAAACAAACAAAGGAATCCGTCCGACGGGGGACACATCAAAGAAAAAATAAAATTGTTATTTTTATTTAATTCCGAACATTTTCATACTTATCTACCTTTTAAACCTTCTCTGAACTTCCACAAATAATTCAAGACCAAAATTAGCCAAATCGGTCCAGCCGTTCTCGAGTTTTAACGAGATTAACGAACAGCAATTCATTTTTATATATATTTATGATATGATAAGATGTGGCTTGAGGTGAGGGTGGAAAGTGTCGCTATATGCGGAATTGATACACATTTCTTGTCAAGTTAATATTCCACATTGACTCTACTCTAAATCTTACCTATCCTAACTCACGCCACAGGCTACCTGCAATTTGTACTCCTATGGCATTATACAGTAAATTAGCTTCCAACACAATAGTAACCAATTAAGTAACAATATAGTACAATGATTAGCTTCCACGCGCAACTTCGTCCGGGTGGAATACAAGTTTTTACTTCACCCATTTTGCGCCAAATATTTACTAATTAATAGGGTTTAAAGTATGAAATTGCCGTTTTATTCTAATAGGTACCGGTAAAATGGGGCGATTAGGGACAAATTCCAACTTTATGACCAATTTTAAGGTAGTTGTTGATGTATATAATGCTATATCAGGATGAAAATGATTGAGTCTTGGGGGCATATTTGTTGTCCAATTTAAAACTACGCAACTAGCATTCCAGTTTAAGCAAAAAAAGCAAAAATAGGTGTAATCCCTATTTACCCGGAAATTGCGGTTAATTGGGACGAAATGAGAAATTTGCTAGGGTTGTAGGGTTTTAATTAATTTATTTAGTAGTACATGGGAGATGTCACCTCTCCTCCACTCTGAACAAATATTAAATATTTTATTATGTATTGCTTAGACATTTTTGTCCACCTTGAGATTTCATTGTTCTTGTTACATGTCTGTGCAAAATCGACTTACTTATATTAAATTGCTTAGCTATTTCAACTAAAGACTTATTCCCAATTTCATAGGCTTCTATTGCTGTTTTTAATATTAAGGGATCATATCTCTTATAAGGCTTTGCACTCTTTGATAGACACACGCGAGGCATATCTAATAATAGAAAACAATACTTAACTGATAATATAAATATTTACCAAACAATAAAATAACACATTGATAATTTTGAATAAAAGTTCTAGACAAAAACATCATGAATAAACCAGATTTTTACCAACAAATTTAAAAAATATTGTTATAACTACATAGACAACCCTACAAACCTGTACCTATTTATACTTAGGTCGTTTCCATTTCACGTATTCTCATCCCAATTGACCCTTTTTTCGTTGTTATTTGTACCTAAGACGTCCCCAATATCCCCAAAAACAACAGATTTTGACATGTATTTTTATTTTATCAAATACATTAAAACCAATAACAACTGAGACTTACCTTTAATATATATGATGGTTCAAACACTAAATAACGTTTATAAATCACAGTCGTCTTCTATTATTATCAAATAAATAAAAGAGAGCAAAGTTTCTAGCACTAAAATAATTACCACCACAGGAAGTTAATTTGAAACGTGATTTTTTATAAGTTAGCAGCTATTATCATGCATATTCAGAGTTGTTTTGTAAACTTTCAACATTCTACTATTAAACTACAAAAAATGGAAGATTTTGCAACGAATATAAAACTAATATTGAGCATCGAAAGATTTTCCCGTTTTTTTCCCGATTCGCCTCTCAATCCCTAATCGCCCCATTTTACGGTACTTCGAATGGGGTTCTTCTTTTAAAAAATGTGTAACATTCGATTATCGACTTTCAGTTGTTTTTTTTTATTCAGCTTAGACAAGAAAGATGGATACTTCGAAAATTCGAGTGATTTTTGAATACGAATTCCGACGCCGAACTAACGCTGCAGAAACAGCTCGCAATTTCCATGTTGCGTTTGGAGAGGGGACTACTAATGAGCGCACCGTGCGATTTTGGTTTAAACGCTTTCGTGGTGGAAATTTTGATTTGAAGAACGAACCACGTAAATGACCACCCACACACGTGAATAACAACGAATTGAAAGAGGAGGCGTAGGGTAGGCGAAGTATGGTAGAAGCCGATCCGAGCCAAACTACCCAGGAATTAGAGGCATGGTTTAACGTTACCTTACCAACAATACTGACTTATTTGCGTCAATACAATAAAATTAAAAAATATGCAAAATGGGTGCCTCATGATTTGGCTGATCTGCAGAAAGAAATGCGTGTTGAAACTTGTGTTGCCTTGTTGATTCGAAACGGAAATGAAGAAATATTGGATCGAATTGCGACATGTGATGAAAAGTGGATTCTTTACGATAACCGTAAACGAAAAAGGCAATGGCTGACCCCAGGTCAAACGCCGCAACAGTGTCCTAAAGCAAAGCTTTCCAATAAAAAGGTAATAGTAACTGTTTGGTGGTCTCGGCATGGTGTTATTCACTATAGCTTTCTCCGATCTGGTCAAGAAAAACTCAATAAGCAGATGTCTACTGTGCCGAACTTCTAACAATGATTGCAAAATTTGTAGTGAAACAGCCCTGACTCACGAGTCGATCTTCACCATTATTGCTCCATGATAACGCCGAACTCATTCAGCACGAGAAACCATTTTAACTTTTTTTTTTTTTTACTTAGATGGATGGACGAGCTCACAGCCCACCTGATGTTAAGTGGTTACTGGAGCCCATAGACATCTACAACGTAAATGCGCCACCCACCTCGACAACGTAAATGCGCCACCCACCTCGACAACGTAAATGCGCCACCCACCTCGACAACGTAAATGCGCCACCCACCTCGACAACGTAAATGCGCCACCCACCTCTATAGGAACTGCAATTAGAAACCCTTCGTCACCCTCCGTATTCGCCAGACCTTGCTCCAACGGACTACCATACCATACCATGTAATACATGCTACTTATTTTGTATTTACTTGCATATTTTTAGTATTTATTTGTATTTAATCGGATGTGTCTATCTTATATTGTAAGTTTATTAAGATATAGTACCGTCCATGCTAGTTTGCTTATTCCTCTCCCTGCAAGGTTGCCTGGAAGAGATCGCGTTCAGCGATAAGGCCGCCAATTTATATCACCGTATATTATTTGTGTTATATGCTTACTGTGTACATGTGGTGTCAAATAAAGTTATATTATTATTATTACCATTTTTTTCGTGATTTGGACAATTTTCTACGTGATAGAAAGTTTTCTTCCCAGGAGGCAGTATTTCACAGTTTGTAGAATCTAGATCACCAGAGTTCTATCGCAAAGGCATAAATGACCTCCCTATTAGATGGCAGCAATGTATAGATAATATGTAATGGTATATATTTTTATTTAATAAATATGTTAAATGAAAAGAAAAACAAATTTCAATTCTTCAGTACAAATCAGCAATTTCCTACTTTAACCCCTAATATATATCGACTCGAAGACATAGTTGAATTATGGTGATTTGTTAATATTTTATTGGTGGTCGTACACCCACCTAAGCAATAAAAAAAAACTAACTCAGTGATGTTTCAAAACACTTTTATTAGTAGTATACGGGACTTAGTATTAGTATAAAGTAGCTTCTGCGTGCGGCTTCTTTTCTCTTAAAATTTCATGTTTCCCAAGGCGAAATTTAATCGAAATTTATACGTTTAACGAGTAATGCTAGATTGAGTAAAAAAAAACGCGAAAATATTTTATTATTATTTCAAATTTATAATATTACTAGCGACCCGCCCTCGCTTCGCTTCGGAAACATTAAAACACAAATGAAACCAAAAAAATTAAAAAAAAAGTAGCCTATGTTCATCAGGGACAATGTCGGCTTCTAATGGAAAAAGAATTTTTCAAATCGGTCCAGTAGTTTCGGAGCCTATTCGAAACAAACAAACAAACAAATCTTTCCTCTTTATAATATTAGTATAGAAGAGGGATATTACAAAACAAACATCGATTCGAAACTTCATTGGAAACTGAATTTCTTTGAACCTTGACAACACAACGCAGCAGAAAATAATCCATCTACATTGACCACATTAAAATGAAAGGTATAATTTCGTTGCTTTTTCGGAAGACGCATGAAGAGAAACGTATAAGTTCTTAGATCTTCCTCGCCACCTCTAACCGGCATTTGGTGGGCACACGAAACACGTAAGGGTCTAGGAGTCGGATTGAGCTTCCAATGTTGTCCCAGGATCCCATACAGCGTGTTCTTTCTCGCCCCGGCCCCCATGTAATAACTGTATTTAATTAGTTAGTAATAGGTTATTAAGACAACTGTAATGAAACACATAAGTATTCACACGCGCCATGTTTATTCTGTAGTGCCGTCCCCCGTACATGTCAACCACAGCTTATACCAATAAGTATCTTCACATGACATCTCCCTTTCTTTACTCAAATAAACCTACAAAGTAACCAATTTGAAGTTTTATTTAACTTAGATTCTAACTTAATATAAGACATGACCCTTTAGCCAACTTGGTTGTTTTACCTGCCTTCCAGACCTTGTTTGCCTTATGTCTGTATTTACATTTTCCAAAGTTACTGACTTCCTATTGCTAGTAGCGTCCTTAGACTGTATATTGTCATTGTCACTCTCAATATTGTCATTGTCACTGCCAATGCCACTACTACCAATTGAATCTTCTATATCACTACTGTTATAGTCTCTTTGTCTATTAGAAGAGCCTTTGTAAATATTGTATCTATTTCTTTTAATCACTTGTCCTTGCTCTGTTAGAATATTGTATGCTCTATGTTTGTTTTTTTGTATTATTTTCCCCCTAAGATTTTTATTTTTACTATCCCTTATAAACACATTTTGACCCTCTGTAAACTCAATTCCTTTTTGATTATTTCTTCTATCATGATAATATTTGTATTTAATTTGCTTTTTCTGCAAACTATTCCTAACTTTCTTTAATTTATTTTTACCTGGCAAAGAAGATCTGGTAGGTAACAAAGTTACTGTTTGTCTTCCTAAGAGTAACTCATTAGGAGACATGTTAATTTCTGAATCTATAGGTGTGTTGCGATATTCCATCAAGGCCATATAAATATCTTTCTGATCAAAATCACATTTTTTAAACATTTTTTTAACAATCTGAATGTGCCGTTCAACCATACCGTTGGACCTCGCATAATATGGACTAGATTTAACTAACTGAAATCCCCATTCTTTCACAAATTCTTGAAATTCGTAACTATTAAACTGTGATGCATCATCTGTACATAGCTTTGTTGGAATACCCCATCTCGCGAACATCTGCTTTAATGCTAATATGTGACTTTGCGTGGATTGATCCACCATATTTATAATTTCCACATATTTAGTTAAATAATCTACAACCATTAAGTATATATTATTTTTATAGAAGAACATATCAGCTCCTATTATATCCCAAGGTTGTTTCGGTATGTCCCTTAGAATTAGGGTTTCAAATGAATGAGATTTTTGATATTTCAAACATGCTTCACAGTTTCTGATGTGGTCTTCCAGCTCTTTATTCATAAATGGCCAATATAACAATCCTCTTATCTTATTTTTGCATTTTTCTAATCCTAGGTGGTTGTAGTGAATTAAGTTTAATATTTCTTTCCTCAGTGACTTTGGTACAAAAACTGCATTATTTTTAAATATTAACCCATTTGCATAATACAAATCCTCTTTTATAGAATGATAATATTTTAAATCTGTTGGTAATTTTACTTTATCTGGCCATCCCATTTCAATATTTTTTATAATTTTTTGACATTCTTCATCATTTGCAGTTTTTTTTTTAAAATCTTCTAATTTTTGTTCTGTGAATTTTAATCCTTCCGTTATCAAGCAAACATGCAATTCTACATGCTGATCCAAATCTTTATTACATATTTTGTCTGGTAAGCTATTCCTAGACAAGGCGTCAGCTACAAATAATTCTTTTCCTGGTTTATATCTTATTTCCAGGTCATACCCTTGAATTCTCAATCTAAGCCTTTGTAGTCTTAGTGGAGTTTCATTGATTGTTTTTTTAAATATGTATTCTAAAGGCCTATGATCAGATTCAACTATTACATGTTTATCATAAATATATTGATGAAACTTTTCACATCCATATACTATTGCCAACATTTCTTTTTCAATTTGTGCCCATGACTTTTGGCACTCTGTCAAGGTCTTTGACCCATAAGCAACTGGTAAATTATCCTGTAGGAGTACCGCTCCCAACCCTGTGGAGCTACTGTCGACTGAAAGAGTCACTGGTTTGTTGACATCAAAGTATCTGAGCACTGTTGCACTAGTGAGAAATTGTTTTATTTTTTTAAAATCTTCTTTTTGTTTGTCACCCCAAATGTACTCTACGTTTTTTTTTAGCAATTGTCTTAGTGATTCTGTCAATTCTGATGTATTTGGTATAAATTTAGAAATGTATGTTATAATACCCAAGACAGTTTGTAATTCCTTTTTTGTTGTTGGCTCTTTCATGTCCACAATAGCTCGCACTTTTTCTGGGTCTGGCTTAAGGCCCTCACTAGATAGGATATGACCCACATATTTAACCTCTTTTACACCTATGACACATTTCTCTTTATTAAACTTGACCCCAGCCTGCCGAGCCTTTTCTAAAACTTGGAGTAATCTTTCATCATGTGTTTTTCTCGTATCTCCCCATACTAATATTTCATCAACATAAGTTACTACACCCTGTATATCATTGAAAATTTCTGAATAACACTTAGTAAATACCTCAGGGGCAGAATTCAGGCCAAATGGTAACCGCTTAAAACAATATCTTCCAAATTGACCTGCATTGAACGTTGTTAGCAGTTGACTTTCTTCTGCTAACAAAATCTGATAAAATCCTTTGTTTGCATCTAACACTGAGTAATATTTGGCATCAGGCATGGCTGAAGTAAGTTCCTCAAAGGTAGGTATTTTATGACGTTCTCTAATGATACATTTGTTTATATTTTGTGGATCTAAACACAATCTAATTTTATCTTGACTTTTTTTTACAATCACCATAGAGTTAACCCACTCAGTTGGTTCTTGCACTTTCTTTATTACATCAAGTTGCTCCAATCGATCAAGCTCATTTTTTACTTTATCTACTAATTTAAAAGGAATTTTCCTTGGTGGCTCCACTACAGGTGCACAATTGTCTGTTAATTTAATTTTGTATACATAGTTCAATTTTCCTAAGCCATGAAACAAATCTTTGTATTCACCAATGTCCTGAACTACATATTCCTTTGAAATATTTTCAACTTTGTTTATTAAACCCAACTGCACAGCAGCTTTATAGCTCAGCACATTAGTAGTTTTAAATTTTACCACATAAAAGTCAAGTACATACTTTTTTTTATTGAATTTCACTATAGTTTTAGTCATACCTACTGTTTCTATAGTTGAGCCATCAAAGTTTTTTAATTTTGTACAAGTTTCTGTCATTTTTAAGTCTAGTTTTTTCACTATAGCACTAGTCAAAATATTAACCTGCGATCCTGTATCCACTTTGAACTTCATCTTCTGTCCTCTCACTTTTGCCTCAACGATCCAGTCCTCTGTATCAACCTGGCCCACAGTTACTGACCCCACTACTAATGAGTCATCACTATCATCATCGCTGACATACACAGCACCAACTGTTCTGCACATCTGCATGTAATGTCCATATCGATTACACTTAGCACATCTCCTTCCAAAGGCTGGGCAGGATCGATGAGAATGCACTCCTCCGCATCTTTCACAATTATTATTCTTCAACCTTACTGATCCTTCTCCACTCTTACCTAGATGTTGTTTATTATTAAAACTGGTTTTATTCTGATTAGGCATTCTGCTTCGAGATTCTTGTTTTCTTGTAACAGCTTCAACTGTCTTTTCTGTCATGACTTGAACCTGTTTTGCAGCACTCTCAGCCACTTTACATATTTTCATGCAGCTATCCAATGTTAAGGTCGATTCCTTAAGCAATCTTTCTGTTAATTTGGCATCATTTAAGCCTAATATGATTTGGTCTCTTATTAAGCTTTCTTCTAGGTCTGCAAACCCACAGTCTCCCGCCAATTTTCTCAACGTACAGAAAAATTCATCAAAACTTTCTCCATCTCTCTTTTTTCTGCCGAAGAAGACATGTCTACTAAAAGTTTCATTTCCGGGTGGCGAACAATATTCATTAAACTTCTGTTTTACTTCCACATAAGATAACTTTTCTTTGTTCTTAAAACCATTGTATATGGTTAGTGCTTCTGCACCTAGACAGTGCAAATAGATTGCCTTTTTCTGCTTATCTTTAATTTTTTCATCACCTTCCGTCCCGCTAGCAATCATATAAATATCATATTGCTGTGTCCATTTTTGAAAATTTTGTTTCAAGTCGCCCATGAGGCATAATGGTGGCGGTGGTTTTAACGAATCCATCTTCCGTTTACAACGGTTTACTTCCACTTAGGTTTTTATATTTATCTCAATAAGTTCTTTAAGTCCTCAGCGCCATGTAATAACTGTATTTAATTAGTTAGTAATAGGTTATTAAGACAACTGTAATGAAACACATAAGTATTCACACGCGCCATGTTTATTCTGTAGTGCCGTCCCCCGTACATGTCAACCACAGCTTATACCAATAAGTATCTTCACATGACACCCCACTACTGGAGTTGAGACACACAGAATAAAAAAATCGCACGCCATGACCCGTCGCTTAATATTGCACCCACCTTCAGCGCTCCGCAGCAATACGTTGATATCTGTGTAACGTACCCTCAGACACAGCCCACTGAGTTTCTCGCCGGATCTTCTCAGTGGGTCGCGTTTCCCATCCGGTGTTACGATTGTGCGAAGCATGGCTCTTGCTGGGGTTCGTGTTAGCAACTTCGTCAGGTTTGGTTCCCGTAAGCTCACCTACTACTAGTTATGGTTACGCTGAAATAGCCTCTCAAGGCTCTCAGCTAGGTAGGGAAAAAAAGTAACATGGCTTTCCCATATAGGGCAGGCTGCAAGCATGCTATAATGTCCCGTACTATAATGTTATAATGTTGTACCCGTAGTAATGACACTAACGCGAAATAAGTTCTGATCCAATGTAATTGAGATTTTTATCAACAAACATGTAATCATCCGATTTCAGATAAACGATACAGCATTGACACCCAAAGAACCCTTTTAATCACTAGGTAGTCTTGGTTTTTTATTATTAAAAAAAAAACAATTTTAAAACTGAAATTATAATAATAATTATATTAAGATCGTTCAAAGCGCGGAAAATATAGATAACCTAATTTTGATTCTATTATCATTCATTAACTTTACAATGAATAATGCTGAAATTTTTTTTGTTCTATATTATTTACTGTCTGATTCTACTATTTAAACAAGACAATTGCGAAAATGTTAAAAATTTCATAATTTCCTATGGTCTGAAATAGTTTAAATAACAACTTCAATAAAATTCAATTCAAATAATTTTTAACATAAGATGGGTAGGTATATATTTTCTGTAACAATTAATTCATGACAATGTTTCTACATAATGAAAGGGAACCATTCCCAAAGCCGAAACGTCAGCATACAAGCAACATAACAGGGTAATATTATTTGGTTATTTATTACATTTTATGAGAACTACAGAACATCAATCAGATTTTTTAATTAATTCGATGAATCTGATAACATTTCAAATCGTATTACAAATCTTCCAGTATAAAATACAGTGTAATCTAAATACGCAAAACCCATACTGCTACTCGTTATTTTTAGGAACAGTTCCCTCAGTCCTGTATTACAAATATTTACACTATTAGAAATAATGAAATGTCAGGGTGTTGCATATTAAATCTTATTAATGCAAATAGATAATTTTGAATCTAAATATTAAATATTACTAACACTCCCACTATAACTATCAACAATGTTTACAATAACTACAAAAACTATTCATTTCAGGAAATTAAAGTTTAATACTGAATACATTAAATATGTAACTAAATTCAGATAAATTCTTGAACAGGCAAAAAACATTTCTTAAATACAACCGCAAATTCTATTTGATTGCTAATTTCTCTATATAATATTCTATCTCACGACTGCAATAGGTAGATCAAATTAAACATTACTGGTGAGTGGGTGTATTGTTAAATTTGAATAGGAAGAACATTATTACATTTAACCAAGACTTAGACCTCAAGTATTAAAATATAACTGTACTTGAGTTATGTTAACAGCAGACTATTGATGAAATGGTTGATGAATCCAAAATGTTGAAAAAATTTATTTGAAGCTTGAACTACCTATTGTTTGCATTTAATTGGTACTATCATGCTATACCTGTCCCAAAATTACTGTATTTATTATTAATACATCCACAAAATATTGCACTCCCACAGCCCTGATAGATAAAAATAAATAAATCAAGAAAGGAATACATGAACAGTTAAATTTAAAAACAGCAATTTTGTGACATTTTTACACATTAATCATTCTTCTTGTTGGCAATATCTTCAGATTCAGTAATAGCTAGAGCTCCATTTTTAGCTTGCTTCTGTTGCTCTTCCATTTCACCAGAAAAACCAAATTCATTAACACGTTTGTGGTCAACCTTGTAAATCCAGCGTTGGTACAAAAAGATAAAGAATACTATATCTGTAAAAAAAAAGGGTTTATTACGAATGTTGCAAAAAAACAATATGTATAGTGCATGTGAATAATGTACAGGATGAAAATTTTAAGATAGGGCAGGCCTTAATAGTGAAGTTGTCATAATAGTTTACAAGATAACAATTTCAGAACCAGTTTTAACTTTTCATGAAATATGATAATTCAATAATTTACATTCCCAATACTTGTATTATGTATATTATGCTAACAAAAACTAAACACTTACCATCTCTAAAACATCCCAATCTATACATAGTTGGCATTTTGATTACAAATGCAAAAATATCATCAATGAATGTGTTCAGAAATTTGTATGTCATCATTCGCCAAGGAAGATGGGCCACCGATTTTAACTTATAATTGATGAATAGTTGTGGGGTCATCATAATGAATCCAAATGTCAAAAGATAGCCATACATCATGTTCAATATGAAGGAATACCACCCTTTATGTTCCTGATACAGTAATGAATAAACACCATAGCCAATCAAGAGTGGAAAACATGCCCAACTCAAATAACGAAAAGCCAACATGTCATATTGTTTAGTGCTAGATTCCACATATGATCCTTTGTCAGTAAATGACAGTTTTGGAATGCCCAGTATACGGCTTTCTCTATTTATCTTAACATCCATAACTTTATTTATTTTCCAAATTTCAATTAATAATCCAATGAAACATGATATTCTAACCATTACATTGGTTTCATTATCCAGAACATAGAGGAGTACAATTGTAGACTGGAAAACATTAAAAAATACTGAACGGACAGATAATCCTTCTAAAGACTGCCTGTTGTTCCAAAACTGTATATCATTTTTGAATGCTAAAAGTTCACATATAGAGTGTAAAATTGAAACTGAGATTGTCAATGCCAGCAAATATGGAGAAGTGTCAAGTAACAATTCCTTTACAGTGTCCTGGTCTTCATCCTGTTCTTCAGCCCCTAAAGCAGAAAACATGCTAAGCTTGTCTCTCATTGCCTGTGCAGTATAAAGTTGCCACTTGAACAGACTAAGTGGTTGATATGTCAATTGTAAGTTAAGAACTTCTGTTGTTTTATTAATAGGTACATAATCACGCATCATATTCCAGTAATCATTTAAAAATACAGCAGGTTTATATTGTTTACCATCAGGTAGAAAATAAATGAATTCATCTAGAGGTGGTGGTACACTTCCTTGTACCCAATTTGTTTGGTCATTTACCAAATTAATAGTTAAGTTAGGATGCCAATGTGAAACAATTTCTTCTTTTACAGTTTCAGCTTTCTTAATTTCTTCTTCAGATTTCTCTGTTTGACCTGTTAGTAAATTTAGAGTCTTTTGATACTTTAACTTCTTATATTTATTTAACATCTTTTTCTCAACAGAGATGTAAGGGCCAGCAAAGTTTTGTCTATTGTTAGGATCCGGTGATTTCCCAGAAGGTACAATATAAACATGTAGATAAATGGATCCATTATTTTTTAACGCAAATGATGGTGTTATGCTTGCTGAGTGACTGTATGATCCATCACCATTCGGACCTGAATACCAATCTCCATACACCAAACCACTGTGCTGCCAAATTAAATTGGAATTGTCAAAATTTGTATTAAATTCTTGTTCAGACAGATAACAGTACATGTCTAGTATAGTTCCATTTGCAAACATATTCACAGCTGGTGCTCTTGGGGCACTAGATGGATTATTGATATCTGTTTTTGGAGCAGATGGCTGTCTAAACATAGAAGTAATAAAATAAACTACTAAAGCTCTGATTATCAATGATTTTGTAATGGCAAAGAATGATTCTAATTTAGTTGGTTGCATTCTACGACGTTCCTCTTCAACGCGAGCATTAATCTGTAAAACAAACATGTCATGGTCATTTAATATTCATTCCAACCAAAAAGGATAGTAAATATTTTAAAAGCATTTTTATTCTTTTGTCGGGACAACTATTTGCACAAAATGGCGAATTAAAAATTATTTTTTTTACACTTTTAGGCAAAATATGTACTTGGTCATCTTTCATTCGAACTATTTTATGAAATACAATCTTACATCGAGATTATCATCTGCAGCAACCACACTTGAACCATCGTGGCTTATGTTTTCAGAGTTCTCTGATGATTCATTTTCAGGAGGACCAGACT
This sequence comes from Bombyx mandarina, assembly GCF_030267445.1. Lineage (NCBI taxonomy): Eukaryota > Metazoa > Arthropoda > Insecta > Lepidoptera > Bombycidae > Bombyx > Bombyx mandarina. The sequence continues at coordinate 9,857,927 of NC_143219.1, read as the reverse complement.
GAGTAGATAACATTTTTTCAGCTTCAGACATGATAACAAAAAAACAATTTAACTAGTTTACACTTTATTGTATGACTTGAAGATATTTCATTTACAATAACATAATGCTTCACTGGTTTAAGATTATATGTAGTATTATGTAGGTACCTACGCAGGTACGTAAGAACGTAAAACAATTTCCTTTTTGCCTGAACGATTGAAGTTTAATTCGGATAGGGTGGTGACAACAGATTCATAGATAATACACAAAACTGAATGAATTAGTGATTGCACAAATTTTAGAGATACTACTGTTTTATGATCTGAGAGAGGGGGAAAGTATTATTTATTATACAGAAATAAATAAGCAATGCGAGACAATAATTATAAAAAAATACAATTGGCGGTCTTATCGCTAAGAGCGATCTTTTCCAGTGTGATATGTATATTATACACTACATAATACGTATGTGGACTGATGCACGATAACTGGTGACATCGTTAGGAGTTTGGGGTGAATGTGAAGAGAGTAGGTAGGATGTTTTAATTGTTTTATATTGTTAATTTAGTGTTTCTTATGGTTGGCTTATTAACCGACAATGAACTGATATTAAATGAAACCATTTCATTTCATCTTATTTCAGTCAATTTTATCCACAATATAGTACCTATCAATATAGAGTTCCTCATTTATTTATTAACTCCATGAGTATCAATTATATCGTTGATCACGTCTTGAAAGATTATTGTAGTATATTTTTTTAAACTAGACTCTGACAATTATGGCCCTGCTACTTCTGCTAGAAATTACCATTTTTAACAAACCAAGAAGCAGAACAGAACCCTATCAGAACCTGAACACAGATCACATGGTATTTTCAAATACCTGCTTTATATGTACCTGCCTGCTTTTTATGAAGTCGCAATATACAAAACCCGGGCAGATGTTCGGGAATGTTCAATTAAAACAGAACATTTAACAAAACTTATGAATTATACATGGTAAAATCATAAGTTAATGATTTAATCATGTGTATACCAGATTTAATCAATTATTTACTAGTGGTAAAGCGTATTAAGGTCCCGCAGTGTATTTTTCACTGGTGGTAGGACCTCTTGGGATTCCGCACGGGTAGGTACCACCACCCCGCCTATTTCCGCCGTGAAGCAGCAATGCATTTCGGTTCGAAGGGTGGGGTAGCCGTTGTAACCTTAGAACTTATATCTCGAGGTGGGTGGCGCATTTACGTTGTAGATGTCTATGGGCTCCAGTAACCACTTAACACCAGGTAGGCTGTGAGCTCGTCCATCCATCTAAGCAATAAATATATATATATATATATTAAGGTAGCGGTAAGCTGTAGCGGTCTTCATGATTTATTATAATACCTAAGTGTATTATTATCTGAGTCCTGTGTTTTGAGTCGGGGAGTGAGAACGCATTATACAATATAGTTCAGACTTCGACCACAGGAGATAACCTCAAGATTGTTGACGGCATTCACGTTTGCTACTTTTAAGCTTCTATGTTATATTTTATTCTTCTATTAGGGCCTTTCTGGCTTCACCAGGATGAGTGTTCGAAATCGAGGGCTCAGCCGGCTGAGCTCACAGAGTATACTAATTACTATACGAGTGGAAATTGACACCTCAAAGGCAGCTGCTACGCAAATTACTCTACCACTGGAATGGAAATGGGACCCGCTGAAATTCAACAAGAAAAAGGCCAGCTGATACTTTATAGTTTTTTGTCCTAATTCATATTTTATATGATAATGTCTGACTTTTTTTCTACCTAAGCTGATGGTCTAGGGAGGCCATGTCAACGTCGCCGGGCTAGTAGGTGGCCTCACGGGGCTCAAACCTGACGATGTGGCTAGCACGAACCCTGGCAAGAGCCGTGCTACGCAGAATCTACCACCGGACTGGAAACGCGACTCGCTGAGAAGATCCGGCGAGAAGCTCAGTGGGCTGTATCTGTGGGTTAATTTAATCGCCGAGCCCTTCGTCGCAAACGACGGGTTTGACGAGAACGATTGCCGGTGCTTGGGGTACCTTAAAGCACCGTTAGTGGATCGGGAGGATCCGAGATGACGTGTTTTGGGCGACGTAGACTGTTTACCATTTGGTCCACAGGATCGGCTATATAGTTACCGTCAGCCACGATAAGAGAGTTCTCGTGTCGTGCCGCTTTATCGAAATGGCTCATTGAGCCAACTGTAGATACTTACTGATGACTCTAGGACCAGGTCGTCGTTCCTGACGAACCACGGGGCACCAACTGCTATCCTGCAAAAACGGGATTGAATGGTTTGAAGGGGTTTCAAGTTAGTGCGGGCCGCGTGAGCGAACACTACACTTGCATAGGTCATGACGGAGCGTATGCAAGTTTTGTAGTGTCACCTTATTTCTAAGGTGCAATTTACTTCGCTTGCAAATCATCAGATAGAAATGTCTGACATTTAATATTGTATTATTTATTATAGTATCTTATTACAGTATATTAGTACAGGTCAAGTACAGGTATGTAGTCAATTTAATAAATAAAAAAGCACTTTTTATTGAATGTTTATTCCAAACACAAAATTGAAAGACTTGAGTTAATCGGACCCAAAATTCATCAGGAAATCATCCCGTGATTTAATTTCCAACATACAATGAAATTGGTTATTACAACATTAAACAAAACAAAAATATTACTAACATCGATCCATTGTTTTCCTAGAATCTACATGTAATACTTCGATTCTGCAGCGCACATATTGACATCTGACACTGGTTACATCACAGAGATTAGCATTACTTACATTTGAAGATTACTTAAAAACAGATTTTCTATAATTTCTAACAATGTAAATTGATGCAGTTTACAATCTATAAATATGTACGGCTCAGAAAATGTCTTAAGCTATTAAAATATACTCACTAAATCATGTTCTGCTGTCGTTTAAATTCACTTGCATTCATCTTCTTGCATCGGAACCTAGCAATCTCTTATACAAACTATCATAAATGGTAATATTTTAAGAGCCCAAGACATAGACAATAAATCAATGGCAACAGGACACAGTATAATTACTAAACTAGTGTTAATACAGTCAGATACATTAATACCGAGAAACCCAACTGAATATTGTATGAACATAACTTAATCTATGTCTGACACGAAAACCTTATAGGCGCAAAACTAAAGAAAAAAAATGCATAAGTTTTTTGATTAAAAACATGGGCTCACTCAAAGCAAGAAACAAGCAATTAAAAAATACAATTGCCCAAATTAACTGAATGTTAGTTGTTTCAAGTAGTTCATAACCATTTTATTAAGTACTTATTTTACTATTTATTATATTATTTACTTTATTTTACTATTATGGAAAAACATGAATTTCCAATGATTGTCTCTATCAGACTTTATAAAATATTAATTTTGAAGCTAATACAAACCACCATTGATTACAGCTTATGTCACTAATTTCCTAATGTCACCTTAAACTGTAGTTATCTGAATAAAATTATCTAATCTATGCACACTGTTGCCATTTTCTGAGTTTACAGTAATCTCTAATTAATCTTGCATCTCTTCAGGCAATTCATGAGGGTTCAGAATGCCGGGCACTGACAACTGCACTGTTCTCTTATCTTCTTGTGCCTGACGTAGTACAAACAAACGCTCTTCCAAGTACAAATCGCTATCATCTTCACCAGTGTACTCCTGAAATTTCATTGTATCATTTAGTATGTGTCAAGATTATTCTGTGCAATTTGTTATTTAAAACAGCTAATGATGTCAATTATGGCTACATTTGTTACAATGACTCAGGCTTTTGTATTTTTATATTGTAATTTAATAATATATTTTGTAATTTAAAATATATTTTCCACTAGAAATTAGAATTTACTAAAAGTTTTTCTTGATCATACCAATTTTCATATACTGACAGGCTTTTTTTTATTTGTCTGCCGTGTTCCACGTGTAACTTGAAAACTTAGAGTCAAGACACATACATTTTAGGATTTTAGAATTGCTTATCTCACTAATTATTTACCTTTGTTTTTGATACTCACTCTAATTTGAACTAAGAAGTCTCTGAGATGATCCTTGAAAGCAGGTATATCTTGATTCAGGTTGAACAGGCCTTGTACAGTAATTTTAATTTGGTTATCAGTTAAGTGTGAAAATGCTGTTTTCAAGAGATTTGCGATATATTCCTGAAATCATAATAATTATTTATAATTTAATAATAAATCTTCACATTCTAAAATGAAATAGAATAGTTTTATTAATTAAAAACAATCAGGATGTGTCAAACTATGCACATTGAGTGTTTTAATGTGAACATTCAAGTATAACTAATAAAAAAAAAATGATATTTCTGTTGATCAACTTTAGATGCCAACCATAGTTAATCAGTAACTAAAAAAATAATTATAAATTTTACTTTTACTTAAGTTAGCGTCACAAGAGCCCATTACCAAAACATCCTGAATGTACCATTGAGAGCATGAAGTCGTCCAGGTTTTTATTTATTTACTTATAACATATGTAGATCAAGGATCTCACTGACCATCTAGTGTTAAATACTTACCAGAGTAGTAAAGGTGTACCATAGACATCAACAATGTGAATCCAACTACCTATACTAAGACATTAGATGACTAACTTCAATTGTATTATTGTCCATCTCATGTCACACATCACTTCTTCACGGCAGAAATAGGCAGGCTGGTGTGTACATTTGCGTGTAGGCGTACAGTATGCCCTACTACCAATAAAACTTGCACTAATAGATTCCACAGTGCTAATTACTACCAGAATGTCAGAGTCCCAAATTCTCTCAACATTGATTAATTTTAAAATATAGTAAAACATAGTTTAGTTAAATTATGACTATTTACAATTATTATAATATAATGACATCAAACAAGCACAAATTTTGGAATGAACTATATTCAATTAAGTACATTAATATTTTATTATCACATAATTTAACTTATGTCATCTAGTTTGTTTGCTAGATACAGTTAATTATCGCCATCTTTCAGTTTCCACAAAAAAAATGTTTTAATGAAAGTTTATAATAGTGACAAATGTGATTTGTGTCTTGACTAATATACTAAAATACATCACTGAGATGTTTTTTTTTTTTTTTATATTTATCACCATCCTCCAAGCCTACTTCATCCAAACCTAATTGAACTTTATATTGTGCCTAATAAATTTAACAATTTCTTGTTTGCAGTTTTTACTTGTCGTTCGTGAAGAGAATTTTATATTTGTCATTTAGTTGAATATTTTACTTTGTCATACTCACAACAACTGCAGAGTACAAAAGTAGTACCGATAGACTAATAAAAAAGAAGTAACAGAAGTCCATGAACTTACCAAAAAACCATATTCCTCAAAAAAATTGTACCAACCCCTAAACCAAATTAAATCCCAATGAAGGTACTTTTTTAATTACCATTTTTTTTTATTTTGGTTGGTTAAGACTGGATTTATACAGAATTACACGGTCATTATTAACATTCTCTAAAACATTAGAATGAAGTTCTAAAATGTATAAATTTTTACCTGAATATAAAGAACATTGTCTGGTGTGGGTCCAAGTGGTACAGTAACTCGGCCAGCCTCTACCAATGAGAAAATGTGAGCCAGGATTGTAGCGTGCATAGTGAGTCCTGCACCATGTGATGTATCAGTGACTACACTGAAGACATGCTCCAAAATGTCACAAAGGTAGGTTCTGTAAAAACTCTGTGCTGCCTGTGGATGTTCCTCAACATTTAACAACAGTCGGTACAATATTTGTAAACCGGTATCTGCCACATTCCTCATTGTATGTTTAAATGCCCAGATTATGGAATCTAAAACCAACTTGAATTGTGCTGGTGGTATGCTCAAAAATGCTTTGAAACAGTTTGTATTGACCGCCTGCAGTAATAAGAAAAATTCTGTTCTATGTTCTGGATACTCTTCAAAGTCTTTGTTAATCATTTCCAGAGTACATTCAAAGACTGCATCAAATATTTTTGGTACTTCAGAAGTTATATGTCCTTCAAGTCTGTGCACGATTGCTGCCATGCAAGACAGTACTTCAGGCTCACGAGCTTCAGGAACAGCAGTCCTTTGGTAATCCAAAAGCACAGCATCGAGAAGAGGTGGAATAAAGTTTTCCAAAACCATACTGTTATCAATAGAGCGTGTAACCCAACTTGAAATAAGGTTCAAAGTTTCCTTTTTTATTATTCTCATATTCTTAATGAGAGGTTGTTTAGTAACTGCTACGCCATTTAAAGCTATGGCTTGACTTATATTTTCAGACATTACTTTGTAAACATTAAGCATGTCAAGGTATATCCTTCCTAATTGCACAACATATGGGTGTGCTAGTGCACGACATGCACGCACATTTGTTTTCAGTATACTTACAAGTTGTTTAACAGCTTCAGGGTCTTTCAAGATTTCAACATTACGAGAAGCTTGAGATATAATATCATCCCAAACTTGATTAGGCAGAAGCATGTATTTTTCAATTAAAAGTTCTTGGGCTACTTGATCTACTTGGGCACTGATCATGTATCCAACAGCTTCATAAAAAGTGTGAACTTGCAATGTTTGTAAATCACAAATTATAGTACTAATGGTGCCCAATATTTCTTCAATAAAAGGACAGGCTTCTCCAACTTGAGTAGTGACAAAATGTCGACGGCATTTTATAGCAATTTTTATGAATGTATCACACGCCATGTCTTGGACACCATCATGTGTTTCATGCATGAATTCAAAAAGTTTATTGACAACGGTTTTTAAAAATTTCCAATGTGCACGAAGAAAGCGTGGGTATTGTCCTACGACATACATTATGTTACTAGCAATTATAGCTTTGTTATCTTTTCCCTTTTTCTGTTCACAGAGCCCTAGAAGCTCTTTAATCACAATAACCAAAAATCTCTTTTCATCATCCTCAGATAGAGCTCCAGAAATAGATCCAATTGCCCAACATAATGTGTTCAAGTTCTTCCATGACCACTCAGTACCATTTACTTGATTTTGTAATTTCTCTGTCATAATACGTTCAGTATCTAAATAGTCTAAATGTGTCAAGTAAACTAATGTTTCTCTCATATTTTTATACAAATTAATGGAGTCTGTGTCCTTCATAAATTCTCTCACAACTTCACCATTTTCATTTTCAACAACTAACACCTCTTCTGGTTTTGCCATTCTCGAGATCATAATATACCGAACACTGCTCAAGACATCAGCATACAAAGCTTTTCTGCCTCCACTTTTACCCAAATGGTACAAGTTTGACGAACATGGCGCAATTTTGTACAAATCAGCAGCAAGAGCATTCCAATATTCAAGACAAATTTTGAAAATTTCTACATCTTCTACCTCTGATATTAAGACAAGATACCTCAAACCATTCATTAAAGTGTTTGTTAATCCACTCTTTTCTATGAGCGGACCATGCTCTTTTAGATATGTGCATAAGAAAAGTGCAAGATTTTGAATAAAAACTTGTTCCTGATCTCGACCAGCTACATATGCTTCACGTATGTTTGTAGTTAGAGGAAGCATAACTTCAAGTTGTTCCATAGTTTGTACAAACAAATAAACAAACTGCTGATCATAATTGCTGACTGTGACACCGGCAATTTCAGTAAGACAGCTCAATGTTACATTCCTAAACATCGGCACATTCAGAAACTTAAATATCAATGTGCTTATCAATTTCATTTCGAAAATATAACCAAGTGGAATCCAATTTAAAAATCTCAAAAGAGTGTCTAAGGTCACTCCAACTAAAGGTGCATTTTGTGAATTTTCCAAGACAAATTGGCATAGCTGAAAGATTTGACTGAATTCTGAACACATTGTATCTTTTAGATGCTTAGCTTTTGTTTGTGTGAGCTGGCCTGTACTAAACATAAATACTTCTTCACTCAACAACTTGAATATTTCCATATTGTTTTGACAGAGACTTTCATTCGTCTTTGAGGCACCCACAATGTCACTGATAAAAGTTTCCCAATTATGGGGCCATTCTCTTTTCAGAACTTGAATAAGGATCATGTTTAGTTTTTTCAAATAAACTTTGTTGCTTTCCATCGTAACAGGATCTGATGAATTTTTAATGATAAGGCCAACTATATATTTTTTTATACCCTCACACTGATTTCTTGGTAATATTTTCCATCTCGTTAGTATTACTTGTTCTAATATTTGTAATGCATAATATTTAGTTTCTTGATTTTGAGAATATTCAAGTATTGTATCAACACGAGTCCAAGCATCAGGATGTTCCTTCAAAGCAGTCAGTATATCCTGAGCAACACGTTGTTGATCCCCAACAGCAGAATATAAACAGCCAACAATGTTGTCCAATAAATTGATGTCCAATTTTTGATTGAAATCCAAAAGTTTAGATGCCTGTTGTTCTAAGGTTGCCATTCTGGTAAAATATATTTATTTAGTTAATTTGTTCCCTTTTTTCCAAAATCAAAATTATTTTGATTAATCCACATTCATTCCTCACCTTATACAACACTGAAAATGAAACAAAACTCTGTGTTAACAGACTCTACTGACTCTAACCTCCATATCCTAATTGTTTGTTTGTTTAACAAACACCGACTTAACAATTATGCTTGTTAAAACTACTTTTAATACTATAATTCGGTTAAGCATTTAACTACAAACTGGGCAATTACATCATTAATTGTTTAAAACCACTAAATAGAGCACACACCCCGCAATCTTGTTGCAAATTTTACTACAAGTACATTCATTACACTAATCACAAAACGTGTACTAAGTGTAGGGATACTCGTTAGAATTGTAATTTTTCAATAACTTAAAAAGTGAATCACTTACCCGAGAAAATAATTTGCGGCGCAATCAATCTAACGCACTACCATACATACTAATCCGTTGTTTTCATGAAGCTTGAAAAAGCTTACACATTTAGTCTATGGTCATAGAAAATACTAGTGCGGAACTCCTGTTGAACGTTGCATTGCATTGACTACAGTTTACTCAATGTGATTTCTTTTAAAATTTAGTGGAGAAATCTTCTGCGAATTTAAAATTAAAAGCTAATTAATAAGAAAAACTTATTCACTTCATTCTATTGCTAATTTGGGTTCAAAAACAGAAATATGGACTTTTTCAGCTAAGTTGTAAGTCAAGTTAAGTCAGTGTAGCTTCCCATCTCATTCGTTCAAGTCCGTTAAGTTTCAGCAAATTTACACAAACCAACACCAATTACAATTACATTTAACCACAAGTTATTGAGATATTACTTCTTTTTATCTCACTTGCTAGGCTGTATGCTTATATTTTTATGTTGCCATTGTAAATTGTGAAAAATAAACTATTTTCTTTAGTTTTTGGTATCTATGGTATTTTTTATCTATGGTATTTTGTCATTAAAGGCTTATTACACTTGGCTGAATTTAGCCGACTGACTTCAGAAGCAATTTTAGAAGCTTCTGATTACACTGTTCTAAATTCAGTTACTGAATCACTTGTCAGTTTAAGCGCGACGAAGTAAGACGTGTCGTGTGCGTAAGAGGATGGCCCCAGTATTGTCTAGACAACAACAAATTTTTTGTTTTTGTTTTTTATTTAAATTTCTCAAAAAAAAAACAAGAATATCGGTGAAGAAATATTTATTGCTGTGCGGAATGTTAGCAAATATGAACATTAGAGTGATTTAGAACCAGCAGACTTCAAAAATTATCTATAAATGGATTCGATCTCGTTTGACCTAATATTAAAACTTGTGATACCGTTTATTCAAAAGCAGGATACTATCCTACGATAGTCTATTATATATCTATTATATAACTATTACATATCTAATCCTACGATATTGGTTGTAACATGAAGATTTCTTGCAACAGGAAATTAGTATCAAGATTTAAAATTTAGTTTTTCAATATCCCAACCCTTTATGACAAAAACTATTCCTGAAACATGTCGGGCTATTTATAAATGTCTGGCACATTAAATAAAGGCGACCGAAATTAATACTTTTTATTCGGAAGCAAAAAACATACTAAAACGTTCTTACGCACGGAGAGCTATGGGACGACTGAAACCATTAAGTAACTAAATGCGATTACACCTTCCTAAATGCGTTTCAAATTAGGCTTCTAAATGATTTAGTCAGTCAGAAACCATCCTTGCTATTGAATTCAGTAGACTAACTTACTTAATGCTATTACACTTCACTGAATTCAGTAGCGACTGATATCAGTCGACTAAATTCAGCCAAGTGTAATAAGCCTTTTAGCCCCGCGCACTAAGCAACCAGCAGGCTGCGGCGCGGCGTCCGAAATATTTGAGCAGTCAGTTACAGCAGCCAATCAACAGCCATTTGTGATCCTTTTTTCGAGCAATATTATTCTATACTTACTTTAAAGATGATCGTACATACCCAGACTGCTTTTTTAAGTACATAAGATAGTCCAAGCATATTGTGGGTCACATAAATATGTGCGTGAAGAGACGGGTATAAATTTAAAGACGCACTGTACGTTCCACCAGAATTGGATTATAACCTCAGGTCCCAAAAATAGAACGAGCAAATCATCAGTATCATATAAGGATTTATTTGCGGATTATTTTGTTAATGGAATGGCAAAACAAATGTGCATTGGCTGCTACAACAAGTGTGCGGAGTCTGACAGCAGCCACATAAATTCGCCAGCACTCGCTTAGGCCGCGCGCAGACAATAGCCTGCCGTACAACAGGCGCGTTGTAATGGTTGCCGCAGCCAGGAGCTAAGATCCGCTTAAATGTACATACGGGCTCCCATTTAACGCCATTTACGTCCGTCTGGCTGCCTAGTGCACAGGGAACCTTATTGAGTATAGGAGTATTGAATTGACACTAAAATACAATAAATAAAATGATGTACCAAAATTGGCCTAAATTCAATTGTTATTTTAACTGTGTAAATTTCTTAAATCGGTCTTGAAGTTATTATCTTTAGATATAAAAATGAATTGCTGTTCGTTAGTCTCGCTAAAACTCGAGAACGGCTGGACCGATTTGACTAATTTTGGTTGGTTTTGGTTTGGTTTTTGGTTGACTAAATTAGTTGTGGAAGTCCAGAGAAGGTTTAAAAGGTAAATAAATATGAAAATGCTTGGAATGAAATAAAAATAAGAATTTTCTTTTTTATCGATTAAGGCACTACGAAGTTTGCCGGGTCAGCTAGTTTCATAATAAAACAATTTTTTTGTCTAACTCTTCACCCAAATGTCAAAGCCTTCGTTTTTATAAATAATACCTACTTACACAAAATGCGTTTGTTAAGATTTGATTTTGAAGTAAATAAAATTTGGAGATTTATATTTTTCATTACTTCTAAATATTTGCAAATTTTCGGAAGGGATTGAAAAGAAAGTTATTACAAAATTCCAAGATTACACGTTAAAGTAGTAGGTACGCATTTACTCTGTTAAAATTTCGTTTTAAAAATATCACTAAGGCCTAGGCCGCACTACGGTTAAACTGAAGCGGTTTAAAGCTATGTGAGTTTATGAAATAGGAAAACGAATACAAGTGCTCGCAGTTGACTTGTGCGACTAATTTTATAATGTTTAAAGGTATAAAAGAAAATATTTTTAATACCAGAAATATATAAAAATAAACATAATGATTAAATACACAATGGTGTCTTATTTTTGTAATTTTTAAGTACCCAACCTTTACATGACCGTTCGTAAGATTAATTTATAATAAAACTGATAGAAGATAGTAAATACCATCACTCAACTTGCTAGGACCAGTGTTGGCAACATTACCGGTTTGAGCCTCGTGAGCTACACTACAAGGAGAAGCTGAAATAGCCTCTCAATGCTATCAGCATAGGAAGGGCAAAAAAAAACACTCAAGCAAATTTGAAAATTAAACTGTTATATTACATATGATCCTGTTTAGCATTTATTCCTATTATAACTATATTCTACAATAAAATTAGAATGTAAAATGAAAAAACAATGATCTCAGTACCTAGTTGGAGATGTTCATGGACAAATTGAGAGACCTTAGCAGAACTAATGACGAACCTGTGCTACGCAGATGACACAACATTAGGTACTTGCCACAACAGAAGCAGAGATGACAGAGCTTTTGAACAGGATGGAGCACATAGGGTTGGAGATGGGACTTGCCATCAACAGATTCAAAACTAAAATCATGGTCGTTGATCGCACAAAAAAGTTGGAGCTTAGTGGAGCAATAAACCTTGTGCTTGTTGACAACTTTATTTACCTAGGCTTCAAAATTAACAACACCGGATCCAGCGAGCCTGAGATGCGATAGCGTATCGGAATTGTGAAGGGAGCCATGACACAGCTCGGTAAAATCTGGAAGAACCGTACCATTACCCAGAAGACGAAGATAAAACTGGTGCTCATTGTGGTCTTTTCCATTTTTATATACGGAGCGGAGACCTGGACCCTTAAAGCGGCTGATCGCAAACGCGTGGACGTTTTTGAGATGTGGGGCTGGAGAAGAATGCTCCGGATACCTTGAACAGCGAAGAGAACCAATGTGTCTATCTTGGAACAACTGCAGATCAAGACAAGACTGTCTAGACTCTATCTTCACCGCGCACTCGAGTAGTCATAGAGACTACGATAACCATAGAGACTATGACGTGGCAGGTAAGATCGAAGGAAAGAGACCGCGCGGGCGCAGTCTGACAAGGTGGTTCGATCAAATCCGCACCACACTAGGGACGCCATTCCACGAAGCCCTTCATGCGGCCAATGATCGGTAGCGCTGGAGGGACATTGCAGAAAGTAAAATCCTGTCAAAATATGATGGTCACGACCCTCAGCAGTGAGGAAACTAGGCGAGGAGGAGCAGAACTAAATAAAAATTAATTTATTAAATGTTAGTATTACAATAAGGAATTTTTAAAGCACTAGATGTGTGAACGTGTTCTAGGTTTGTGTTAAATGGTTACCTACTAATTATATTATTTCTATAATTATATTAAAAGTATAATGTTACAAAGTCACAAAGCAGGTGGCGTTGAGCTATCATCAAGTAAAATTGACATTCTAGTTTAGAAAGGCTCAATTACTAATATGTACTTACATAGGAAAAGTAGTTCCTATCAAACTTGGCTAGAATTTCATGAATGTTTGTTATAATACAATTCATTTCGCATCCCGTGATCTTCAATGGACCAATAGAGCAATGGGTGACATGATGTGGACATAACATCACAGTGCTTTTTTTTTTTAATTTCAAGAAAAAGCAATTCATTATAAAAATTCATATTCATTTTATTACTATTACTCCAGAGTGATACGGCACGTCTTTCTTCAAACAAAGGTTGCGGTGAATACACAGACGCTTAGCCCTTCAAGCATTAATCATTCAACGTCAATTGTTCTGCATGATCGCCTGCCTAGATGAGCAACAAAAAATTGCTCTTCGGATGTTATTTTTAAGTATACTAGTGGTCCCGCAGTAGTCGAAATTCGACTATAATTAATTGAAATTGTAAGTCTGTACACTATTATGATTCTATTTTCAAATACCATTATACTTCTATAATCACAAATTTCGCCAAGACCACACTATAGAAAAATATTAATAAAGCCAAACAGTATTTAATTTATTCTCAATTTGACCACAGACGTTAATAACAAAACTTTGACAATAAATAAATAGTAGGTATACATGCGTGTGTGCGTCAAATGCGTGGTAGTGTGTGTAATGCTTTTTTTTTTTGATTTAATGTATTTTTTAGACATAATTTAAAAAAATATTAAGATCCTGCACTCCTTCTCTACATTCGCTATAAGTGTGGGAAATTTCATACTCCTCCGTCCGCGCAATTTTCGTAAAAAGGAGACAAATAAGATATTTTTTTATATTTATTTTTAATGCATTGATGGCTGAACAAGCTGTCGGCTCACTTTGTGTAAAGCGGTTACCCGTAGAGTGCAGCTTACACACACATCTTGAATGCCACGATCACCATAATAGATAAATAGGTATATCGAATGCCGCCACTAAGGTGACCATTATGCTATACATGAGGTCGAGGTCTCAATTATATTGTACAACGGATTGTGAGATCGATGTAAAATTTCTTCTTCTCAATCGTGTCACTCTTGACAGAGTGGTCGTAATAAGTGAATTTTAAGATGTCAAGGTGATCTATGGAATATTTCAACATTCGCAGCCGGATTTTTTCTCAAGGAAGAGATTTATTTTACATTATCTAAATATCCTGCAATAATAATAAATCCTGCAATATTTGTTTATAGCAGGTCTTTTCCTGTGGAGTTGCTGTTTAACAATACATACTGGCCATTTAAATGGTAATTAATGTATTTTGTAAATACTAAATTCAACTGAATTTAAATTAAAAAGTATGGAATTCGTTCATTTCAATTCAAATTCAGCCATTATTTTTTGATGATTATTGTTTTTAAAGATAAATTTACGCTTAGGGAATACACGTTCCGTCGCCGTAGCAATGCTGCATGTAAAACGGCTCACAACATTTATGACATATACAGAAAGAACACTACAAACTACAAACGAACACGTGGTTCGTTAATGGTTTGTCCGCTTTTGACATGAAAATTTTGAGGAAAAAAATGTACCCGTCTCAGTCGCCCGAAATCTAAAGACAACAACGACGAATTAAATGCTACAGTGGAAACTGACAATACTCAATCTACCGCTGAGTTAACCGTAGCTTTCAACGTTAGCATCAAAACAATATCGATCCATTTTTGGCAAAATGCCAAAGTAAAAAAATATGGTAAGTAGCAGTAGTAGGTACCGCACGACTTGTACGATCGCCAGCGAGACTAACCCCCTGGCCAGGGGGTAACGCCTCAAGGCATGCCTTGCATTGCACAACAGACACAGAAACGAAAATATTGTAAGCCGCATTGTTACTTGCGATGAAAATTGGATTCATTTTGATAATCGTATGCGGTCATCATGTTGACCCTAGGCAATGCCGTAATCGGAAACTTATCTTTAAAAAAGTCATGGTCACTGTTTGGTGGTCTAGTACCGTACTCACCAAACCTTGCGCCGACAGAATTCTACTTTTACGAAAGTAAGGAGATCTGCTTATCCGGGAGACCTGAGAGCTAGAGGGAGCAATACTACAATATCGATCATAGTCCTCGATTTAAACGGTTATTCATAAATTACGTCACACTTGTTTATCACAGGAATGTAACATTGTATGACAAGGAGCGAGGGGGTCAAAAGCTTTGTGAAGTCACACGTTAAGAATTAAATTAATGAAATGCGAATTATAAAAGTGAACAAAAAAATTTAAAAACTTACGAACTCGTTCTATATGTATATTATAATATATGCATTAATCCAAATTAATTATCGCTATGAAATTTTCTCTGAAGCAACAACATTCAACTTCAAGGACCGGGTTTTTTTTGTTTATTACACTCTACCTATGCTATATTAGCCTCGTATTTTATAGTATATTATTAAAGAATTATAGTAACCTCGAGAGGTTATCCTAGCTTCACCGAACGTGTAGACAAGCGGCGTTGTAATGCAAGTGAGACACTAAAATTCACGAGTGATAAAGCCTTATAATAAATAGGTTTAAGTCGTCGGCGGGAGATCTTAGATAGAGGTGATTTAAATAAAGATTGCTTAATAAAATAGAATATATCTAACTTTTTTTAAATATATGCATAAAATTGAAAAATGTGTGACGTCACATTAGGGAGAGGAGTCCTAAAAATGTGAAAGCCTGTGATAAGGGGGGCGGAGGAGTTAAAAAGTGCTAAAATTCGTGTCACATAATTTATGGATAGCTCCTAATATCCCCAGCTTTTGTAAAAAAAAGTATCGAACACAAAAAAAATCTTATAAGTTTTTCTTTTATTTTAATTTGTCAATTTTTGTCATTTACTCGTTTGTTTTTTCAATTTTTTAACATTTTAAATTTACTATTTTTAACAATAGGCATATGGTAATATTATTAGACTTAACTTTATCAAAAAGCCATGATGTTTTATTTTATACATACTTTTTTGTGTAGGTCCATGAGTGCTTAACAAATAGTTTCTGTATGTTTAATAAAAACGGCCACATCATGCAAAGTAAAGCCCGTATGTTCCAAAAGTCTTTGACCGACAAGCCACTATTAAAACTTGAGTTACGTACATAGAAACAAAGGAGTTGTTAGTTTAACCGCAGACATATTTTATGTTGTGTTTACATCCATTTTGAAAGGAGTGTGGAAGTCAAAACGAAGGCTAACGGGCCATAGCTGATCCGGTGCTACCCACATACATGTATCTGTCCATCTTAAGTGTAAAAAAAAACATTGTTCACGCTGTCATCGGCTGGCCAAAGGAACTGGAACTTTACTGAACTCTTGCCAAAGTAGGCATTAAGAATAAAGATAATACCATGGATATGGCCATAAGATATAGTTGCAGTAGCTAGTGGGGGTGCACCCCAAGTCTTGGAGTAATTTTAGAAAGTGAGGTCCAACGTGAATATAATGATATGCAGCAGAGACAGCTAAAACACACATATGAATGATGCGTTTGAAGATGATATGAGCAAAGAAAGTACTGGCTGTGCTATTTTATTTTAATAGTTATAATGCTGGTAATTCCGAAAGAAAAAACCGCGAAGAAAGCCAGTCACTAATTTAATATTGTAAGACCTGCAAGTCGTCGTGGCCTAAAAGATAAGACGTCCGGCGCATTCGTATCTAGCGATGCTACGGTGTTCAAATCCCGCAGGCGGGTACCAATTTTTCTATTGAAATATGTACTTAACTAATATTCACGATCGACTTTCGCGGTGAAGGAACAATATCGTGTAATAAAAATCAAACCCGCCAAATTATAATTTGCGTAATTACTGGTGGTAGGACCTCTTGTGAGTCCGCACGGGTAGGTACCGCCACCCCGCCTATTTCTGCCGTGAAGCAGAAATCAGTGCTGTGAAGTTTCGGTTTGAAGGGTAGGGCAGCCGTTGTAACTATACTGAGACCTTAAAACTTACATCTCAAGCTGGATGGCGCATTTACGATGTAAATGTCTATGAGCTCCAGTAATCACTTAACACCAGGTGGGCTGTGAGGTCGTCCACCCATCTAAGTAATAAAAAAAAAACTAGAAACTCTACATCTAACTCGGTACTCGCCAGACCTAGCCCTATCCATTTGTTCGCATTTCAATTAATTCAATTTGTTGCAAGAAAAATAAGTTCCAAAAAAAGCGGTGTGATATGCCTTTATAGAATTTGAATTGTCCAAATACCCAGAGCTCTGTTCTAAGTACAAGCGTTACCTCCTCTTAAAAAATTGTAAATACATAATGATCGTAAATACTCCTTTAAATTAACACCTAGATCGAATTAATAGCTTTTGTTGAACACTGTTCAGCCTTGAAAAAATGGAAGAATTCTTTATATAACGTTCACACTTTTTTCTTGAAGTACTACAGTTAATTATGTGAAGTCAAATGTTTGTGTCAATACTATTTTTATTAGAAAACATTTTATAATTTTAACAATTCAGAGATGTATTTGACGTACGTTTTATTTATTTATTTTGCATGCATAATTATGGAAATTGTGTCCAATAACTTAACCACAGGTGAGATAAACTTCGAATTAAAGAAAATCTTTAAGTAAATAAATCAGAAATATACTTAGTCTGGCCATAAATACTGTTACAAAGGAAAACAATTATTTTTTTATGGCAAATAACATTTATTACTTTTATAGTGTGTTAGTTTAATACATAAATATAAAACAATTTAAAGTATAAAAAGCTTATTCGAAGTGGTCTCCATTGGCTGCAATACAGTCCTTTAAACGTTGAGGCCAGTTATCAATAGAAGCACGCACTCTTTCCATGGGAAAATTTTTCACTGCCAATCGTACGTATTATTTTAGGGACTCCAAATTATCATGGCATTTAGAGCAAGCCGTACTCTCTAAAACTGACCATAAATCATAATCCAGCGGACTAAGATCGGGACTAGACGACGGCCAGTCTTCAGCTCTGATGAAGTCCGAAACGTTCGTTTCCAACCAAGACTGCGTAGACCGAGCTTTATGACCTGGCGCCGAGTCTTGCTGGAAGGACCATTCTTGATTATTGAACATGGTGTTGTTAAGGGGCTTCACTACCTTCTCAAGAATGGTATCTGGATACACTTGTGCCGATGTTTTGATACCTTTTTCACAAAAGTATGGCTCAGTCACTCCTTCATAGCTAATACCCCACCAAACCATCACTGAAGTCGGATAGTGCCCACGTTGTACTCTGTCGACTAATTGGGAAACTTCCTTAGAGCTTTGAGCATAACTACGGTCATTTTGTTTGTTAAAATGTTGCTCAATTGTAAAAAATTTCTCATTCGTAAACAATTTTTTTCTATGACCTCCCTTTGCGTACCGCTTCAGTAGTTGTTTCAATTTTACCACCCTATTCTTTTTAAATTATCAGTTAAGAAATTACCAGTACGTCTCTTATAGGCTGCAAGTCCTAAGTCATCTTTTAAAATACGCGACATGGTTCTAGGTGCTATCTTCATCTCCCGAGATAAAATCTTTTGCTTTCGGACAGAATTTCTTCGAATTCTTTCCCTTACTGCTTTGACCGCCTTTTTCGTACGAACACTACGTGGACGGCTAGATCTTTTTCTGTCACAAACAGAGGAGGTCTCATTGCACCTATTAATAGCCCGGTACACAAACATTTTACTAATATCAAGCGTATGGATAGTTTTAAAAATTGCATTTGGCTCCATACCTACTTTGTGTAATGCAATCACAGCGATTCGGTTCCCTTTATCACCCCACTCCATTTTAATATCGCAAAATATTGTACAATGTATTGGCGCCAAAATGAGAAAACTCAATGAGCAATCATATAAAAATGACAGATTCCAAATTCAAATGTAATATTTTGTTTATTTTTAATTGTAACAGTATTTATGGCCAGACTAAGTATATAAGTAGATGGACGTCTAAATTAAAAAATATTTACTTGTGGGTAATAATTTAAATTTGTTTAATTTTTTATTTATATTCTATGTATTTATAATATTTATTTTTAAAATTATAACCAATTTGTTAATTGCCTTCCGAAACGAATTATCAGCGATATCACAATGTTATTCGCTTATATAACATTTGCATTAACATGCTTTTTTATTTATTTTTATTGCTTAGACGGATGGACGAGCTCACAGCCCACCTGGTGTTAAGTGGTTACTGGAGCCCATAGACATCCACAACCCACCTTCAGATATAAGTTCTAAGGTCTCAAGTATAGTTATAACGGCTGCCCCACCCTTCAAACCGAAACGCATTACTGCTTCACGGCAGAAATAAGCAGGGTGATGGTACCCACCCGCGCTGTGGTGTGGTTGTGGTTTCAACTCGTCTGAATTCCTTAATTATGCGTGAAATCATGACAGCTAAACCAGTAAACTTACATTTTATCAGGTCACTTTTCCTTATCTTATAAGAACGAATACGGGGATGGATATGGAACAGAATGGATTTATTTTCCGGACGGCCAGGGAGTGCCACACTATGTTAACTTGAGTGCCACCTCCACACAGCCCGAACTGAAGACAGATTTTGTTGAATTGGAATTTCGAAGATATAAAAGGTAATATTTATTAATAAAAACTACTGTCAAACCTTATCGTCATTCATGGTGGAATAGAAAGATTTCAGGAGTCGGATTTCTTGCCTTTTGAGTTGAAAAGCACTACAACATTATAGTTATTTATACATTGAAATGCTCCATCTCTATAGAATTCTCATTGGAACGTAAGAATTTCTTAACTGCTATCAAAACTGTCTAATAAATAGGTTCTGCGCATATGTTGTACGTAACACATATTTTGTTTTATACATCTGTTTTCAGAAATGTGGATCACTATATTGTTATGGATGCTTACGGAAATGTTGTAACAGAAAATTTAAAAGAGGACAATTTATTTAAAGATTCAATTAAAATTATTACGCATGGATGGAAATCATCAATCGATAGTCCCGCTGTTAAGATCATAAAGGAAGCGTATCTAGAAACAAAAGACGCAGACATCATAACCATCGACTGGAGTGTTACGGCCGATTCTTTTTTTTACAACTGGGTTGCAAATAAAACAAAAAATATTGGTGAACAAGTAGCAATATTTTTAGACGGATTAAGTAAACAACATAATGTTTCTGGAGACCAAATACATCTCATAGGCCACAGTCTTGGGGCTCATGTTATGGGAGTTGCCGCGTATAAGTCGAACCTGACTATTAATCGGATTACCGGTATAATTATTTCACGTATTAAAATATAGTTATTTGTAGTTAAAAATAATTTTACAGTTTATGTCGCCCTTATTATTTTCATTTAATTATTTCCAACGGTTTGAATGCTTTACAGTTTTTGTGGTCAGGGACAACAAAAATATCTATTGCTATAGATCAAGTCTAGTATAGACTAGAGCAGAAGATTTAGATTTTATTATCCTCATTTGAATTATGTGATAGGTACAGTCTTATTTTTGATTCAAAATATGTTAACTAAAATATAGTAACATATTGTTATTTAGACAAGTTAGAGATATGTGGTGGCGTAGTAGTACAACTGAAATTATAGCAGCATGTCTCAAGTTGAGTAGCGATTTATGTTGTGATGTTTATATCAACGGGGTGTGGTCTTGTATGTCCATCTACAGCAGTACAAAAAACTATTGTGCTAATTATTTATAACTAGTTAAAACTTAAAGGTCTCGATCCAGCAAGACCCCTTTTTGAATATCCCAGTCGTGACGATTCAGAAAAATTAGACTCATCTGATGCTAAATTTGTGGATGTCATTCATACGTGTGGTGGTGTTCTTGGAATCGAAGCGGCCATCGGTACAGCTGATTTTTATCCTAATAGTGGTATTCCACCACAACCCGGGTGTGACAGTATTCAAAAAATCTTAGGTAAGATGTTGTCTTTGAAAAAATTATATTTTAGCAAGAAAATTATAAGCATACACACCAATACTCGTACATATAAGTACATCATAAACTGGATTTCGCCCGCCCCTCTCCGTCAGACATGACGAGAATAATATGGAAGTAAAATTATCAAACAAGAAAAATCTTCATTTATAAATTTCTCTGCTGTCTAGTGACATGCCTATCAAGTCCGAAAACACAGATAATTTACGGCCTAAATAGGGAGGATTGTATTGAGCACATCGTTATACCCTACTACCATTAAAAATTGTGTACCTATAAATTCAACCAATAGGTACTCTGTGATTGAATACCTTGAAAGGTTCAGGAGAGTCCTAGACGCATCGAAACTATTTTTACGGTTTAATTTCGCGTTTATTACGACCTTCGTCCGTGACCACAAATACTGTTAAATATTTGAATCGTCAGCAATAATAAACGTGAGCTTAAATCATAAAAATAGGTTAAATTATGTCTACGACCCGCGAAAACCGAACTAAACACGACTATACTATACTAGTAAACGATTTTATCCTTGAGGCCACAACGACTACTAAGTTCCGGCTTATTATCTCGTTCACATTTTTTGTCTATAAAAAATATGGTTTACAAAAGTTTCTCAAAATAGCATTAAATTAACTACTTAGTTTCGACCCTACAACAAGTTAATGAATGCATATATTCTGATTTCTCAAATATCTGAAGCCCCGCAAAGCAATAAAACTGAATCGTATGTTACAGCTATTTTACTCTGAGACCAATAAATAACACAAGGAATGTACAGGGGTTGTTTAAAGGTTGCGGTACGTCTGCGAACCTTATAAAATCTAAATAAGAAATAAAGGGTATCACGGAATCTCATATCTCACGTAACATAGGAATTTAAAAAAATCTTATCCTACCTTATGATAAGTCTTAAAATTCAAATATTTCTCAATGTTTATATATCATTTACATCTCAAAGCTGGTTTTGCAATATACGCTTTTAAAAACTTAAAAATGTGTTACATAGTACTTATTATCATCATCATCAGCTTATAGCAGCAGTCTACTGCTGGATATAGGCATAGAACTAATATGGAATACAACTAATACAGTGAAATATTTTACAGAAGCATGCAGCCATAGTAGAGCACATGATTATTTTGCAGAATCTATAAAAACACCCAAAGCTTTTCCAGCTTTCAAATGTGCAAGCTGGTTGGACTATTTACAGAATCTTTGCGATCAATACGGGTTTATGGGCGAGGACGTAAACAGAAACGTAACGGGAAAGTTGTATTTGAAGACTAATGCAAAACAACCGTTTGGGAGAAGTTTTGAACCTTTTTGTTTGTTTGGATAATGGAACTTTACTTACCATATATCTCAAATTGGTCAATATTTATATAAATTTCCGATACATTATTCAATGAAAATAAAGTTATTTTTGTTTTGTCTCAATTTTTTTTTTTTTTTTTTTATTATCCTACCTGTGCTGATAGCCTTGAGAGGCTATTTCAGCGTACCCTAGCTTGTGTAGGTGAGCTCGCGGGGCTCAAACCGGAGAATTGCTAACACCGCCCTAGCAAGCGCAGTGCTTCGCAGAATCTACCACCGGATCGGAAGCGCGGCCCACTGAGAAGATCCGGCGAGAAACTCAGTGGGCTTTTGTCTCAATGAATTACTTTTGGTTTTTATACCAGCATTGACTCTTTCGATTTGTTTACCCTAATTCATTCTTATTAAGATTTCCAGTGATTTATGTTTGTACTGGAATTAATTTTTTTATATGTACCTACTTTATGCTTGGGTAGACGGTATGATTCCAAACGTCAAACTCCACCTTTCGACATGAGATTGTATCTCTATTGTATTTTATATCCTCTGTCCTGCCCTTCAAACCTGAACGCAAAACTGCTTCGCAGCAGAAATGGATTTCACCTACACATCTCGGTATACATTAATTCCAACTGCTAGCGAAATTAAAAACAGGGTCATTTATATACAGGGATACCTGAAATTCGATACATTCCATCGGAGGGATAAAAGTAGAGCTTATTTGCAATAGATTTTGTCATTTTGGACCCTAGCCGATAGTGATTACTTTTTGAGATATTCAAGTTTTTGTGCTTTTATTTTTAAATACCAATTTTAGGCAAAAAAAAATGCTCCTAAGTGGTGAATGTCCTATTTTTGAGCATGATCTGATACGTAATATCTCAATACTTCCTCCAAATAACAAATATTATGAACATAAACTCGCTAGAGTTCAACAAAAATAATAATTTTAAAGCCACTTCATAGTCAATTTGCTTAAAAAAAAAAGTATGGAACGTGTCGTACAAATTACTAAAATAATTGCACTATTTCATTAGCTATCCAAAGTGGTATACAACTTTTATCTGCATTGACAGCACAACAATAAGTAACACTTTATAGTGTTAACTAAGATTATGTGCTATTTTTCCTATAAATTAATCAATTAGCGTATGTACAGCTGCGGGTTATGCTTTTGCTTGGGGTTTTTTTTTACCTGCAGTGAACATATTATCTCCACATCTAATAACTATGTGTTTTGAATTTTACGTTTAGATCCAGTCAGGAGAAATGACTTTTGCCGTTTCATATTGGACAACGATATTGAGAACACTACTTATCTCTCCAAAAATTTATGGACGGATGAGTCCAAGTTTGATCGTAATGGAATAACTGATTACCACAATAGTCACTTTTGGACTCAAAAAGGTTCTAACCCAAAGAATAAGAATATCGATTTTTCCTTAACGTTTGGATGGGAATAATCGATAAACACCTCATCGGACCCTACTTTTTACCCCAAAATTTAAATGGGGAAACTTATGAAAATTTTCTTCGTGGTGATTTGACATCATTGCTGCTTGATGTGGCACTTGCATCGAGAAGGGGGATGATTTTCCAGCATGACGGACCGATGGATTTCCGCCGAGGAGTGCGAGATTTGCTCGACCGAAATTATCCCCAGCGTTGGATTGGTCGAGGAGGACGAATGGCCGGCGAGGTGTCCTGATTTGACACCTTGCGACCTTTAGGGCCACATGAAAGAGCTTGTTTACCGAGCTAACAGCACGATAAATAATATTGAAGAGCTCAAGCAAAAAATTTTAAGCGCAGCACAATAAATAATAGAAACTTTAACATCCCATGTTACTAAGGCAGAAATGCGGAACAGACTACGTGCATGTATTAGGGCTCCCATTTTGAGCAGGATTTGTAATTTTATGTTTTGAATAAATAATGTAAATATTCAGCCGATTTTGCATTTCTTTCCCATTAAAAAAGTTTACGTATCCAAAAACTACTGATGGTCTGTATGTTTCTTTCTAGCTAATAACTTTTTGCTTTCAAAACTACTGTAATATTTCGTATTATTTTGAACAGCTAATGAAATAGGGCAATTATTTTAGTAATTTGTACGACATGTTCGATACTTCTTTAAAGTAAATTCACTATGAATTGGCTTTAAGAACAAATATTTTATTGAACTCTAGCGAGTTTACGTTCATAACATAAAGCTTAAGAGTGTTACTACAGCTTATTGTTATTTGGAGGAAGTGTTGAGATGTTAGGTATCAGATCATGCTCAAAAATAGGATTAAACTAGGCCATTCACTTAGGAGCATACTTTTCTTTGCCTAAAATCGGTATTTAAAAATAAAAGCACAAAAACTTGAATATCTCAAAAAGTAATTACTATTGGCTAGGGTGCATAACATCGATATATTACCATATCATACCATATGGTAATATATCGACGGTCCATAATGACAAAATCTATTGCAAATAAGCGCTACTTTTACCCCTCCAAGGGAATCTATCAAACAAACCGGTAGCTTCCCGGTAACCCTGTATACAGTGCGTCCCTTTTAAGATATAATAGGTTGGGGAAAAAGTTTCTTCGCATTTTTTAAGAAAATTCACAACCTTTTTTAATATAGTTTATTTATATTTAACTAAAGTATGTAAGTACCATTTTGATCGATAATTTTTGTCATCTTGTGGATAGGGACATGATCCCATTGCTATAGAAATTTTGGGGCTTCTGATCAAAATACCGCGACAATTTGTTTTGGCAGTCCTCTCGTAATGTTAACCTGACACTGCCTAAAGAATTCTGAAGAGGCCGAAACAGGTGGAAATCTGAAGGTGCAAGGTCAGGACTATACGGCGGATGCATTAACACCTCCCAGCCAAGCTCTCTTAGTTTTTTCTGAGTGGCTAAAGACGTGTGAGGTCTAACGTTATCATAATGAAAAACCACACCCCTTCTGTTGATTAATTCCGGCCGCTTTCTCTCAACTTCTTGCTTTAATCTCATCAGTTGTTCGCAGCAGAGTTCAGAATCGATGGTCCTGCCTGGTGGTGACAGCTCATAATGAATAATGCCCTTCTAAACCCACCATACACACAGCATCACCTTGTTGCGAGTTAACCCGGGCTTCGCCACAGTCTGTGAAGCCTGACCGGCCTTTGACCACGACCTTTTTCGCACGTTTTTGTCATACGTGATCCACTTTTCATCACCAGTTATCAGCTTCTTCAAAAATGGTTCGGTTTCATTACGTCGTAATAAAGAATCACAAATGAGTACACGGTTCATTAGGTTTCTTTCAGTGAGCTCATGAGGTACCCAAATATCGAGCTTTTTTGTGTACCTAATTTTATTTAAATGCGCCAAAACTGTTTTGTGGTCAATTCCCAGCTCTTCAGCTACGTCGTAACTACTGATATGCCGATCTTGCTCCTTTTTTCAAAAATGGAATCTTTTTTATCCGCAATAGGGCGACCAGAGCAACGTGCATCTTTGACATCAAAATTTCCGGATTGAAAACGCTTAAACCAAATTTGTGCTACTCTCACAGACACTGCATTAGGTCCAAAGCATCGCAAAGCAAATTTTTTTCGCGGCTTGCGTTGCATTTTTACCTTTTTGTAGTAAAATTTTAAAATGTATCGAATTTCTTCATTAGATTCACTCATCTTGACAGTACGAAAAATAAATAAATATCACACATTTTCTTTGAATTTAGAATTATCCTCTTTAAAATTTAAACTTTTAATGATACCAAAACCAGCCAGATACAAATAGTATAGCCAAAGAGAATTTATTACAAGTTCATACACACTATAATGCGAAAAGACGTGTCGTTTTTGTGTCCTACCTAAGCTGATAACCATGAGAGGCTATATCAACGTAACCTTAACTAGTAGGTGAGTTCACGGGGCTCAAACCGGAGTGTTGCTAACACTGACCCTAGCAAGAGCAGTGCTTCGCAGAATCTACCACTGGATCGGAAACGCGACCCACTCAGAAGATCCGGCGAGGTTAATTCGCTCGTCGAGCCCTTCGTCGCAAGCGACGAGTTCGACGAGGGCGGTGACCGGTGCTTGTGGTGCCTAAAAGCATCGTTAATGGATCAAGAGGATCCGTAATGACGTGCTTTGGGCGACGTCGACGGTTCACCATTCGGTCTACAGGATCGGGTATGTAGTTTCCAGCGGCCACGACAACAGGGTTCTCATGTCGTGCCGCCTTCTCGAAGTGGCGCAGCAATGCCGGTTGTAAACACTTACTGACGGAGTCGTCCGAAAAGACTTTTTCCCCAACCTATTATGACCACCACAACCATAAATAATAAACTTGACTTTGTGTCAAAATCAAATGACAATTTGTAAATTGTAAATTCTACCCACTGAAGTAGGAAACCTACCTAACTCTAGATTCTACCGTATGTATTTTTTTAAAGTATTTTATGACCTGGTAGCTAAGACTTTTAAGTCATGTGTTATTTTAATTTATATTCTTATTTTTATGAAAAATGTTAACATGAAATGAAATAATGATGATTAATTTGAGACGTTAATCAACTGGAATGACATTAAATGAAATGAGATGAGATGATATGGAATGAAATATAATCTCAGTAAAATGGTGGTCATTTACTGAGACTTCTTCAGTGGACTTTTTGGAGGATCCCGAGAAGTTACGTCCAGCGGCTTTGTTTCATTTTCCCACATTTGGGCACTTTCACAGATATTAAACAGTTAATAAACCACCATTATTACACATCTAAACCCGAAGAAACACTAAATGAGTCGACTATTATCAAAGGCGGCAATCTGACTTTTGGACAATGATTGGTAAATCAGAAAAACGAATTATTGACTTTGTATTCCATTGGCAGTCACAAAACTCTTCGGAACGACATCTTAGATAAATAACAGGTTAACTATTAACCTTTATTTAATGCAGGTTTTGAACCGTATTCTTTGAAGGAGACGATTATATTCAAATAAATCTGTATTGACATATCAATAAATTTTTTTGTCCAAATGTACAGATTGCCGCCTTTGATAATAGACGACTCAAATAGACAAAATAAAACAAATCACACAACTTCACTCCTCGCGTTCCCGCCAAAAAGTCCCCGTATGTATTTTTTTTATGGGATTTTATGACCTGGCCACTGAGACCTTTAAGTCATGTCTTATTTAATTCATATCCATATTTTTATGAAAAATGATATTATGGAGTGAAATGAAATGAAGATGATTAATTTGAGACATTAATCAACTGGGATGATATAAAATGAGATGATATGGCATGAAATATAATCTCAGTAAAATGGTGGTCATTTACTAAGATTTTTTCAGTGGACTTTTTGGAGGATCCCGAGAAGTTACGTCCAGCGGCTTTGTTTCATTTTCTCACATTTGTGCACTTTCACAGATATTAAACAGTAAATAAATCACCATTATTACACATCTAAACCCGAAGAAACACTAAATAGACAAAATAAAACAAATCACACAACTTCACTCCTCGCGTTCCCGTCAAAAAGTCCCCGTATGTATTAGAGTAGGTACATACCATAGATTATACACGGTACATACTAGCGACGTGAACCGATTATAATTTCTGGCTAAGGCTTATTACCGATTTGTTTCTCAAAAAACCGGTTTTTTAAGGTATTTTTAGGTTTTTTCTTTATAGGCTAAATAATCATTAAATAAAACAAATTTGCGTGCAAGCGAAGAGTTTTCTCATACAATTAATAGGGTGACCATATTTTATATAGGCTTAATGATCATAAATATATTATCCTATAATAAAAAGCTTTTATTTTTGATTTAATTCAATACTATTGTATTTTTGTCAAAGTAGGTTTTTCTTATAATTTACATGGTAATTGTACTGTAGTTTTTAAATGTAATACACGGTAATTTGAATCTGAAACACGGCATTTTTATATAGCAGCACGATAGTTTGTATATTTGATCTGGTAGCACTGGTGTGAACTGTGAATGTAACGCGTACTTAAAAACCGGTATTTTTTTATTTTTTTTTATTGCTTAGATGGGTGGACGAGCTCACAGCCCACCTGTTGTTAAGTGGTTACTGGAGCCCATAGACATCTACAACGTAAATGCGCCACCCACCTTGAGATATAAGTTGTAAGGTCTCAGTATAGTTACAACGGCTGCCCCACCCTTCAAACCGAAACGCATTACTGCTTCACGGCAGAAATAGGCAGGGCGGTGGTACCTACCCGTGCGTACTCACAAGAGGTCCTACCACCAGTAGATTATAGACAGACCAGGTATTCTTAAATAAAAACCGGTGTTTATCGGTATGTATAAAAACCGTTTTTTCTCTGGATTTCTTCGAAGTTCGAACAGACTTACATCCCTAGTACATATCTACCTACCTCATCATACCTCATGAATTGAAAAAGATTTTGCTAATTACAAAATATACGTTTTTTCAATTTATAGAAATTACTTGATAAAGAAAATGTGTGCACAGTCATTTTCCAACATAGACTTAGGTAGCCAGTGTCAGATTGAAACTGATAGAAAAAAACGATGCCGAAAGAAATACAAATATATGAAAATGAAAATTAAGAGCTTAATACTGGTAAGGTGTCTTGAGTAAGAGTACCCATTAACGTGACAAATAATCGAGTTTATTAATATTTGATTGGCAATACTGAACACAGTTGATAAACAATAACATTGCATATCTTGTGCAGTGAAGAATCATTTTGTAAACTGGAAATAGGTTAATGTATTTTTCTATCTATTAGCTAACTTACACAGAAATATATCGAACAGGAATCATGTTCAACGTTTATCATGTTGTTTTCGGGTTGACATGATTTATTATTCAACTATAGGATGATTTTCTAGTTCACCACTTAACAATTTAAAAAACTATCAATGCTACTGAAACAACTATAGTATTACTATAAACTGTACTACAATACAATTTAAGACTTACCTCATATTACTAAGGTGGCCGGCACCATTCACATTGTAAAGTTTAAGAACTTTATGAAGAGCTATAAAAATATACAAGAAAAAGTAAAATTACTTTACTATTTACTTATTAATTCAAATTAATTTAATTTGCAGGAAAACGCAGCACTATGTGATGAGGTGGCCAAAATACAAGAGAGCATTCTGATAGTAAAAGATGAGAGAAAGTTTTTACTACATAAACTACTAGAATATGAAAATGATACTGAAAGTATTCATTCTAGTTATAGAAGTGATACTTTAGTTAATTTAAATGGACCTAAATCTAAAGTGAAAAAAAAACAAACTTTAGAAGATAGATAAAGTTATTTATATATAAAAGATATTTAATGTAGTTGTCTATTTATGTATTATAAATATTACAATTGATTGATAAGGATGGTAATTATTACAAAAATACATTACCGTTTAAATATATTTTGTACATTGTTCTTCAAAATGTTTTCCTTAAAGCTTTTACAATATCAAGGGATGAATTACAAATGATGTGCTAGCAACATTGAAGTACTCTGCTGTCCCTTTTTTTAATATAGGTAGATGAGCTCATGACCCACTTGGTGCCAAGTCATCATTGGAGCCCATATACATCAATAATGTAAATGCTGCCACCCACCGTGACATGATTATCAAGTCACAGCTTTTTAAATTAAACAGTAGCCTTACCCTTCTAACCAAAGCACATTACTGCTCATGGCAGAAATAGGCAGTAGTGGTCCCTACCTCAGTCATTAGTCCGCAATCATAAAAGTATAAGATTTCCTATTGCACA
Source organism: Bombyx mandarina (assembly GCF_030267445.1). Taxonomy (NCBI): domain Eukaryota; kingdom Metazoa; phylum Arthropoda; class Insecta; order Lepidoptera; family Bombycidae; genus Bombyx; species Bombyx mandarina. Next base: position 9,827,811 of record NC_143219.1, on the reverse strand, counting down.
GATCAAATAGAAATTATTGTCAAAAGTGTTTAATATTATTTTGTTCCACTCAATGGACAGCAAGTAAATGGCCCACTTGCCATCTGAGGAACTGTTATAGGAAATTAACTACCCCAGCATAAACTGGAAACAATATTAATAAAAAAATAAGCATTATTACTCATTATTTTCATAACTTCTTTTGTACACCAGCAAGGCCGAAGGTTTGAAGTCTTTGGCTTAAAGGATAAGATGTCTGGTGCATTTGTATTTAGCAATGCACTAGTGTTGGAATCACACTGGCAAATACCATTTTTCTAAAGAAATTCATATTAAATGTTCACAATTGACTTCCTTCATTTTCTTTTGTAATGGCGGTCCTTTTTGATTTCGCCAAAGTCAAGTTTTATAGTCTGTGGTTTTGATTATGCTCAGCTGATGTCTTTTGGTGAAGTTTGGATTCTTTTTTGTTGGGTGGGCTTCGTGATTGCACAAGGTCACATCAATTTTAATTATTATTATTTTACAAAGTAATCAACTGTTGAATTACTAACCTAAAACAGGACAAACAATATATGTATATATACATATACATACATATATATATATATGTTACAGAAAAGATTGTCAGAAGATTAGTAAGGACAAACAACTTATAGTCTAATGTTATTCTGGTGAACATATTCACATAAAATATTTACAAAAGTTGTATGTACAAGGCTCAACAAAGATTTGAAATTCGTCGGTCTGGGGATAATGTCCGGTAGAACTTCGTAAAGGGAAGGTCTTCTAGGGCAGTTAAAGAAAATGTGTTCTGCTGATCCCTCGTCGAGCCCACACTCACATAGGGAGCTATCCTTGACCCTTATTTTAGCTAGGTGAACCGGGGTACAAGCATGACCTAATCTTAACCTACATATTGTGGACGTGACTCTCTTGTTGGCTTTCCTGTATTTAAAAAACCAAGGCCGAACGAGCAACGAGTCTTGAACATCCGCGTAATGTTTGCCTTTAATGCGCTTCGAAAGGTTCCACGCTTCATTCCAGCGCGATATGAGATCGGCCTTGGCTAGAGACGTTAGATCTTGTGCATAGGTTGTGTAATGAATATCACTACCTATTGTCGTGGCATCCTTAGCACACTGATCAGCACCCTCATTACCCACTATACCGCTATGTCCCGGGATCCAAGCTAGGGTGATTTTTATGCCAGACACGTGACACCGAAAAAGAATTTCTTTAATTTTCAGAACAAAAGGGAGTTTTGACTTGGATCTGAGTTGGTTTGCAAGGATTGCCTGTAGACAGCTTCTAGAGTCGGTGAATATCACCGTTTTGTGTAGCTTATGTGATTCTATATACATCAGGGCTTCAAGGATAGCTAGCGCCTCTCCTGTAAAAACCGAGGCTTGAGGGGGACACTTAAAGTTTAAAATGATTTTGTACTCCGGTATCCAGACAGCGAAGCCTACACAGCCGTCAGCTTTTATTTTTGATGCGTCAGTGAACATAGTATGCCAACCGTTCCATTTACTATTGACGACAGAGTTAAATTTGGCGTTTGCACCGGGGTCATCTTTATTTATTCCGATATTTAGAACAATGTCCGGACGGTATAGAATTGCATTATAAGGTGTGAGGAATAATGGATTTAACCTACATTGATAGACGGGACAGGGGAGGCTGATAAACTTAACAAAACTGGTGAAGAGGCATGGGTGGGACTTATGATTCCAGTAACTGTTGAAATAGATGTGTTCCGAAAGAGTATGTAACTTTGAAATAAGGGGGTGGTTAGAAAGCTGAAAATTTTTGTAAATGAATCTCCGATAAGTATTGTCTCCTCAAGTGCAAGGGGGGTTCTGCACATTCAACCTGAAGGGCGTTAATGGGGGAAGACTTCATTGCTCCGATTATGATACGTAGGCACTTTGATTGGATCCTGTCCAAGGAGGTTAAGGCAGACTTATTGCAAGGTTCTAGAATGTGAGTGCCATAATCAAAATGGCTGCGAATCAAGGCGTTATATAACAGTTTTTGAGTGTAGGGGTGTGATCCCCACCATACGCCTGACAGGGAGCGAAGAATATGGATGTTCTTTTCGCACTTTTTGATGATGTGGTTAATGTGTTGGACACCAGTCATACGCGAGTCAAGAACGACTCCGAGAAATTTTACTGAGTTTCGCACTGGGAATATTTTGCCATCAAACGAGACAATGACGTCGGGAATAGATCGCATGCGAGAAAATGTCACTACACTGCTCTTCTCAACTGAAAGGGATAGACCATGATTACCTAACCAGTCATGGAGATAGTTAATAGCGGAGTTGAGGCGAGCAGAGGCATCCCCTAAGTCCCTGACTGAGACGTATAGAGCCAAATCATCCGCATATTGTAGTACGTTGCAGAATGAATTTACCGAAAGTTCTAGGTCGTAGGTATACAAGTTGTATAATAGAGGGCTTAAAACTGATCCCTGAGGGAGGCCCTTCCATAGAAGTCTAGGAGGTAGTAAAGAATTTTGGCAAGAAATTAAAATGGCTCTAGATGAAAATAGATTAGATATGAAGTTAACCATCTTCTCTGGGATACTCAGCTGGAGCATTTTTTGCCTGAGTACAGGAAGAAGGACATTATCGTATGCGGATGCAATGTCAAGAAAAACCCCGACCAAGGACTCTCTTTTAGAGAGAGCAATGCGTATATCCGTTGCAAGGCAACCTACGCTATCCATAGTGCTCAATCCCTTCCTAAAGCCAAATTGACTTGCAGGGAGGATGCCTCTACTCTCCACAAACCACTCCAATCTATTTTTAACAAGATGTTCTAAAATTTTGCTCATGGTACATGATAGGGCGATGGGACGGTAGCTACTTGACTCGTTATTAGGTTTTGCTGGCTTGAGGATAGGGACGATTATTTGGGTTTTCCATTCATCTGGAGGGATTCCTAAAGAATAAATATTATTTAATATGTTTAGAAATATTAATTTGGACGTAAAGCTACATTTGACAATGAATGAATAAGGTATTCCATCGATTCCCGGGGACGAGTCCTTAAGAGACTCCAAAACTGCAGTTAGTTCGTCCAGAGAAAAAGGGGCCACAAGAGTATCAGGAGTAGGTGAAAGCGGAGGGGGAAGGGAAGAGGACTCAGCTAAGGTGGGAACGTAAGGGGGAGCAAGTCGACATGAGAATGAATCGATCCAAACCGATGGGTCGTTCGAAGAAGAATTGTGGTCTACAGATACGGATCCGCGAAATCTCCTGGCATTATTCCAGACCAAAGAAGGGCGGGAACTGGGAGAAAGAGACTCACAAAACATGTTCCAGCCCAGTCTCTTTCGTTCAGATAGTGTTCTGACTGTCCTTGCAGCTACTTCTTTATAACTTATGTAATTAGCTGGAGACATGTGTAACGCGTACTCCATCTCGGCTTCTTTACGTTGTTTACATAGATCAGAGCAGTCAGAGTCCCACCAGGGAAGTGATGGGATTTTACCCCTAGAAGCGTTTTTAGTAGGAATCGCTGTCTCTGCTGCTGAAAGTAAAGCATTCCTAAAGATGGAGTAAGCAGCATGGGTGTTCTCATGGGGGACTGGGGAAAGATGAACCAAAAGAGCGTCAACAGACTGAGAGAACAGGGTCCAGTCCGCCTTAGACAAATTAAATTTAAGTCGAGGGTTGCGAGGAGGGAGTATATAATTAGAGGAGTCAGGAAAGGACATAAGGATGGGGAAATGATCACTACCATGCGTATTGCACAGCGTAAGCCATGTGAGGCGCGAAGAGGTGGCTGGAGTGCATAGAGAAAGGTCTACAGCGGATTTTGGGTTCTGGCCAGGAAGAACTCTACGTGTGGGGGAGCCGTCATTGAGGATGCAGAGGTTGTGGTCATCAACTAGGTCAAGGAAGGCGGAGGATAGGGAATCATTCTGATAACAACCCCATGAACTGTGGTGGATGTTAAAGTCACCCAATACAGCAACAGGAGGGGGGAGGGCACCAATGATTGAGAATAGATTTGTTAGGATGGACATGTTAGGATCAGGTATATAAACGGATAAAAAAGATATATCTAAGGCTCTAACAGCCACTACATTGAAGCAGTTACTGTCATGTGGAGGGAGGGTGATCTGGGAATATGGGATGGATCTCGAAACTAAAATGCAGCTACCGCATTTTCCGTTGTTCTTATCATCCCGGAGGCACGCAAAACCGGGAACCCTGAAGCGGGAGCCCGGGAGTAGGCGTGACTCCTGGACAGCAAAAATCAAGGGGTTATGCTTATTTATGAGAAAAATCAGTTCAGCTTTTTTTAATCTAATGCTGCGACAATTCCACTGTAGGATTGTTGGGAACATTGTTGAAAATCGAAATCAGCTGAATCAGTTTTTGATAGACGTTGTTCGGTAGGGCTACATCATTCATTTTCGAAATGATGTTGATGAGGGTGGACAAGAGAAGTTCTAGTAGATTTTCTTGTTGAGGGGGGTTGGGAGATAACAGAGCGCATCCATTGGGGGTGGTGGAGGCTGGAGTATCTACAATACGACAGTGGGCTTCTCTATCGTAGCCTGGGCTTAGAGCAGCAGAATATGGGCGTCGGGCTATATTAACAGTCTTCTTATAAGAAGAGGACTGAGAATTGGGATGGAGTGGCTGAGAGAGATCAGTGTGGATTGTCGGAGGATACGTGGACGGAAATGATTGAGTCATTCGGGCAGTATCTGCAAATGATCTTCTCACCTGTGGGAACCTAGCCGATGCTTCTAAATATGAGATGCTTTCCTGTGACATAACTAATTTGATCGATTTTTGTCGACTGTGCTCTGGGCAGGATGTGTCAGTGGCAGAGTGGGGGCCGGAACAGAACAGGCATAGAGGGGATGACTTCGAGCAGGTAATTCCTTCGTGGGGTTGGGAGCAAATAAAGCAACGAGGGGCTGATCGGCACTGCGTTGAAATATGGCCGAATCGGCAGCACTTGTTGCACTGGATAATGGGAAGGACATAAACTTCAACTGGGAGAGAAGTAAAAAAGCAGAAAATCCGATTTGGAAGTTTTTGACCAGAGAAAGTTAAAACTACAGATTGGGTAGGTATCCAGGTAGGGACATTATTTTCTATTTTCTTCCTATTCAAGCGGCGTGCTTTAATGACTGCACCGCAGCCAGCAGGAACTTCTACCGATTGGACCAGCTCCTCTAAAGTCCATTCTACTGGAACATCACGCACAATTCCCATTCGTGTAACGTTATAAGATGGGATGTTCGCTTCAAATTTAGCCGGCTGAAGTGCTGGGTGTTCTAGAAAAGCGTTAGCCGCAGCAGCAGATTTAAATTCCACTGAAACCCTGTTGCGGCCAATGCGTTTCACACCATCCTGTATTACATTTTTTATGCTGTTTCTGAATAGAAAGTGTCCGAATTTGATGGGTTTCAAGGTGGGACCAGCAGACACATCTGTTACCGTCTTATTAACGTGGACTAAAAAAGGGGCAATGTCATCTTCACAGTATCGGGTCTTACGTTCAACAAAATCGGGATGAGTGTACGTGGACTGAATCGACGGCGAAGTTTGTGAAAGATTAGTAATCGTTTTTTTAGGGGGAATGTTTTCCTCAGACTGTGGTGGTCGTTTTCTGGAATTGGGTGGATCTATATCCATCTGAGAAGAAAAGTTTTGTGAGTGGGGCGCACGTGGTCCTTTATAACCTCCCCCGGGATCGTGCGGGTCATCCATGATTCTTACCTTTTAATAATATAACAAACACAATATATTTACACTCACGGCACAACAGATATATACCAACACCAACACGAATCAGTAGCGCAAGTCAACAGCAATTTAAACAAATAATATTAATTAAAACACCGGGAAACTTCGAAGACACTTGTGTTCACACTCGACGTCACCCGAAGCCAATTGACTTCCACAGTGAAGGAATAACATCGTGTAATAAATATCAAATGCAAAAATAATAATTTGCATAATTACTAGTGGTAGTACCTCTTGTGAGTCGACATGGGTAGATACCACCACACTACCTGTTTCTGCTGTGAAGCAGTAATGCATTTTGGTTTGAAGGGTGGGGTAGCCATTGTACTGTAAAAACTAAGACATTGGAACTCACCTCAAGGGGTGGCAGCGTTTATGTTGTAGATGTCTATGGGCTCCTGTAACCACTTAATACCAGGTGGGCTGTGAGCTTGTTCACTCATCTATGCAATAAATAAAAAGGTGATTAAAAAGGGAATTTCCTTACTACTTCAATTTAATGTCATTACATTTATATATGCCAAAGATGGTAAACATTTTATAGTAGTTTTTCATATTTGTATCTTTAATGATCACTTTATTTATTATCAGCCACAATTCCACTTAAAACAAATATCCTTATACAATGTGCAGTTTTTAGGTTGGTAAGTTTTGTGTGTAATAAGTTTAATACATTTTTAGTAAAACTTAATAGATTGTTAATTATACACCTAATGGCCAAACATAACTCCTAAGGAAAGATTAGATATGTTTATTGACATATGTTTGACTGGTCAGAGTGAAATGAAAGATTTCATCATGATGTAGATGTAGGTTTTTAACATGATTAAGTAATTTTAATTAAGTTCACATTCAATCAAATAAGGTATATTTCCATACTAATTAGCCTTCGCAGTAATATAATTCATTATCAATTGATAATGGCTACATTACGGATTTTTCATTCATCAGTATTACATTCATCATTATCATCATCATTGTGATTAAATGACAGTAAATTATGACTTTTTGGTAAACTACTTGCGCTTTTATTACTTTTCTTTAAATCTTTCTTTGTGGTAATAGTCTTAGATTTAAAGATTATTCGCTGATTTAAATCTGCTTTTGTTTCTAATTCAAGCTTCTCTTTCTTTTTTTTCTCTTCTTCAGCTTGTTCTGCAGTAAGATCGCCTTTCTTTATAACAACTACCTGCGGTTGTTCGTCATCTTCGTCGCTTACAAAATCTTTTTCTGAATTTTCGAGTTCATCAAATTTATGATTGCGATCATCATAGCCTACTTGTTTTTTTAACCTTTTAAGAAAATCAGGGTCTTCCGGCTTTGAAAAAGCCACATTCCTTTTTCTATTCATCTCTGTTGAAATGATTATAATTTATGAGCACATACAATACAGTTAATATTTAATCAGACTAAAGATGCTTTTTTATTGGAATATTTGAAGGTTTGGTAAATTAGTAAATTAAGAGATGTCTACGCATAATAGCACATAGATTGTACACTTAATATATTTGAGAGTAGTGCATTTAGTGTTTATGACGCGTAAACCTGTTTTTTTTTCTATCTCTTAGGTTTATGGCGTATTAATACACTATATTCTATGTTATATATGACAAATAAGACGCTTTAATGATGTGTCAACTGTCAAGCAACTCTTTTTTTTGTGTTTTTAGAACCTGGTAAGTAAGACCTTTAGGTCAAGTCTTATTTTAAATTTAATGAAAACTTTTATAAATGAAAAATGATAATTTAATATGAAATGAAGTTGATTAATATGAAACATGGCATGAAATGACATGAGATGATATGGGATGAAATATTATAATCTCAGTTAAATGGTGGTCATTTACTGAGACTTCTTCACTGGACTTTTTGGAGGATCCCGAGATGTTGCGTTCAGCGGCTTTGTTATATTTTCCCACATTTGTGCATTTTCACAGATACTAAACAATTAATAAACCACTGTTATTACACATTTAATCCTGTAAAAACATGAAATAGACAATATAAACAAATTTTAATCACATAACTTCAATCCTCGCGTTCCCGCCAAAAAGTCCTGCCAACTTAAATTTGACAGCATAGACTCAGGCTGACGTGTGTTTGTAAATGTAGTAGTTTTCCAATAGACTTGCGCAAAACATCACTTCCCAATGTATGTGATATGACATCACTTTTACAGACAGGTGATATTACTCGAAAACATTACACATCACTCTTAACATTACTCGGTGCGTTCAATAGATACTGTGACGACGAATACATTGTATCTATACACCCGAATCATTACTTAAGTGATGTGTTCATACTTTGTATTGTAATTACACTGTTATATTACTTGACAGAGATTGACTTATGTATTTAATAATATAATAATTTTATTTTTTACTTAATATAATTTATTGTGGGATGAACGGATTTCATATGGCGACTTAGACTGCAAATTGAGCTCGACGATAATATACGAGAGCAGTAGACGCATTGTTTCGGCGCGGTCTCCTCAAAATGCATCCAAAGAGGACTGTACTTTCATTTAGACGCCATTCTTTCTTTCACTTATTAAACACGCATTAAAACAAATAATAAAACTATCTTCAAACAAGTGCTTAAGTAATTCAAACACAAAAATTAATATGAAATATTACTAAACAATTACGAGCGACTAGCGATTTTACAAAAGTTGCGAATAAAAAATTAAGTAACTACTTGCGGGGAGCTACCGGCTGGCCCATGAAAAATATAAACACAAATACCTATATTAAAATTCAGACGTACCATAGGTATAAAAATGTACCTAGCGGCCAGGGCATACGGGTCAAAATCACTAGGAATAATTTTGTGTTACTTGCTCATTTATTTTGCGTAGATCGGTCTGTCTCGCTCGCTCGGTTCCGTTCGTGTATTAAAGCAACATTACACGACAAAGAAAGAAATATGTTGGGTGATAGCTTCGCTAGAAGTAATAGTGTTCTGTAGGTGATAGTGTGATGTTTGTTTCCTTCGCGTAATGTGTGATGTTGCATTACATCGTATCACTCGCATTACTTACACATGTCTACTCTTAACATTACTCGGTGCGTTCAATAGATACTGTGATGAATACATTGAATTACATCGTTACACCCGAATCATTACCTACGTGATGTGTTCATACTTTGTATTGTAATATACTCTTATATTACTTGACAGAGATTGACTTACTTAATAATAATTTTATTTTTTGCTTAATATATTTTCATTCTTCATCGTTCCCTCATCGCTGAGGATTACGACCACATGTGACTTTCCTCCACAGTGTTCAATCATGGGTGGCATGGACCGCATGATATAGACTACCACCAACCACTTCCTTAACCAGATCTAAGAATCTGGCTGGTGTTTGGCAAGGCGCGTTTGCCCTGTATGCGACCCGCAATTATAAGCTTATTATATTAATTATAATTCATGTTTGGGAGACCGCATGATGTGTCCGGAGAAGCCCATAACACGTTCCCGGCAGATGCTAGAGAGCCTTTTTTGGGTGTTTAGCTCTATTAGGATGGACTCGTTAGTTCTTATGGCAGTCCATGGTATTCGTACCATCCTCCGCCACACCCACATTTCAAAGGCATCGATCTTTTTGCCATCGCGGCTTTTCGTGCACCATGTCACCGCTCACCGTGCACCATGTCAAGAGCCATCAAGGAACGCATATTAATCAAAACATCAAACATGGTATTCCATTAAACACAATCAAACGCCTTCACTTAATATAATTTATGTAGCAAATATTACGTGATACAATAATTAATTAGTAAATAAAATTAATATATTTTTAATTATGTAAATATAGTTTATTTCCCTTCATACTTAGGCCCCAGTACTTGAATATAGACAGAATAAGCGAGTTTACGTCACTTTACCGACATAGTTGTAACTGTTAAAAGGGACAAACCAGGCTTAGGACTGGCAAACTTCTATAATTCTATATGAAGTTTGGCGTATTTAAAAATCAAGTTATTTACAATATTTACAGTGGTCATAATTACATAATACAGTGGTACTATTTACATCTTATCCTATTCATAGATTTATATACATTTTTTAAAGCGTTTTTGTTTTTTTTTGTTTTAAATAATCAATAGTTTGTTATAATGATGTACATTATTGTTTTAGGTATACATATTTTAATAAAATCAGCAATTACAGCTAATAAACATTAGCTGACTTAATTTTTTTGTTTTGAGTCGTGTTCTCCTTTCATTTAGGGTTAGACCGGCTTTGGAAAACACGCGTTCGCATGGCACTGAAGTTGCTACAATATTAAGCCTTTTCAGCATAAATAAATAAAGACGGGGATATACTGCCTTGCGATCCTTCCACCACTTGAGAGGATTTTCGTGCCTCTTGATTAAAGGTTCGAGCATATATTTGTCGAATTCGACTATACCAGCTGCTACTGGATTTTCAGGTACCAGTTTTGAAACCTCGGTATCAAAATCTTCCCAGATAGATTTTACAATAGATGACCGAGTCGTCATTTGCCTCTCTTCAACAGGCACTACCACGCTTGAATTATCAATAGCACCGATTTTTTATTTTAGTTGAGCTGCAGCCCTTTCATAGTTCCTAACACTGCTGAACCCATTTTTTTTAAATCTAGGGTCCAAGATAGTTGCTTCACTGAGCAGTACATTGCTTTCTATATCGTGAAACCGCTGCGTCATTTGTAAGGCTAATGATTTAATCAATTCTTGAATAGGTGCAAGAGTTTCCTCAGTGCAGTTCTCGATCTGTTTATTTATTAACTTAAAATACACGATGACCTTCGAAGCCGTTACGTATTCTTCGCCACTTATCTCTTTAGTAACCTCATAGAATATATTTAATAAAGGAATAGATTTTTCAATAATAGTCCAGTCGTCTTGGGAAAGCGACAGGTCATTCCTCATAAGGGCCAGTGTAGCAATTACAGCATTTTGTATTTTAACTATCCTGTGCTGCATGTCATATGTGGAATTCCACCGAGTGATGAGGTCTTGTTTTAATTTAAGGGGCTCAAGCTCCATTTGCTGTTGTATTTCTTTTAATTTTTTAGCTCCAGGTGAACTTCGATGAAAATATTCCACTACGTGTTTGACTTTAATTATGGTCTCCTCTATTTTAATAATACTCGCTTGCATAACTAAATTTAAAGAGTGCGCGAAGCATCTAATTGAACGCCAACCACCAAGTTGCACTGCGCCGACATTATTTGCAGCATTATCGCTGACCGCCGCACCTATTCTTCGATCAATACCCCACTCAATAAACTTTTCTTGTAGAAAATCTTTTAAATTTATGCTCGTGTGCCTTTCCTCAAGATTTATGCAACCAATCATGACAGAACATATTTGGTCTATTTCATGATCTATAAAATGGGCCGTGATAGCAATATAGCCGTCATTAACAATTGAGGTCCAACCATCTGTTGTTATACAGTCGGCTGTTGCCTTAGTGATATGAAATTTGGCAGACTCAAGGACTTTGTTATATACCTTTGATAGTAAGCTTTCGGACAATGTTTTTCGCGTCGGCAATGTGTACCCTGGGTTTAACATTTCTACAAACTTACGGAATTCTTTTTCATCTACCATACGTAAGGCATGGTATCCCTTCGCGATCATCCTTACTAGTTGATCATCGAGCTGCTGTAATTTATGTTGAGGTAGTGGTTTTTTAATAACTACATAGTCCTTAATAGATGGCATGTTCTCTCTGCTAGTACTGGCAGTTCCAGTGGTGGTGGTAACGGTCATAGCATTTGTGGCGAAAGTTGGTCGACTACAAGTTTCACCACATGTGACTTCCTGCACAGCCGGCTTGCCCGATGTTGCAGAGATGTCTTCTACACTGAGAGTTCCTTGCCTTTCAACTTTAATATTTACTGTGGGATGAACGGATTTCATATGGCGACTTAGACTGCCAATTGAGCTCGACGATAATGTTAATATCCGAGAGCAATAGACGCATTTCGCCTTTTTCGGCGCGGTCTCCTCAAAATGCGTCCAAAGAGGACTGTACTTTCTTTTAGACGCCATTCTTTCTTTCACTTATTAAACACGTATTAAAACAAATAATAAAACTATCTTCAAAGAAGTGCTTAAGTAATTCAAACACAAAACTAAAATGAAATATTATTAGAACAATTACGAGCGACTAGCGATTTTACAAAAGTTGCGAATAAAAAATTAAGTAACTACTTGCGGGGAACTACCGGCTCGCCGCATGAAAAATATAAATACAAATACTTAAATTAAAATTCAGACGTACCATAGATATAAAAATGTACCTAGCGGCCAGGGCATACGGTTCAAAATCATTAGGAATAATTCCGTGTCGCTCGCTCATTTATTTTGCGTAGTCAAGCCATCGCGTTGCAGCGGCGGTCGGTCTGTCTCGCTCGCTCGGTTCCGTTCGTGTATTAAAGCAACATTACACGACAAAGAAAGAAACATGTTGGGTGATAGCTTCGCTAGAAGTAATAGTGTTCTGTGGGTGATAGTGTGATGTTTGTTTCCTTCGCGTAATGTGTGATGTTGCATTACATCGTAGAGTAATATTACCGGAGTAATATCACTCGCATTACTTACACATGTCTATTTTCCAAATGGAAATGCGAATGTATCATACCAAACAGACTACTCTTTTGTATATTAATTTATTCTCTTTCATTAAAAATGTTCAAAATGAAATGAAGTTGGTTATTTTGATACATTAATCAATTAAAATGAAATCAAATGATACTCAGGCTGACGTGTGTTTGTAAATGTAGTAGTTTTCTAAATGGAAATGCGAATGTATCATACCGAACAGACTACTCTTTTGTATATTAATTTATTCTCTTTCATTAAAAATGTTCAAAATGAAATGAAGTTGATTATTTTGAGACATTAATTAATTAAAATGAAATGAGATGATATAGGATGAAATTATAGGATATATATATATATATATATATATATATATATATTTGGGCACATTCAGGGAAAATATGACAAACTTTGTTAAATACCTACCGCTAAAATGGACTTACATATCGAAATTACTAAGTTCTGCTTTTTAATTTAATTATGATTCAGAATTTAATCATTGAATTTTTTAATTAGTTAAGTAATAATATAGCTTTTCCTGTACCTGATAAAATTGATGTATTGAATAAAAACATTAGAAGTAAAAATTGTAAATGAGTAAAATTACATGTACATATTCAATTGAAGCTTCTTATAGATGGGTGAACTGGGTGCAGTGTGGTGGCCTAGAATGGCTCCACTTACATATTTCAGTGGGTATAGTAAAGGCAGACAGCGGCTATGTTGTGCCGGGGTAATTTGCCGCGAAAAGTCACATGTTCCTGTTTAGTCTGCAATTGAACATTATAACTGGATTTCGACTTTAGTCTCCAGTTGACTTTAGTTGAGTGACGACATTCACATTCTGTTTGCTATGAGCTACTGTAAAGTAATCACTGCAAATGCAACACAATAAAAATCCCTAGGAATAATATATTTAAAAATGTTCCTAAATGAACCTAATATTATGACACAAAGCAATGGGCACAAAAAGTTTTGGAAAATAGTGTTAAATTGGTTAATTACTTACTTAAATGTAATTGACTCTTCTATACATTGATAGGTCAATCACACATATCCTTTCTTTGTCCTTTAAAGATAAAAAACAAAGAAACCTATGTTCTTGACTTCGTTAATTTGTGAATAAAACCCTCGACTTCCATTCGGATCGATTTAAAGAGATTATTATCTGGAATATTTGACTACACTACACTGGCGAGATCGTTACAATTTTTTCCAGAGGGAACTATTATTATACAATGTACCCAATTACTTTGCATGAAGGAGTGTTTCCAAATTGCGTTTTTTATCGCTGAACCATCCGACGCTTGACGGTTAAGACTCCAATTGTAATCTTTCGCAGTCAAAAACTAACGTGAGGATGGGGGGTAACTATCCGCGCACACTCATGAAAACTGAACATTCATGATTTGTAACTACGCGTATTTATAAAATTGGCGAGTTCATAGTTTTCAGCACTGATTTAACATTAGTGTTGAATGCACTGGTTGTCTTACCCATTAGATTACGGTATAACGTGAACAGGTTCAGAAAATGAAACTATAAGGATATATTTTAAGAAACTAAATTTATTTGTTTCATAATAGTTATGTTCCATAATAGTAAATTAGATAACAATTTTATAATATTATGTATGAAAATTAGGAAAACAGAACTATTGATTATTTCATGCCCAAAATGCATATTTTTATGAAAGCATTAACTGTTGTTAGATAATAATAATGTAGTTTTTGTTTAGTTTTACAAATTGATGGTTTAGTGTTATAGACTGTTTACACATTACTTTTATCCAACAGTAATTTCTAACAGCACATAAAATCAATTTCAAAACATCCTTATTCTAAGACGAAATAAGAAGCATTCTCTACAAGAACTACCTACAGAACAGGTCGCTTTTCTGTGTAGACTTTTATCGAAGATAATGTCGAAGGAGGTACTTAACGTTCACGTCGTGCCCTCTTAGCCCGCGCTGTCGGGAAACAAGCATTTTGATCTTCATCGTCTCGTCTTTTAGTTGGTACCTGAGGTCTTTGTAACTGACTTTGAGCTGTTAGTTGTAATTGTAACGCATGCGTATTGAGTCTTTCTGCTAACAGCAATGGCTTTAATGCAGCCATTTTATGACTATATAACGTGACACGCGGTCGACTGTTCACAGCGGCCGTTAATTGTTCACGTACAGTCATTTCTGCGTTTTCTGAATTGTTGCTTTTTAATTCATTGCCATTTTCTGTGGTTTCTTTTTTTTCTCCGTCCGGTTCTTGGTGTTCGAGAACTTCACCAGAATCAGGTCGACATACTATGTACACTTGAGCCCTAACTTCAGCATCAAACTTAGATATAGTGCTCACAAGCGGCTTTGCCCAACCTATGTGCAGTATTGGAGTCTGACTACCTTCCTCCCATTTACAGATTCCATCATAAAATCTAAAAAAGAATATTGGAATTTTACACAATCATCTTACGCTATACGGCTATTTTCCCCCTCTTCCCACTAGCCCTAGCAAGAGCAGTGCTTCGCTGAATCTAACATCGGATCGGAATCGCGACCCACTGAACAGATACGGCGAGAAACTCAGTGGGGCTATGCTTATGGGTTAGTTCGCTAGTCGAACTCTTCGTAGTAATCGAGTTCGACGAGGACGGTGACCGGTGCTTAAAGGACCTAAAAGCACCGAGAGTGAATCTGGGGGATCCGACAAAACATGTTTCTTACTTAATCTGGGACTCGAATGTCATCCCTCTATCGAGGGTGACGCCTCGGTATTTAGCCTTCGAAGCCCACGGTATAGGTTCTACTGGTTTTAGAGCGGATAGTGAACGCATGGCAAAATTGAAATTGCAACCTTGTATCCACACAAGGTGGCGGCAGTCGATTTATGTTGTCTATGGGCTTACTAAGCACATAATACCTGGGGAGATCCAAGATCGTCCACCTAAATAGTGTAATTGAATAAAAACATATTGCTAGTGGAGGGGAAGATTTAAGCCCGCACGTGCCGATATAATGACGGCAACTGTCCTATTGCTTTCGTAGAGCAATCGTGGGATTCAGTTTGAAGGCAGGGAGAGCTCTGAATCAAATTAATTGAAGTCTTGCAGTGAGACCTATAGTCTCAAACCTCAAGAGCGGCGACGTTGACGTCTTGGTGGTATGGGCTATGGTTAGTAGCTCGATACCACATGACACATGCATATAGTTGAATTAGTTATGTTTTTAAAAAGATGAAAACAAATTACCTTAATAGTGATGCAAAACATTCAGGATCCTTCAGTATAGACCTTGCTGAATGTCCTGAACTTTCAGCTTTCATTAACTGTGGTATTAATTCATTAGCAATTTCTGCAAATTCCTTGTAGATTTCTTCATCGTCACGAGAATAGTTATAGCTGAAAAATACTGATATTTAGTAGAAGTCAGTATATTGAAAAAGTGTGTATTGATTTTTCTTATAATAGAGATTAAGATATCTACATGTCCTCTCAACATACTGACCGTTTTGAGTTAATTAAACCTACATGTCGAGGTCTCGAGAAACATTACCCTAAAAATACCCTAAAAACCTTGATTTTCATATAATTCTTTTTAGGTTTTATATGGCAATTTTGTAATTTAAGCCTGCCTTTCAACAGCAAACTTGGCAAAAAAATGTTTTCTGTCGTCTTGTTACAATAGCATAGCACTAAATAAATAAGCGTCCTCAACCATTGACTAAAAGTGTGCTACCCGAATGGGAATAGAAATGAATAAGTGTGTGTAGTTGTGGCAAAGTACGAATGCGTGTCGCCCTTAGTTGTGTGAGTGACCAATCTGTAGACGCGTCAATGTAGGCTATATGAGTCGACTATTATCAAAGGCGGCAATCTGACTTTTGGACAATGATTGGTAAATCAGAAAAACGAATTATTGACTTTGTATTCCATTGGCAGTCACAAAACTCTTCGGAACGACATCTTAGATAAATAACAGGTTAACTATTAACCTTTATTTAATGCAGGTTTTGAACCGTATTCTTTGAAGGAGACGATTATATTCAAATAAATCTGTATTGACATATCAATAAAAAAATGTTGTCCAAATGCACAGATTGCCACCTTTGATAATAGACGACTCATATGTAGCTAATGTAGCTACTGACCGCTCCGTCGGGTACACACTAGAGATGTGTACCGGAGCTAATTATAGTCTCCGGTTTTTCTCCGGATAGTCAGAATATCAATATAAATTTAGAAAAAAAAACAATGCTTTGTGAAATATGAATTTTAACTTCATTAAAAAAAAATATCAGTTGAAAATACCTGACCTACTAAGTAATAAACATTAAAACTAAAACAAATCAATTATAAGTACCTAGAACCTTAGTAATTGTACTGTTTGCATGCACATACACAAATAACTACTTATATAACTCGAATATCTCTATCAATAATTCCTTTTTTTTCTTCATTTGTCAAGTAATGTTATATTCTTGTTTAAAAAACAAAGCATCTCCACAGCTCCAGGCATTAGTTTTGTTCGTCGACTACTAACTGTGTAGCCCGCAGTGGAGAATAATATTTCTGAAGGTACGGAAGTACCGGGTACAGATAAAAATTTAAGAGCAATCTTTAAGAGGGAAAAAAATATTTCAATTACCCACCTATAACTAGGATGTACTGCTTACGTACTTATCCAAAAAGTTGCTTTGAAGCCACGTGTCACACTTTTTTCTCATTATTTACAATTTTTCTTACATTAACTCTGTAGTCTGTACCTGAAGCTATTGTTTTTTGAGCGTATAATAAAGCAATATAAGCCAACCATATTAAAATTACCACCATGTACTAATGAAACGAACGAAATTTCACCGTATTATAGCCTCGACCAAAACGGGGTAATCCCCGCATGGAATAAGACGGGCCGCGACTAAATAATTCGTTCAGAAATTTTTGCCAATCAGATAACCCAGTTACGAGAAACACCGATTAAACTCCGGTACTCAACCTAACCTAACTGGTGATTAACGTGTTTTTGAGAACCTGTGCACACCACTACTATACACTCACGAAAATGTTTATTTACGATTACAACTACAAATAAAGGCCACGTGCGGTCATACTGTGCAACAACTATACTAAAATAAGCATAAATATTTATACTGCAATATGTCACAAAGGAAAATACTAGTTGGCTTCCAGTCTTTCGAAACCATAATTCCCAGACATCAATTCATTTCTAATTGTTACATTATGAGCAATGTAAAAAAAGATTTTTGTCAAGTTGTCATGGTTTTTTATATTGGAAATTTTCCTTGACCTAATGTCCTTTTCCAGAAATTTTTCTGTGCAGTGTATTGTATCAGAGACCAAATTAGTTTGAGACTTCAATTTGTTATTTGGAATATCATGCATTTATAATATAAACTATTTGTGTTTATAGTTTAAAATGGACATAGATACATCATCAATATTTAATTATGTAGTGAATAAGTATACAAACTGCCTAATAACGTCACCAGCTGATGCCCAGGCATGGAACGCTTCTTTATACATCTTTTGGCGGTGATAATATCCTCCTTGGAGTGTGTAAGGATAAACATGTCGATCATCATAATATGTTTTAGCAGATTTAATAGCCTGAGCATAAAGCCCAGCTACATCTGGTCTCTGTGTATTGTCCATTTGTACATTGGAGATATCATCAGTACTTGAGGTTGTATTATTTTCTTTTGTTATGTTTGGTACTTTCATATAATCATCTAGATCAGCTAAGTTGCCCAATGCCATTGGGTATGCATCCAAATGTCCTAAAATGTAGTACAGAAATTTATTGATTTTGTAACATGATGATTTAAAGAATTTATGAAACAGACATAGGATTTATTTATATTTGTCAAGAAAAGCCATGAAACAATTATTCTAGTTACTGTGGCTACTGTCATCATCACATCACTATTTCTACCATGAAGCAGTAATTTGTTTTGGTTTCTAAGCTGACACAGCTGTTATACAATTCAATTAAGACTATCTTAATATCTCAAGTTGGATGATGGCATTTACATTGATGTCTATGGGCTCCTGTAACCATTTAACATCAAGTATGAGTATCTTAAATATATATAATATAACTATTGCATTTGCATGTTTGCCAAATAGGTATTAACCATTATCATTAATTATTGCTTAGATATGGGTGGACGAGCTCACAGCTCACCTGATGTTAAGTGGTTACTGGAGCCCATAGACATCCACAACGTAAATGCGCCACCCACCTTGAGATATAAGTTCTAAGGTCTCAAGTAAGTTACAACGGCTGCCCCACCCTTCAAACCGAAACGCATTACTGCTTCACGGCAGAAATAGGCAGAGCGGTGGTACCCACCCGCGCGGACTCACAAGAGGTCCTACCACCAGTAATTACGCAAATTATAATTTTGCGGGTTTGATTTTTATTACACGATGTTATTCCTTCACCGTGGAAGTCAATCGTAAACAATTGATAAGTACGTATTTCATTAGAAAAATTGGTACCCGCCTGCGGGATTCGAACATCGGTGCAACGCTAGATACGAATGCACCGGACGTCTTATCCTTTAGGCCACGACGACTTTCAAAACCCATAGCTTGTTTAATTATAAACATTTAAGCATAGGTATTTAGAAATTAATAATTAAGTATTACCGCTATCATAAAGTAACCAGAGGAGTTTATGTTGCATTTGAGCTACTTCATGCACATCCACAGTTTGAGTTAAAGTTGTATTAATTGACGATACCAGTGCTGCCAACTCCATTACCCTTGTGCATACTACTGGTTTCCCTGCAACGTACAACCACGACCGAGCTGATACACCATCTCCGACTGACCTGCCTCTTTTGTCTTCATTGCCTTTACCATGCCAAGTCACCTAATATTATGGAAAATTATTGAATCACAGATATTTTAAATTTGCATTCTAGAGATAAAAACTATCCAAAAAGTTTTCAACATATACCTTCAAGAACCATTTCTGACATCAGCATTGGAACTATTAATAAGAATGAGCAGGCTATTAAGCCGAATTTACATAACGAAATTAGTGGCGTGAAATTAATTTCGTGACATTAGTTTTACCAACAGTTTCACGTGTAATTTAATACTTTCGTAATGCATGCAAATTAGTTTCGTGCCCTGCGCGATTTTTTGGTAAAATTAGTGTCATGCAACTAATTTCATAGTGTAGACGCGACGTTATAGTGGTCTAACCTTTGACATTTTTCATAACACAATTTAGGATTCATAATTTTATTGTTACTTTAAAAACCTATTTAATAATGTTAATAAATATATATTGAACTTTATCAAAGTTAAAGTATCAAGAACTGGTTGATATCATAATAATAAAAAATTTAATAATTATTATATTATTTAGTGGAAGTCAGCACTGGCTCAAGAATAAGATGCTCAGTATAGTCATATTGAGCAATGGGCCTATACCTAGTGGTATATGACTAGTATTAGGAATAAAATCTACCTTAAAAAAAAGTAAAGATTTTAGAAATTTATGAACCTTACTTCTGCCGTTTCCTTTCCATCTTGTCCAAAAACTACCCAGGCATGATCTTCAGACAAAGCGAGATGTACGTCTTGTTTACCCAATACTTGACAACCAGCAGTAACAGCAAATGCAACACCAAAACAATCTAACTTATTGCCTGTTAAGAAACTGTAAATAGACTGCAAATGCGCCCGGTCTTTGTAATAACTGCGAGTTAATGAATTCCAGACGACATCCGCAACCTTTTTAACTAAATCTCTTGTAGCGTAAGCGCCACTCAGGAGCTTTGCATCTACGCCGGTACGCATGAGGTTAACAAATCGTTCATGAAGCGAACGCACTTCATCCCATTCAATACATGGAAATTTCATTTTAACGAAATTATTTGAATGTAAATTCACATCTTTATCACCTATTTTAATATTTGTTAAATTGTTTTCAACCGCACCGACAATAATGGAGAATAATGCTAAATCCGCCTCTTTGTCACTGCGTAGCTGTTTTTCAAATAAATCGCATACTTTCTGTATGCCGTCAATGGGGAAAAAGTGTTTGTAATCATTAATTCCACTCATCTTACTGTCCAAGATTTTGTTTACATTTTTGTTTTAAATTCAAATAACAACAGTCAACAACAATTTCTATATTTGTTATTTCAGTCAAAGATTAGACCATAGAAATCGAAACACAGATTAGTTTAAGGCGTAAAATGGCGTAAAAACGCTACGCTAGGGTTGGTGACTTAAACTTAAAAATTCAGATTCAGTACCTATCGACATTTTTGAGCGGGAATGCGAGGTGTCAGGTGTCAAGTGTGAATAGTTTTAATTTGATACTGAAGTGTTTCTCGCAGATTAAACGGATAATAATAGTGGCACAGTAGCTGTTTAGCATATGTGAAAGAGCATATGTATGGGGAAATGAAACAAAATCAGTTAACATAATTTCTTGGCCTCTCCCCTAAAATTTAAATAAAATTAGCTCGGAATAAATTCTGAGCATACTGAGTTTCTCGCTGGATCTTCTCAGTGAGTCGCGATCCCGATCCAGCGGTAAATTCAGCGAAGCACTGGCCTTGCTGGGGCTAGGGTTAACAAATTCGCCACGCTGAGCCCCGTGAGCTCGCCATATATTCGGTGAAGCTAGTATACCTATGGTAGTTTTCCAATTACAGCAATAGAGCGCATTACGCGGTATAATGATCAACGTTGAATGTTCCAACTACAGCAACGCTTCGCCCAATCGAGCACTCTCAAAAGTACTGCTTGTCATCAGATATTTTATTAATGGCTCAAATAACTCATCTGTTTCATTGTCATATATATTTTCAATAAATATATCACTTGATAAGGAAATAATTTATTGATTTAAACTAGGAGCACTCGATAAATCATCCTCATCACTATCATCTGGATAAGATGATTCAATTAAAAAGTATATTATTTTCTTAGAACTCATTTAAAAAAAAAACTCAAACGTAAAAAAATGATAATGAAATAATCAAAATTACTTAAAATAACCGTAAATAGTTTTCCACCAATTATTATTGTTTACCACATTATTTATACATTCATGAGGTTGCTAACTCCATGAATATTTTTTTTCAACACTGAACTTAGCGCTTCCTGCTGATGCATTTGAAAATTAATTCACGTTCCAATTAAGCTTCAGCATAATTCGGCATTGTGTGCCACTGAGTCGCATTATGCTCTGTAATTGGAAAACTACCTTTAATACCTCGAAGTTATTAGCATGAGTAGACCAAAAAAAGTAATAAAATGTTCCAAACCAATTTTTTCATTTTTCAACTTCTGAGCTCAATCCACTTTATTTTATTTTATTCCTTGATCAATCATCTCAGAAGCTATTTGAGTTAATATCGTTACAGTGACTGTGCTGCCTTAATTATATGTTCTTTTCCCTTTGCCTGTCCAATGGAGAACCATAAAAAGCAGGATTTATTGTTTGACGTTTACTTACCCAAATGATTAAGTAGGGCTCACTGAATTTGGCCCCACTTTTTTGATTATCCGTTTTTTTTAATTTTAAATATTTGTTCGTCGTTTGTTCGTTAATGTTGGAATGATAAAAGTTTTCAGTATTTTTTTGATCTACATAAGAAATAATTAGACAGTATAAACGCACTTGTTAACAAAACGCTAGTAAATACGGCCATTGCCAGCTGACTGACAAAACCGGCGCATGCGCAATATAGGCGTGAGGTGATGGTTTGTTTATTAGATATAAAATAATTAATAATTGGGAATTTAACTCTTTTTATGATCGAACAATCACCAATAGTCGTCGAAAAATCTGAATATAAAAAAGGGGGCAAAATTCAGTGAGCCATTAAGTAGGTAAGTGGTAAATATGGTAGGTACCGTTATAATCTGCACTAATCTGTGGAATTCTTACCTATCGTATTAAAATGTTATTTTACTAATGTTAGGAATATAATTTCGACTGTGTAAAAAAGTTATTATAATGTATACCTATATTATCTCTTGAAAGATAAATAATGAACATATTTACTTATTTGTTTATATTACCTATGTGAACTCCCTATCTTTTTTATACCTTCATAACGATAAGTAGGAGGATGGAAAAAATGTATTTGGTCTAACTTAACGCCAATGCACATTATTTCATTTATTTATTTTTTAATTTTTTTAATTAAACAGTATACCAATTAAATGTTCCTACAGGATTTATATTTGTTTTTTTTTCACGATTAAAACCGCGTAGAAAGTTTAGGCATTATAGTTGACGCATGCGCAGTACACATATTTTGCATACATTTATTCAAATAATAAAAATAGTAAATTAAACAAAAAACGAGTAATTTCGAAAGAGAACAAACGTGTTTTATATAAGAACAATCGAAAATGAATATTTACGAGTCATTAAGGATGAAAAAATATTAAAAATTGCATTATAGGGGCTAACTTGTAGGTATATTTTTAAATTTTTTTTTTAAATAAATAAATGCAGAACAAACAATTATTAACAGTGAACAATCATGAACAAATGATGAACAAACGAATTAATAGAAAATAAGTATAAAAAAGGGAAAATAAAAATTTTTGAGGGGCTAACTTCATTCACCTGATGACAGTCACCCATTAAATAATTAAGTGTACCTATAATCTCAATATATTAAGTGTATAATCTATGGTATAATCTATGTAGTCACCTATTGCGGAAATCCTAAACTGGTCATGTATAATTTGCCAAAATTGAACATCAACGTAGTGATTGAACTTTCACAACAGCTGTTTGAAAACAGTCGGTGTGCTATCTGGTAAAAACAATTTTGTAATTGAATATATTCATAATAATAAGATGTAGTCTTGAACAACAATTTTCTTTATTTTTTTGCTTTAGTGACAATTCTGGTGGCCTACATATGAGATATCCTTGTGGGCACTCAGCTTGTGAAAAGTGTACCAGTACATCAGTTTGCTGCTTATTTTGTTCAACCCCACCAGGCACTGGTAAACATTTTGTAAATGATCCAGTACTCACCAAAAGAGTAAAAAATGCTACAGACCTTTTTAATAAATGCCAAGAGATATTTAATGTTGATGGTAAGTTGATGTTAATTTCAATTTATTTCCAAGAATAAAATTGACTTCAGTTCCAAGATTTAGTAAGTCTCATGGAGATCAGTTCCTATATAAGTCTTGTAACTCTTTCAGTATTCTCTTCCATTCCTTAATAGTGAATATTACTTATACAGTCAGTAACTATGTGAATGACGAATGTGTGTGGGCTTAAAAAAATAATCAAAAACAAATCACACACTGATTTGGCCCAAATGAAAATTTCTGAGACAGATGTATATATATATATATTGATATCGTTTTTTCACATTAAAAGTGTACACTTTCCAAAAATATTCGAAATTGAGTTAATATGCGAAATCATTTGGTATCACCAGTATTTTTCTCATAAATACTTTCAAAAGAGAGTGGTTTGGTTTTAGTTTTTTTTAGTTTACCTATGTTTTGATTACTATTAACAAAATTAATACATAATTTTATCTTACTTTAAAAGACCGATAATGTAAGTGATAAAAAATAAAAAATAAATGTTGCAAAGATGATTAATATTAAAAATATCACATGTTAAACCTTTAAAACACTATCCTGTAAAATGCGTAAGCTTTGAGATTATTTTTGTTTTAATGCGAGAAGACGATATGTCTTTAAAATTATGTATATAAAGATATTCAATATCGAGATAAAGAGCAAACAAACCTATTTGTCTCAGCCATGTTTAGCTGAAGTGATTTGACTCATGCAAAATAGATACTGATTTGAAAATATTTTGTAAACATAATGTGAAATGTACATATATATTTGGGAAAAGCAAGCACTAACAACAGCAAAGCAAGCAACAACTAACATTACTTGTGGGAAAAATCTTACATTACTTACTCCCCTAAGAATTCAAACAGTTGCCTCTCAGATGGGCAGAACAGATAATGTTGCTCACCATATTGTGCTTAACACAGTCCTTAAGCACCTCAAGGTTAATGTTTAAGGGTGCCCAGCCCTAAAAATTAAAATCTTATTTTATTTCAGTTACTTAAATCCCAATTAAAATTTTCTAAAACACTTAAAACCATGCATATTTATTTCATGAACAAAATATACTGAATTCTTTCTCCTGTGATTTGTGTGATATCTGGCTGAAGGATAAGATCGTTGTGGCCTAAAGGATAAGACGTCAGGTGCAATTTTTTTTAAGCAATGCATCTTCGATCGAATCTTACAGGCAGGCAGGTACCGATTTTTTTAATGAAATATATAGTTAACAATTGTTCACAATTAACTTCTACACTGAAGGAATAACACAGCTTAATAACAATCAAACTCGCAAAATTATAATTTGCATAATTACTTGTGGTAGTACGTCTTGTCCTACGCTGTTTCAGTCGCTACCTGCACCTCGTCGACCGGAGGGAGCCGACACCGAAGTGCCACCACTGCAGTGGCTGCAAAGAGAACACGGCGGAGCACACGCTCGCGTACTGCCCCGCTTTCGCGGAGCAGCGCCGCGTCCTCGTTGCAAAAATAGGACCGGACTTGTCGCTTCCGACCGTCGTGGCTACGAGGCTCGGCTTCTGCGAGTCCACCATCTTGCAGAAGGAGGCGGCGGAACGGGAGAGGGAGAACTCTCCCTCCCTCTCGGCGCCGTGCCGCCGTCGTCGAGCCGGGGGTCGGAGGAGGGCGTTTGTCCAGCTCCGGCCCCTATGAGGAGGCAGTCTCCTCCCGGTGCTGGTCACGGGGCGACCTAAGGGGGTTGAGACTGCGCCGCACGTTACCCTCACTCTAGCGCGCTGGCACCAGGAGGACGGGACGACGTGTCGGCGGCTGCGGACTGCGATGCGGTCCGCATTTTCGTCGTCGCTGTCGTCGCCGAACATATCTATCGCGTTCCGACCCGGCAGGCTGGTTCTGGCCCAGCGGGGTATCCCGGATCACCAGCGGCATCGCCCGGGCGGCCTGGTAGGGTCGCCGTACCGCGGACACCGACGTCGTTGGTCGTCGACTATCACCTCGACGACCCGTCGGTCGGGCGTCCTTGGGGTGGCGCCGCCTGGTTGTAGTGTTGACCGCGGGAACCCCCCTACTCTGACCGGGTTTTGACCCCGGACGGAGATCGGACGTCGGGTGTAAGAGTGCAGGGGAGTAGTTTAGTGGGTAGGCCCTAAAATTAATTGGGCCCGCGGTCTGCACTCACACAAAAAAAAAGGACGTCTTGTCAGTCCGCACGAGTAGGTACCACCACCCTACAGCCAGGCTTCCGCCGCGAGCGTAACGGACCCATTAATTACTCCTTTTACCTCGCTATTGTACTGTAAAAACAGACCTTAAAACTTATGTCTCAAAGTGGGTGGCGGCAATTACGTCGTAGGTCTCTATGGGCTCCGGTAACCACTTAACACCAGGTGGGCCGTGAGCTCGTCCACTAACCTGGTCCGTCATACACGGACTGCTCGAGCAGTTACCCAGTGATGAACATACACGAACCGCTCTTGTAGACAGCGTCAACAGCTTGAAGCTGCCATTGATAACTGCTCGAGCAGTTGGTGTTCTCAATAAACAAACGAAGCGTGCGGCCGGGAAGCGTGCGCGACGTGGAATGAAGAGCGTGGGCGTAGGTAACAACGCGAAAGCAGTCGACAGCTCGAGCAGTCAGTGTATGCCTGGCGACTGCTTGACCGCATGATGAAATTTCACCGAGCTGCCAACCGCCCGAAGCAGTTGCAACTGCTTGAGCGGTTCGTGTATGTACGTACGTAGAAGTCTGTAGTTCACTATGCAGTCGCAGCTTGAAGCAGTCGATTTTGACTGCTTCAAGCTGCCCGTATGTGGCGGGCCTAAGCAATAAAAAAAAGAGAAAATACATTACAAATACTCATTTATTATTAATTTAAAATAGTTGGCAAGTAGGTAGTGCAAAGCGTAAAATATAGATAGTAAATATTGATAAAATAATTAAAAACTTTTAATAAAAAGTAAACCACAATTTGAGGAAAATTTATAGTTTATTTTAACATAACTGAAATTCTTTAATGACATTACATAACAAAAAAAATAATCTAAAAAACAAGTAAAAAGTATTCGTTTACCCTTGTCACTCACGCAAAATAGTTCGTCTACCACTTAGTTGTGTCGCCTTTGCTCTCAATGACAGCTTTAATACGAAGAGGCATGGTTGCCACCAACGCTGCACACTCCTCAGGTTTAATGGGCTCCCAGACAGCCAAGAGTTTAAGCCTTAAGTCGCTCTTCGACATTGATGGATATTTACGAATAACTTTTTTCATTTTCCACCATAGGGATTCGATCTGCGACAAGTCCGGGCTGTTAGATGGCCATTCGATTGTAGAGATGCTTTTCGCCAGTAGCCACGTCTTTGTTGTCCTTGCAGTATGGCAGAAAGCAACGTTCTGTTGAAAAATGAAGGAATCTTGATGTTTGAGTGACGGAATAGAGGGCAGTAAATTCTCTTCCAAAAGGTTTTGATGCGTCGCAGCATTGATAGAACCATCCACAAACTGCATACCACCAACACCTTGTGCAGACATATCATAAGAGACAAAACTTCACTTCGCGTTTGAGACAATCAGTATGAAACGCCTCATTTTTGTTTCGAATCACTATTTTCCTTTCATCGCCGACTGTCACTTCAAAATTTGGACTCGGCACTCCAAATGATACTACGCCACTGATCGGAAGTCCAATTTAAATGATCACGAGCAAACTTCAGCTTCTTTTTCTTTTGTACAGCAGTCAACAGTGGTTTCTCCTTAGCGGTGTAAAACCCATTCTTTTTAGGACTCTTTTGTATCAACTTAGACGTCTTTGTGAACCATGTCCTTCCATTGCACCGTGAGTTCTCCAGCTCGAGCACGACGATTATTTTTGATAATTTTCTTCAGGATTCTGTTTTCTGCTGCTTCTGATACGTGGTCGACCAGTTTTCTTCAAACAAGAAGTCGTTCTATTATTTTTACAGTGCTGAATGATAGATTGGACTGTAGATCTGGGAAGTATCAAGTCTATAGATATTTGGTAACTTGATTTATCAGCATCGACCCCACAAACTATTCGCTTTCGAAGCTCTTCACACACGGATTTGCCACGACCCATTGTTATTTGAAAACTAATGAAAATAACTGAAATTTTCAGAATTTATACTCAATTGACAAATAACACTGAATTACTTTTTCCAAATTTAAATTATGCCACATAATTGTACAAAGAAGAAATAATCTTATTTTTGCATCTTATTTGCATCGATTAACAATTAGACGAACTATTTTGTTGCTTATATTCTTCGAAATTAAAACAGGATACCTATAAATTTAAAAATCTAAAATAGTTTATTGGTTCATAATTAAAAAAGGGCGTAAGTAACGCGACATGCGATAGTAGAACAGCTTAATATTTTCTATAGATATAAGAAAATAATCAAGTTAGAAAAAATTTCACACAGAAAATTTCAAACTAGACGAACTCTTTTGCATCGGGCTCGTATGTGACTGACCGACTGACTGAGTAGCGCAGTAGATAATGTTCCTGACTGTTGCGCTGAGGGTCATGGGTTCGATCTCCCCATAGGGCAAATATTGTGTGATGAACAGGTTTATTTGCTCTTTGTCTAGGTGTCTATTATCTATATAATAATATGTAAATATTAAAATGTTTATAAGTATGTTTGTCACTCTCTGGTACCCACAACAGGGAATCCTAAATTGGCAATGTGCCTGATTTGTTCCCAGTTATTTATTTATAGTTATTTATTTATGTGTCAATTTTGTATTGCAGTATACAGAAGAAAAAGATTATCCGACCAACTAAAAGTTGAAAAAGAGCTATTTCCTGAGTGTATTCAAGCACCATTAAAGTACTACAATAAAAATAAAAGCTACAGTCGATCAGTTAAAAATAAGGAAAATAATTTGTCTTTTTTGCCGGGTGAAGATATTTCGTTGTTGCGCAATACGAAAATGAATGATTCTGTTAATTACGTGCAGCTATGGCTTCAAAAAAATGAGCAAAATTTGAAAAGGAAACCATTCTCAAATATTAATTATAATAATGATCTTCGCGTACTTGGTGAAAGTAAGATAGTAAAAAATATAAACTGCGAAAATGAAAATAAAAACCGAAAGAGGTATAAGAAAACAACACATAACCTGAGTAAAAATCAAGTGTTTGTGAAAACATTAAAAAAATCAGATGAATCAGTAAAAAATCCTAAACGAACAAAAAGAGATCTCATTTGTGATTCTCACTTAAGTATGAACAAAAACGACAATGATGAAAGTGGCATAGTTGTTGATGATGAACTCATTGTGATTGATGATACACAAACATCCGTAGATAAAGATGTTGAGGCCTTGTTAGCTGTCATAGAAGCTAATAGAAATAACCATAATTCCCAATTAATTGGAAACCATTGTAACAAAGATGATTTAGCAATAACGAAAACACAAAGTTTGTTGAATGACTACCATGTGCCATTTTATAAAAGAAGTAAATTAATAGAGACATGCTCATTTTGTAATAAAGAAGTTTTTAGAGAGAATGAGAGGTTAAGGAACTCCCATACTATTACAAATAATGTTTCTGTTACCATTGAAAATAAAAGTTTTACAGCTATCATTAAGATTGATACAAATCAAAATAACATAAAATCTAACATACATTCAACTGTAGTACAAACTGATATAAGTGATATACATAATACTAATGAACTCCTTAATAAAGATATAGAAATTTTATCAAAAGAACCCAGAAGTAGAGATAGAAACCTTAAGGTTAGTGATAAAACAGATGAAAAAGAAATTGAGAAACGCAAAACATTGGAATTATTAGAATTTAATACAGAAAAAGTCCAAAACAGACCAGAAAGGCCTGTTGGTATAATCATAGAAGAGTCTGATAGTGAAAGTGACGTTGGAGGTGCAATGCTGGAAGTTGTTGCTGACATTCACAGACCAAACGAGGATCCGTAAGTTATTGTATGGAAAAAATATATATTGAGGGGTGGAATGCTATTTGGTTTAATAGACATTTCGCTTAATAAGCGACATTTATCTTTGTAATTAAAGGTCTGTTTTATTTGGTATTACTATCAACTATTCGATGTTTTAATTGGACTTTAATTAAGGTTACCCCTTTCAAAATATAGCTGAAGATTATTTATGATATTTTTTTCCAAATTTTTAAACTTTAAACCGCTCTCCGGTAAAGTTGTAAAAATGTCGCATAAAGCAAATAACCTTTCGTTCAGAGTGTTCTTAACTATAGACATCAAAAGTTTCACGTATATATGTATTACTTGAATTTAAAAAAAAAAACACTATTTACTAGTAAAATTAAACTAAATTCACAAATGCGTTAATTGTTCATGAAACCAGTTGGATGGAATTTAAAAGGATTCATAAATTGAGTATAAAGATTAAGTTTTATTTACAGGTATGCCGTTTTAACTGAAATAGAAGATTTTGAAGACCATAGCAAAAGATTTAGGCGTGAACCACGTGGTTTCACGCCTAATAGCTCTAATTCATCTGAAAAGGAGAATTTCAATCCAAATCGACAGAGAAGGGAAAAGATTAAAAAAAAGAAAATTAAAAAATAATCATTTTTTGTTTAATTTAATTATTTTTTGTTTTGATGTATGATTTATTATTAGTGTGTTTTATTAAGTTTTATTAAGTTTTAAATGTTAATTGTTTTGTAACATTTTGAGAAAAATCCAATACAGAGGCATGCTCATAGTCGATAGTTTTATTAATGAGAAAAAATACCCACATTTAGCTTTCAGTAAATACGAGTAAAGTAAGATCTTTAAGAAGGTACTATAAGTGTAGTTTAAGATTACTGCTATATTGAACACTGCCCGAAATATGAATCGCAAGATTCGCCATATTCGGACCCATCACGACCAACAAGCTCTTAGTTCTCTTCACAGTTCATATTTAACCCAGTGTCTTAATGGTTGGATTAAAATAAGTAGATTCAGTTCACCTCATGTCTACATACTACAAAAGCTTAATTTCTCCTGTTGCTCTAGTAATTGCCGTACGCAGTCCTAGACACGACACTTGTAAATTATGTTTAAGGAAAATAAATTATTAATTGAAACAAAAACTCCGACGGCATTAAAAATAATAATTCTATAGTATAAATATTTTTAGGTTCAGAAATGGAACCCCTTAAAAATGTAATATAAAAAGAAATCCGTTTAATCCAGCTATAAACGATGAAAATGACCCTAAACACATGGTCATCATAATCAACAATTGCGCATTTATAGTCTCAAAAATAGGTCTCTTGTCCTTTAAAACAACCAAAAGAGATTCCGTTCTGTGTATTATCTATGATTCTGTTAGACGTCCGGTCGTTGCGAGCGGTGAGAATCCAAAAACAAATGGCCTATTATTTTTTTTAAAGTAAGGATTACTGGTGGCCGAACGCCTTTCCAGTTACACCTTGACAGATGGGCAAGCAATGGCTTAGCCAAGAGCTGGGATTTGCTAACAGCCGCCCGAGCGCCTCCGAAAGACACCTGACAACTCAAGGGCAGCTGCTTCGCATAATGAATCTACTACCGGATCCGAATCGTGACCCGCTGAAGAGATTCGCCGAGAAACTCAGCGCGGCTGAACTCTTTGTTGAATTCGACAAGTACAGTTACTGGGGGGACCCTAAGCCTGCTTCTAGTGCTAGAGCTCAAAACGTCTAATGCAAGGGTTAATGGATCTGATGGATTCGTAAGGTGTGTCTAGGGCATCGCGGTGATTTGCTCCTGCGTGAACAGCAGTCGGGAAGTAAGCGGAGGCAAGGTTCTTGGAAATAAGGTGGCACTCTACAAAACTTGCATACGCCCCGTCATTACCTATGCAAGTGTAGTGTTCGCTCACGCGGCCCACACTAACTTGAAATTCCTTCAAATCATTCAATCCCGTTTTTGCAGGATAGCCATCGGAGCCCCGTGGTTCGTCAAGAACATCGACCTTTCGCATTAGTTGGGAGCATCAGTGCGCCATTTAGAACAAGCGGCACGACACGAAAGCCCTCTCACCGTGGCCGCCGGTTACTACATTCCCGGTCCTGCGAACCGAATTGTAAACAGTCAACGTCGCCCAAAACACGTCATTTAGGATCCTCCCGATCCACTAACGGTGCTTTTAGGTACCCCAAGCACCGGTCATCGTTCTCGTCGAACCCGTCGCTTGCGACGAAGGGCTCGGCGAGTAAATTAACCCACAGACACAGCCCACTGAGTTTCTCGCCGGATCTTTTCAGTGCGTCGCGTTTCCGATCCAGTGGTAGATTCTCCGAAGCACGGCTTCTTCTAGGTTTCGTGTTAGCAACAACGTCAGGTTTGAGCCCCGTGAGCTCACCTACTCGCCCGGTTGCGCTGATATGGTCTCTTAAGACCATCAGCTTAGGAAAAAAAAAGCGGCAAGGATAAGACTATTATCATGACGCATATTCTTATCAAAGTACCTACTGTGCTGACGTTGATATCAGTTGATTCCGGATCGAATGTTCCGTTTTTATAGGCGATCGAACCTAGTGTTGATGACGTAGATAAAATAGTATATAAATATAATTTGAATGTTAGTAAAGGGAACGCTTAAATTACAAAGTTATACATATTATGCTTTGTAATTTTTCGTTTTTAATACGCTTTTATTAGCTTCAGACGTATATATATTAGTATGTAACGGAATCTTTGAACATTATTTTGACCCCTTTTAAAACGTCGAATTAACTCGAAATTTGGAATACTTATTAAGGATCACAAATCAATATTAAACAATTTTTTTTGAAAAAATTGAAATTCAACTAAAAAATAAATAATAGTTTAAAAAAACTAACAAAATACGCTTTTATAGAAAATACAACTAAAAAATATATATATTTTTTAATAAATTTGAATTAAAAATAGTGAAAAAAAATTTATTTTATTGTAAAAAAAGCGTGGTGTGCATGGTATCAGTAATTATAAATATTTTATGAACAGATATGAGTAGAAGGGTTATTTTGATAATATTCTGAAAAACACCCTACGGTTTTTACAATAAAATTATTTTTTACTACACTATTTTTAATTCAAATGTATTTTCTATTTTTTAGTTGAATATTTTATAAAAGTGTATTTTGATAGTTTTTTTAAACTATTATTTATTTAGTTAGCATTTTTAATGAAGCAGTGTTTTTTGTTTCTTTTAACATATTGAAATAGTATGTAAGTATAACCTAAGACTCCCACGGCTGAGATGAATTTAATGACATTTAATTTTCATATGCTGAAATCCGTCGCAAGTAGGTATACTCGTATCTAATAAAAGCTCGGAAAACATTACCTTCTTTTTTCGGCAATTGCCTAATTAGGCAAAAAAGTATTGGAATTTTGAAATCGAATTATGAAATTATATATAATCTAATGATATAATATTTCTGAGACTTATTGTTATTGAGTTCTTTGATATCGCGAAAATTTGTTGAACTTTGAATTTAGGTTTTGGTTAAATTTTTGCTTTATATATTATGTCAAGACTGTTGTTACTGAAAATTCATGACATATCTCAATGATTCTCAATTTACTGGGCTACGAAGGCTTTTAGGATTAAATATTCTTTAAATGATAAATAAACCCATAATTTAGGTTTATTTAATTTAATTTTATATTTAATAATATTAATAAAGTTAATTTAATTTAGGTCAAGTAGTCAAAAGTTGTAGACAATATTTAAATTTGTAAAATGTGATGCATGTACGCTTATGTATGTAGGGGATGTGGTAAGACAAGAAAAAAACAAATTAAAGGTATCACTGTATTTGTACTATGCTTGTTCGTCGTAATGAGGATCACCACCATCCGGAGGATCCACCGCCGCTCGACCAACCGCCGCTACCACCGCCGCTGGACCAGCCGCCGCCTCCACCACCGAGTTTCCAGCCACCGCTGCCGCCGCCTAGTCCACCACCGCCGTAGCCTCCGCCGCCTCCACTTTTCCAGCCACTGCTACCGCCGCCGCCGGACCATCCTCCGTGACCACCACCTACCATAAAACAATGTTTCTGAACGAGTTTTATCATAAAACAATCGATTAAGATGCTGAATTTAATAACAAGTAGAATATATAAAATATATTATTATTTGAAATTAAAATAAAGAGTTATATATCGTAAATATTGCGTTAGGTTCCGTTAGTACGACGCTACGTCATCTGTTTCGTCGAAGAGAAAGATAATGCTTCACTCGTATTACGTCGCGACAAATTTGTGCTACATAGCGGCTTAATAACAGTATTTTGTGAACCCGGCCCAGTTAAAAGTTTCACACATGCATTAACAGCAGCTTGGCTGTATTCCTGGCTGCCAGCGTCCTTGGAAAATGCTAACTACATACAACATATTTACCACCAAGTGGAGAGTTCGCTCCACCGCTAACGCTTTGTTCATAGGTTCACACTTCGATTCATACGATCGAGCGACCCAAACAAACGATCCGGCGAGTAGCAAATGGACTTTACAGAACACGAATTCTAAACTACTAAGGTAATGACTATGCGCGTTTTGTTGTTGCGAAATTCTTAATCTTGCAACCTTAGTTTTCCTTCGACATCGTAAGAGCGATTGGATGACCCTTCTAAGATGTTACTGTTACTAAATATAATCGTATAGTTCGTTGATGTGCAGTTAAAGCTAAAACTATGTTAGTCTCTTGGAACTAATCGGAAATTGTATTGGCAATGCCTAACGAAATATTTAGTTAAAATGTATCTATGAGTTTTTTACTTTTTAATAGCATTAAATGGGCAGATGAGTGCTAAGTGGTCCCGTGGCTCATAGACATCACTAAGCAAATACCGCCCCCTGTTTCGCGACAAAATCTGCAAGTCTCAAGTGTAATCCAAATTGTAACGCAAAAAATGCTCTTGCAGTGTTTCTTACGGTTATGTCACACGAGCATAATATGGCTTCTTGGTGTCGACTGGTCATTCTCACTCAAGAACATAACAGTAATGCAAGAAGCATAGTCAAACCGCTCTCTATCATGCATGATTCTTTTTGAAACTGCCTTTGAAGAAAGGTTTATTACAGGTTAAAGGTTAAGAAAGGTTTTTAAAGGCATTCAGGAAATAAAACCATTCCTGACTCGGAGGTTACATGGAAAAAATGGACTCTTGGAATGCACTGGAGAAACGCAGTGATTGGATGGAATGGAACGGCTGAATTATTAATAATTTCAATGGATGTCAGATACTCGTATTTTAAAGATGAAACTTACCGAAGCCGCCGCCGCCGCCGCCGCCTCCGCCGGTGGTTATGATCTTGATGATCTTGACTTCTATTAGAATAGTGAGAGAACTATATTAAAAATACACCCATATTTTCAAACTTCACAACATATCAATAATGTAAGTATATATTTCTTATATTGTTATTTTTGAGCTATTTTGAGATATTGGTTATCGTATAATAGCTTCCTTGAATATTAGGAACTTGCTAAAACGATAGTATTTATCTCTAATTTAACAGATCAATATTGATTTTCATTAATGTTAGTTTAATATTAATTCCTTGAGCCTTGGAAACGGTTCCCTAACATCTTATGGTATCTGCGACATTTTGCCAAACAACAAAAAAACTATTAGTCCTTATTATTACGATTTTGGTAGCGCATAGTGTTGATTTAAACTTACGTCCACCACTTCCACCGCCGTGTCCACCGCCGCCGTAGCCTCCACCACCACCGCCAGACCAGCCTCCACCTCCTCCGCCACTAGACCATCCGCTACTGCCACCTCCGGACCAGCCGCCGCCGCCGCCCGATTTCCATCCGCTGCCGCCTCCGCCGCCATATCCACCGCCACCACCGCCAGACCAACCGCCACCTCCGCCGCCGATGAAGCCGGCATTTGCGGCTACGGCTAACGCCAACAAGCAAACGAATACCTGAAAAATAAAAATAACATTATTTAAAACAAGTTTTCCATGGTTAATATTTTTATGACAGATTCTTATTTTGTTTCAACAAAGTCACCGCCACCTATCGAAAATGCCAATTACAGCCTAATAACATTTAACACCAATGGTGTCCGAATTAGAAACAAAAAATGAATTATATACCAAGACATAATAGAATGCCTTTGTGTCTATTTGCTTTGATTAAACATTAATGTCCGTAAGTGGGGACCGATGATCAATATGGAACGAGTTGTGCAATAGTTCACAAGTATCTGCGTGATATCGAAAACGAAAAAATTGAAAGTAAGCTTATGTCGTTTGAGAATATACTTTAGTATTTTACCTACATTTCTCAAATGAAATGAGGATGGGTTATTTCTGGTACCTTCACATACACTCTGTCTCAACCACACTCAACTTAAATGTAAAAACTCTGTGGAGCTTACCTAAATCTGTTCATGAAATGTTTGTTTACATTTTATGTTTTATTCCTTTATCATTCTATCTAGTGTTGATATTAATGACTAACATTTATTCAATCAGTCATAGAAGAGGTATTGCAAAAACACCAATATGAGTTTTCTATAGGTAGTTGTATAGTAGTAGTAGAACCATTTGGAGTAACTTCAATGTTACGAAGACACAAATAAAGTAATGAAAATTATAAATGAAAAATATATTTCAATTAAAAATATTTATCAAAACCATTTAAAATATTTTTAATACGCTTTTATTAGCTTCAAACGTATATGTATGTTGGTAACGGAATCTTTGAACATGATTTTAACCCCCTTCAAAACGTCAGATTAACTCGAAATTTGGTATATTTATTAAGGAACGATGACAAACCAATATTAAAAAAAAATTGAAAAAAAAATTGAAATTTAACTAAAAAATGAAAAATCAATAATAGTTTTAAAAAGCCAAAAAAATACGCTTTTATAGAAAAACCAACTAAAAAATAGAAAATAAATTAAAAAATTTTTTAATTAAAGATAGTGTAAAACAAAATCATTTTATTGTAAAAAAAGCTTGGAGTGGTTTTCAGGATATTAACAAAATAACCCTTCTACTCATATTTGTTCATAAAATATTTATAGCTACTGATACCATTGATCCCACGCTTTTTTAATAATCCAAAGGAGGTAAAATTAGTTCAACTGTTTTTATAAAATGTAGTACGTTCTTCAGATAGTTTTAGATGAAATACATATTAAAAAAAGACATTTCGTTGTCATTAAATTAGAAGTATTTTAATCTAAATTTATTTTAACGATCACAGTTCTCATAACTTTACCAAGTTATTGTTAGTGCACGAAAATGTTATGAGTTTGATGTTACATAAATATAATTTCGAAACCTAATTACAAGCAAGTTGGTATCCCAATTTTAATTCAAATAAAAGAAAAGCAATTACAATGAATATTTGCTAAGATAATAATGTGAATGGGAAACAATAATCAGCGATAAAGGCAACTAGTCTAGCACGGTATTCTTGTGTAGGTATAAAGTGATATTACCTTCATGATGATGAAGCTATATGCAAACTGCATGCTGGGAACTCGAACAAACCGCATTATATATGTGGAGCGGGCGTCTCCCACTCGCGGAGCTTCGCTCGCGGCCGCCGCGAGCCGTCAAGAGGAGAACGGAAGCAGTTCCGCGGTCAATGTGATGTAACCCATTGTCCCTTGGGCCATCAAGTTTCTGAGCATTTTAGTATTAGGTAAAAAATTACGGACTGATTTTCTAAGTTCTAGATTAGTTCTAGATTACTACTTCTAAGATTAGTTCTAAGTTATCTATTGAGGCTGAGTTCCAAACCTCAAAAGTTGTGTTTAATAATGAAGGCAATTAAAGTAATTCTAGTCTAATCGTCCTTAAAATATTTGTATTCAAAATTATAACGGCCTTCAAATTTTTAATAATTAATTATGGGTCAAGTATTTTACACCTCAGTAATAATTACAAATATTTCGTTCCTCGAATGTCCTTTGAATGAGGTTCGCAGAGAATCCTCAGCTATAGGCAGCGGCTTGAATGTGCCCTGGCATTCGTGAGCGATGGTGATCACTGGAATGCTAAAATTTCAGTTTAAATTGGAACAAGACAGAGAAAAAATTAACACATTATTACCAGAAAATGCTACGAAGGTACCTAAATGAGGAGATGATTATCCACATGTGACATGACATACATTCATACCTACATGCAAAATTGTAGATTGTAAAATAGCCTGAATATTGCGTTCAGATGTGAAACATTGCAGTTTGCACTGAGACGCGTATGATGAAGTAATTGCTTTCCATTAGGTAGGTACATTAGTAACCATCCAGTGACCACGATCGAGATAAAAAACATAAGCTCTTCAGGTGACGGCCTTATTGACTAACAACTGAATTGTCTTGATTTTTTAACAAAAATGTTTGCGCAATTTACTTTATGTGTAGTAAATTTTAGTTACCGTACTATAACCTAGGTACCGTGTTCAATCCGCTGATCATGTAGTATTGCTACCTAACATAAAGTAATTGGAAAGGTATTTTATTGGATCATGAGGAATTCCCGGTTTCGACCTCCGTTTTGAGGGCAGGTAGCGGAGTACATTAGAGTCGATTCGATTAAAGTCTCCTGTCGCTCAATAGCACCTCTAAAACTGGGATAAGACCGAAATCAACCGAGCCGGGGCAAGGTTATGGGATTATCCTTTCGCCAATCCACTCCTACAGGACGCCGGACTGGAGGTCATCGACGCTAAAATCATTGGCCTCCTCGGGACTATCCGAAAACTATCTTGATGACCGTGACGTGCATCAGCAGAGTCAGAAGCAGTGTGGGTCACAGAGCGTGGCATATCCATTACCCGGTCGCACTTTCGTAAGACGCTACGTCTTATTCGGTTTCCCTTGCCGATCCCCAAACTGACATACGAAGGGAATCCTAGATGGTAGAAATATACCTAGACTCTTTTCCTTAAATTATTATTTTAATTAAATAATTATTTTATTTTAATTAATAATGAAAATAAATGTCGACAATCCTAGGTTCATAAAACCGTATTTTAAACTATAATTACAGAATTAAAATACGGATAATTAAGCCTACCAGACACCAAGAGGGCGAAAATGTAAACTTGTAATTGTAGCTTACGCTATTCATCTATTCATCTACCCTAAAAAGTATGTCGCAAATAATTCATTTTTTCACAAATAATTAGAAAAACGTTCATGCCAAACATAAAAATTGAACAGTCGTTTTATGTCCAGAAAACACAATAGCCGGTCTAGTAGTCGTCATAACTGCATAACATCGATTTAAATTATTTTATATACCTACCTATCGATTTATATTCATATAATTTCACTTAAAAAACCTATGTTATGTTTAATTTGCAACCGGGGATTCCAAGCTTGCAAATTTATAATAAGCAATTAACAAAATACGTCTCATTTTAGGTACTTTCTAAAATTAATAATCGCTTTATAAAAGACTTTGATGACGACACGGACGGGTTCATCCGTGGCGATCCGTTAAAATACGTTTTACTGCCGTGCCACTTCATTTTATTTGTAAAAAACTTCTTAAACCGCAAATAAAATAAATTACACAATTATCTATAACTGAATTTCTAACTTTTCTGTACATAAAAAAAATTCAGAATTCAGCTTAATAGTTGCTTATGGACTATTTAAGGACAATTTAAGGACTGGCAAACTCACATTTCATTATATACTTACTGATAATAAATTCTTACCACACATCTCTACTGGTATGAAATCATTTTAAGCTTTCATTTTGCATAATTTCCGATGATTCGTATATTTTACAATTTTCGTGGTAATTGACGACTGGCTAACTGTAAAATCAGCAATGATAGATCAGTTTTAAAATTAAATACATTTTTTGGTTCTGTGGATGTTTTTTTTTTCTTAAATATAATGAATGAATGCCGAAAAAAATAATGTTTGTAATCATATGCATTTATTACATGTGAGATCATCGACGAACCTACATATTCAGTATGGATAGGTAGCAATTGACCTCCATGGATCACGACGTCCACTTCATAACGTAACCACACGTCCCTGATTGCGTTTCGGTGTTAGTAGAACCCGTCAAAACAATCACTTAAATCGTTTCGATTAACTTTAGATTTAAACAAACTACAGTTTCCTCTAGCTTGTTCAAAGCAATATTTACATTCACTGCTAATAAACGTATCATAGTAAGAGCGTAGGTTAATGTTTTGGTTCAAAAGACTTCAAAGCGTCGCTAGTGACATAACAAATCAACATAATAATTTTATGAATGTGATTGTTGAACTATTAACGGTTAGATCGTCAGAAAGTCAGTATATCACAAATGGCTCTGCAAGCAAAAATTGTTGAAGAAGTAATAATACCTAAGTTTTAGATATACATTTAGATTACATAACATTTATTTAAGAACTTCTTGTTGTTGAAGAGCCTGATCGTATAAGTTCCTGTCCTGGTGAAACTAGAAAGGCCTCCGAGCCACCAGGAGAGGCTTAAGTTATTTTTTTAAATCTAGTGCCAAACCAATCTCCTTAAGTGACGTAACTACGACTAGAATATGAAACAGAAAGATTGCTTGTAATACTAACATGCATAAATTTTTTTATGGTTTCAATGACTGGAGATCTAATTCACGATCCACCTGGTGTAAAATGGTTAGCGAAGAACATAAGTATGAGGTCGATGTCTCAATTTTGTTGTCCTACTACATATAAAATAGATGTAAGGTATAAGTTATATAATGAGACAAGATATTATTATTTTTCAGATATTTCATCTTCTCAGCCGTTTTCACTTTTGGCAGAGTGGTTGTGGTCATCAGTTCAGGTGTTGGTGCGCTCTACAATACGTTCAGATATTTGGATACTTTGAAATTTGTTTGTTTGTTTTCATATTAATTTACTGTACTCTTTAATAGGATTAGGCTCTAGTAACCACTAAATCCTATCTGCTCTTTCGCCTATATACGAGATATGTAATTAAAAAAGGTGGCCAGCGTCATTTTTTCCTCCTATTGCAGCTACGCCTGGACAGGTAGGTGAGCTCATGGGCCCAACCTGAGAAAATTTGCTGATACTCGCCCTACCAAGAGCAGTGCCTCGCAGAATCTACCACCGGCTCGGAATCGCGACCCTCTGAAATGTTCCGGCAAGAAACTCAGTGGGCTGTGTTTATGGGTTAGTTCGTTCTAACGAGTACGGTGACCGGTGCTCCAGAGGTCTAAAGGCATCAGGAGTGAGTCTGGGGGATAAGATATGTTTCGGACAACGGCGGATTTACGTTGCCCTGTCGAGGTCGTACGTGTATATTTTCACATTTTAAAATGTATGATGTATGCTGATGGAGTAAATAAAATACGTGTTGATTTATTTAAGATCAAGAGGTCCGCACGTGAGCGTGTCTGGACCAACATAAGGAACGATTGCACTATTCTGCTTTGTTTTTTGTACAATGGGAATGAGTGCAAACAAACCATTAAAATTACCACATTTGTATGTGTGCATGCAACAGAGCCTCACGCATACTAGACATTTGTCTAATAGTCGAGTGCATTACGTTACATAAATGTTTTGTAATAAAATAGTTTGAACAGCCTGGCTTAAGTTTCAGAAACAGTACCTACTCCTCCTCCGCTGGTCGTGTGAAATTGTCCTATCTCTTGTTAGATCGCATAAAGCCGAATGCAGTGAGAATTTGCTCTGACCAATGCGTCGACCTACAGGCAGGCAAGCTTTTTCCTAATATTGGTAATTGTCTTTTAGTTTTTCGAGGTTATCTTCGTTTCTCTTGGCAATATCTCCGAGATACTCCAGAATATATGACTAGTACTATTTATGTGTGCATAAATATATATTACTTAATTTTATTAATAATATAATATAAATAATAATTAAAACTATAATAGTTTGACGGTTTAATCTCTAATAAAATATTATGTTATCATTATTATTATTATTATTTTTGCTTTGGTGGGTGGACGAGCTCACGGCCCACCTGATGTTGAGTGGTCACCGGAGCCCATAGACATCTAAAACGTAAATTCCGCCACCTACCTCTTTACTGGTGGTAGGACCTCTACCTACCTCTTTCTGCCGTGAAGCAGTAATGCGTTTAAGGGTGAGGCAGCCGTCGTAACTATACTCGAGACCTTAGAACTTATATCTCAAGGTGGGTGGCGCATCTACGTCGTAGATGTCTATGGGCTCCAGTAACCACTTAACACAGGTGGGCTGTGAGCTCGTTCACCCATCTAAGCATTAAAAAAATAATAAGATATGAGTTTTAAGGTCCAACGGCTGCCCCTTCAAACCGAAACGCATTACTGCTTCACGGCAGAAATAGACAGGGTGGTGGTAACTACACGGGCGAACTCACAAGACGTCCTACCACCAGTAATTACTAGTTATTTTCTAACTTTTTTCCTATCTAATCGTTGGTAGCCTAGCTGTTCCAGCTACACCTGGATAAGTAGGTAAGGTCACGGGCTAATCTGAGAATTGCAAATTTTTTTTCCCCTCCCTATTCGCTGGTAGCCTAAAGGGCTATTCCAGCTACGCCCGGACGGGTAGGTGAGTTGACGGGCTCAACCTTAGAGAATTTGCTAACACTAGCTCTAGCAAGAGCAGTGCTTCGCAGAGTCTACCCCTGGATGGGAATCGCGACCCGCTGCGAAGATTCGGCGAGAAACTCGAGGGGCTGTGTATGGGTTAGTTCGCTCTCGCAGTGCTTCGCAAGTTCTACCCCTGGATGGGAATCGCGACCCGCTGCGAAAATCCGGCAAGAAACTCAGTGGGCTGTGTTTATGGGTTAGTTCGCTTTAACGAGGACGGTGACCGGTGCTTGAGAGGCCTAAAACCACAAAGAGTGAGTCAAGTGGCTTTGGGTTGTCCCGTCGCGGTCGGATAAGAAATACTAATACTGGGCCTAGCAAGAGTAGTTCTTTGCTGAACCTACCACCGGATTCGAATCGCGACCCCCTGAGGAAATCTGGCGAGAAACTCTATGGATTGA
The DNA here is from genome assembly GCF_030267445.1 of Bombyx mandarina. Lineage (NCBI taxonomy): Eukaryota > Metazoa > Arthropoda > Insecta > Lepidoptera > Bombycidae > Bombyx > Bombyx mandarina. Next base: position 9,785,368 of record NC_143219.1, on the reverse strand, counting down.
GTCTACTTATAGGTTAGTTTGCATGTCGAGTAGAGCTCGACGAGGACGGTGAACGGTGATTTTCGAACCAATTAGCTAATTACCGGATACTGGTTTCTAGACTTTTATGTTTACTTTCAGAACTGAAATGATAATATCCAATAAAAGATGCGATATTAAACCGTAAAATTGGTTTTAATTATTTCAACGACTCGCGAAAAACGAAGAAAATACTGATTTTATTTTACTTAAGAAGGTCTTCAATTCGGTTATGTTTTAAAGAACTGATCTTAAGAGAAGGCGAGGTTGATGAGCATATTATGTGAGGGTCAAGTAAAAGGTTTAATTCTGTGCTTATTTTTATTAGTCCGTAGTAATGTGTTCCGGTTTGAAGAGTCGGATAGCCGAAAAACTTTACAACCGTAATGAGGCTTAGACCTCATGTCTCAAGGTCGATGGTGGCATTCAAATCGTAATAGTTCACATGACGATGGAGTAAAAAGACATAAGGCGAATAGAAAAAAATACATACCTTTCAAAGAAAAACTATCTTAATTTCTCAGAAAAATGGTGCACGTGGCATTTATGGAAATTATAAATACATTTAAGTGTTGGTAATAAGTAAATTAAAAAAAAAATTATTAAAATGCTGTTAAATTGATGTTATTGCGCATGCAATTTGCATTTTGTTTCAACATCAAACCTTCAAATCCAGTACTAATATTGAAGCATTATTTTATTGGTGCCGTATCATTTCGATGCTACGTGTCATTGCTGGCGCCACGGAACTCGAAGGGTCAAGGTCTCACAACGACCTGTGTTTCATAAGGGGTATAATAATTTTAAGACGACAAAAGCTTTTTTAACAGAGAATACGACACTGCAGTATCGACGCCCACCATAAGAGGACAGTTGTCATGGATCGCAGAAACCAGCTGGATGCAAACCGTATCTAATTACGATAGAAATATGTCCAAAGGACGGGCATTTATCCTTCCCTTGGAGAAGTTTTAGTCTATCAACTTTCCATACCGTGCCCGTACGTTGCGGATGATGATGCGCAGATGTCCTTACGGAGCCAAAAACTTTCAAATATATTAGAATATTCGTTGATATACCTACAATATGACTATAGAACTCTAATCGGATAGTATGATAGGCATCATAAATAAATAATACCTTCACGTCAATTCGTTAATCAGAACCGTGGCTTGTTCATGGTCGCGCTTCATATTTGTAAGATCTTGTAGTGGCGATAGTAATTAAATACAACAATTTACTTTAATTATAAAATTTGTACTTACTTTCGAGAATGGGTAATCGTGTTTTATCATGATATGAATTCGTAATATGTCTATGAATTATTTAAATATAATATTTTAATGTTTTATAAAATGGTAAGCATGGCCCATGAGTAGAAAACTGAGACAGTCAATGTACGCAACATATCTACTACCGATAATATTCTGATGTTGTAGGAAATAACTGGGAAAGCACTTAGTTACGTATGTTGTATGGAACATAAAAAAAATCCCATCGGGTTTCTCATTGCTTTGTGAGTTGACAACTATCGTTTGCCTTTAGACTTCAGTTATTCTGAAAATCTATTGACCTGGATTCATGTCCAATAATTCGACGTATCATACGACGTTCCACTTTTTTATTTATTTATTTATAACTTTATATACTAAGCAGAGCCTTTATAGGCGGAGTTAATGCCATAGGCATTCTCTAACAGTCTACCTTAGGGGGGTGCAGAGATGATTTTTTATTCCACAGGAACCAGTATCACAGGATTTTTCCGATTAAAATCTTTAGACCCAGCAGGTTTATTAATTTCGATCGCAGTTCCGTGTGACTTTGATGAGTAGGGTTCTGTGTTCATCATCAGCCCACCCATGTCGATGTCAACTGCTGAATATAGAACCCCGCAAAGATTTGACAAAATGATCGGTGCAGCGCAGTCTGCATTGAGTGGATTCCTGCGATAATTTACGGGTGTGAACCGTAGCCTGGTCCAGTACGTCATTCCAGACTCCTTTATTTGTGGCTTTCTCCTTCCAGTTATTGACGTCAACTCCTTTGAGGCCCTGCTTTACACCATCTAAACATCCGAGTTAGACCCTGACACGATTTGTGCGGCCGTTCATTTTGCTGTATAGTAGTTGTTTCAGCATTCTGGTTTCTCCCATTCTAATTACATGTCCTGCCCCTTTTAGATGTCCAATTTTAATATTTTTTATCATATTGGCTTTCTTGCAACAAATATGTTACAACTCATAAAAATTATTAAATACCATTTAATAAAATTAAATTTAATCAATAAAACTCTTAACGTATAAAATTAGCAATCTTAACCAATTTATTCACTTTAAATAAATATATTATTTAAAACATTATCACAATGAAAAAGCGCAATGACTTTTTATCTAATCCAATCAAGAGTCTGTTGTTCATTTGTGCAAGATTACTACTGTACAATTTAATTAAATAATTCAAAAATTTCTTCAAGGCCGCATATATGTGTTTTGAACGTCCAAAGCTTGCTTGCTGTTTGGCTATCACCGGCGAACTGGATTGACCATGATCTTAAAATGAAACGTTTTAAATTTACAAAAGAATGTTTTATCTTTGTCTTACAACTATTTTTCATAAATCGATACACTTTTTTTGATCAGAAGGTAATCGCCTGATTACGCATACCCGGTAGGCGGGGAATTTTGGAGTTCAACAGTCTCAAGTAGCTTAAACTATTAGTCAACAACCCGAACATCAGAAGTTATCCGAGTCTGGCTGGAAGTAGGATGACGCGTTTCGCGCGCAGCGCATGTTTCCTCACAACTCTACTCCCAATATATCGGTGAACTGCCTAAAGTCAGCCTAGACGGCGCCGCCAATTTGTACCTACCCCCGAAATACCACGCTGGGTCAAAACCAGCATGGGTCCTTAGAAACCCAAAAATGTAGGGAATTCAGGTATAATCTCATGTTTTCTTAAATTCTTTATGATCATAATTCGACTATTCGAATGTGTGGGTACGTGTTTTGTGATTTTCGTATATATTTTTTTATTGCTTACATTGTTAACTTTATTGTTAACAGGCGACGGTCACCCGATGGAAAAGCGGTGACTGTCACTCGAGGACGTCAGCAATTTTAGGGATACAGCCAAGCCGCTGCCTATTGCTAAGGCCTCTACTCGTTTGAAGAAGTACATGGTATAGCGTTTAGGAAACTACGAAAACTAATACCAAGTACCTACATTACAAGTTCAGTTCCCACTTCAGTTCACACAACTGCATTCCCACATTACAATTTCAGTTATTTTAATCGATTGGGATGATTTACCGTATACCTACTGTTTTTTTTTTAATTTGTCTTTTTGTTAATTTATACTATTTTAACTTATTTTATTGTGCAATTTACAACACGTAATACCAACGAAGATGACTTTGAATGAACGTCTTACGCCATGTGGAGGCTAAAATTAATTGTATAGCATAGCGTAATTCTAAGATGTTTTGAATATTTTAATAAAACCGAAGCATTATTAATTATAATGTTGTTAATATTATCGAAAATTATAAATGTTTTGTGAAATATGTGCATTCGAATTGCTTTATGTTATGGAGAAATAATTTTAATTAAAAAATAAATACATTATAATATATGTATACATATATACCTACTTACGTAATAGGTATTGCATATATTAAGGTGCTTGTAATGTTCTTTCACAATTATATTTTAATTATTAACAGCCATTGAAGCCCGGTCACACTCCGTAGTGACTTTAGCTTATTTTATGGAAAGTATTGTTTAAAATATATTTATAATGTACATACTATTCCCTGAAATACTAACAACAACTGTAATAAGTCTCAGCATAATCGAATGGTTTATGAAAGTGTATAGGACAAGCACACTTACAATTATTTTTATTTACATAGATGATGCGTAAAGCTCAAACAAATTAATAGAGTCATAATAATACCTAGCTGTGCCCACGTCTTCGGTTAAGTAACATGTTGAATTAGCAAATATAAATAGAAAACAAAAAGCGAACCAATAAAATAATAAATATGTATAAACAAACATAATATATTAGTGACATTAGGTACAGAGAGCGCAAAAAAGTTATTGGTACGCTTAAAAGAGATTCTTTTTCCCCCTACCTATTCGGTGGTAGCCTAAGAGGCCATTCCAGCGCGCATTTGCTAACACTAGCCCTAGCAAGAGAAGTTCTTCGCAGAATCAACCGCCGGGTCAGAATCGCGACCCCCTGAGAAGATACGGTGAGAAACGTGTGAGTGTGTTGTGTGGGTTAATTCGCTCGTCGTACTCTTCGTTGTAATCGAAAAGTTCAACTGGCTATGCGAGAAAAGCTGATTGAGATACTTATGGTTGTGAGCCCAAATCTGCTCATGCGCATCATTGTGAAAAGTAATAGCGAATTACACGCATTTTAATCTTAATGGGAAGTTCTTTGGTGTAAGAAGTATTTAGGGTAGCAAAACGTAGTCGCCGGCGCCTTATCCTGTGGCGTCGGTACGTCTATCACGTTTCATTGTAGAGCAAGAATTTTTAGCTCGATAGCTGGAACTCTTAATTTAGACTTCTCACATGCATCATAGGCACAACAACTTAAAAATTGTAAGATAGATTGTTTAAATTATTAAACTTAGTCTGGCCATAAATACTGTTACAATTAAAAATAAACAAAATATTACATTTGAATTTGGAATCTGTCATTTTTATATGAATATGATTGCTCATTGAGTTTTCTCATTTTCGCTCCAATACATTGTACAATATTTTGCGATATTAAAATGGAGTGGAGTGATAAAGAGAACCGAATCGCTGTGATTGCATTACACAAAGTAGGTATGGAGCCAAATGCAATTTTTAAAACTCTCCATACGCTTGGTATTAGTAAAATGTTTGTGTACCGGGCTATTGATAGGTGCAATGAGACCTCCTCTGTTTGTGACAGAAAAAGATCTGGCCGTCCACGTAGTGTTCGTACGAAATAGGTGGTCAAAGCAGTGAGGGAAACAATTCGAAGAAATCCTGTCCGAAAGCAAAATATTTTATCTCGGGAGATGAAGATAGCACCTAGAACCATGCCGCGTATCTTAAAAGATGACTTAGGACTTGCAACCTATAAGAGACGTACTGGTCATTTCTTAACTGATAATTTAAAAGAGAACAGGGTGGTAAAATCGAAACAACTACTGAAGCGGTACGCAAAGAGAGGTCATAGAATTTTGTTTACGGATGAGAAGATTCTTATAATTGAGCAACAAACAAAATGACCGTATTTATGCTCAAAGCTCTAAGGAAGCTTCCCAATTAGTCGACAGAGTGCAACGTGGGCACTATCCGACTTCAGTGATGGTTTGGTGGGGTATTAGCTATGAAGGAGTGACTGAGCCATACTTTTGTGAAAAAGGTATCAAAACATCGGCACAAGTGTATCAAGATAACATTCTTGAGAAGGTAGTGAAGCCCCTTAACAACACCATGTTCAATAATCAAGAATGGTCCTTCCAGTAAGACTCGGCGCCAGGTCATAAAGCTCGGTCTACGCAGTCTTGGTTGGAAACGAACGTTTCGGACTTCATCAGAGCTGAAGACTGGCCGTCGTCTAGTGTCGATCTTAATCCGCTGGATTATGATTTATGGTCAGTTTTAGAGAGTACGGCTTGCTCTAAACGCCATGATAATTTGGAGTCCCTAAAACAATCCGTACGATTGGCAGTGAAAATTTTTCCCATAGAAAGTGTGCGTGCTTCTATTGATAACTGGCCTCAACGTTTAAAGGACTGTATTGCAGCCAATGGAGACCACTTCGAATAAGCTTTTTATACTTTAAATTGTTTTATATTTATGTATTAAACTAATACACTGTAAAAGTAATAAATGTTATTTGTAATAGAATTTTTTTTATTTTTAGTTGTAACAGTATTTATGGCAAGACTAGGTATATTAAATATACATGAAAACCCAGATGCAGACAGACAAACAAATCAATTATATACTCGTAAAATAGAGAGAAATTTATTCAACACTTTCACCTTTGACACCTGTTTATATTATAAATTGACATTAATCCTTGTAGTTGGATCGTTGCAAGACCTCAAAACAGCTCATTCAGAAAAAATATCACGTAAGTTTATATTTTAACGAGGACTGTTTGACCCAAATTTTGAGGTTATTTTTTCTGTCTGTTTTTATTTACAGGAGAAAGTCAACTGATCCCAGGTCAACTGGTCAGGGGAACGCGGTCTACCATCACCCGGTTTCCTATTACGGGCAAGCGCGCCGAGCATGCCAACCCCCGCCTGGGTCCCCCCACACAAAGCGGGTGGATCCCGAGGCTCTTAGGGTGCCAGGTCAAGGATGGGATCCCAGTCCTGACCCCCTGCTCGGTGGGGGCGGGTTTCTGCGTAGTAAGAAGAGCTTTGCCTCAGTCGCCCCGCTGCCTTCTTTGGCGAGATGGTGCACTCGCAGAAGTCGAGCATAGCCATCCAGGACTCGTCGCCGCCAAGCATCGACGCCACGACCCCAGGCAGCGACAAGTCCGATCCTATCTTTGCGACTAGAACACGGCGCTGCACCTCCCAAGCGGGGCAGACAGCTAGTGTATGTTCCGCCGTGTCCAGGTCGTGTCCACAATGGTGGTACTTCGTCGTCTGGTCAGTTCCTATCCGGTGCAGGTACTTCCTGAAGCATCCGTATCAGGTCAGCACCTACACCAGACGAAAGGTCCTCAGACCGGACGAGACGTCCTTCGTCACGATTCACTAAGTCATCAAGGACCGGGTAAGCCGCCTCGACGGTCCGTAGACCCCACGTGGGATTGGCCAACCGCCTCGACCACGGCTCGAGCACGGACCACCAAGAATGGGCCTATCGCGCCCGCAGTTCACTTTTGGGCACACGCGCCACGGTCAAAGCACTGAAGCTTGCTGTGTCACCGATAATCGGCAGCGAGCAACTCTGCCTCCAGCTTCCATGGCGGTGTCCCCGCTAACACATACGCCGCCTCGAAGGAGACAGTGCCATATTTACGTTTGGCTGGCTACACATCTTTATCAATTTCCACAAACAAATCGGAAAACTGTTTAACATTTGGACAGTTGCCTATTCTTGCCTCCATATTGACCACCATTGCGAAAATTGTAGTGCGCTTTGCCATGGGTTTGTTATTTTGCCTAATATCTTGTAACGTTCTTCAACGTTCTCACAGCTTCCACTGCTTTTTTGTGTAATATCCGTGCATATCCCATACAATTCCACATAGTATATACTTCGCATATATGTTAACACGCTTTTATTAGCTTTAATTGCTACCAGGCGACGGAGAAATGCAAAGCCACCGTCGCTCTAAGCATGTGCTACCAGATACTCCCGATTCCCTCTCAGTGCTTTTAAGCATTCCAATCACCAGTCACCGTTCTAGTCGAACTCGTCGAATGCGAGGCTTAAAGCTAAAAAGGTACCACAGGAAAAACAGTAAAAAATATTTTTGTTAAAAGCTATGTAACGCAAAATTAAGGAACGTATGTTTTTTCATCTACCTATACTAATATATAAATCTACAGTGGTTTTTACGGATGATCCGTTATAACTACTGAACCATGCATCCGATTGGCTTGAAACTTGGTATCCATGTCGAAAATAATGTACTTAATGGATAGGCTAATATTTATATAAATGTTGGACTCCCTAATAATAATGATAATAAATAATAATGTTAATTTTATTGCCCAGTGAAGCGGGCGAGTACGACTAGTAGGTACTACATAAGTACCTACCATTTTGTTACATATTTCTTCTAGTAAATACAATAAAGACATCACGAGTCACGACTTAATAGTCTCATGTACTATTTTGGTAGTTTGCGCGATCTGAATGCTGTGTTTCAATGATAAAACCAACATTTCACAAGATTCTACCAAGTACCTATAGAGTTTGCGAGGGTCATTGTAATTACAATCATGTGAATTGTAGAGATATGTAATCCTTTGCCGTTCTGGGATTTAGGTTAAATGAAATCATATCTTATGAAAAAAAAAACACCAGTGGAATCACTTAGGACGTTTTGTGTGTGTGTAGTGCCGATATAATGAGTAACGATGATTATCAAGAAGAAAGTACCTACACATTTCTTAGTTTCTTTGAGATGGTTAAAATTACTTTTGTTATCTGCCTTCAAAAAGAACAGTGTTATAAATTCGACTGTTTTTATGTGAACCTTAAAAGTTTTTCTAGGTGAACCAATATTGAAGATTTTTTTTTATTTGAAGGATAGTGCTATCTACTCATGCGGTTCCATTACAATTTTATCAAGATTTGACCAGTAGTTTTTGGCTTATCCCTTTTTTGTTTTTTTTTATTGCCCTAGTAGGCAGACGAGCACACGGCCCACCTGATGGTGAGTGGTTACCGTCGCCCATGGACTTCAGCAATGCCAGGAGCAGAGCCAAGCCGCTGCCTACTACTTTTTTAACGCTGGGAAATCCCTTTACGAATACCCGGTCGAGGGGGTAACAGACAGGGCTATGTCGGTCTCCGGCGCCTTCAGAGAAGAGGGAGAAGAGGAAGACTGAGGTCCTCCTCCTTCTCCAATTCCTCTCAGGAGACTACACCTTGAAAAGACGCGCGAGGCACCCGCCCCGCAGAACCGACAACCGACTAAACCCCATAGAGCTCCACTACACTAATCCCATTTTAATTTGACGTCTACATCAAGTCAACTTATAAAGAGTACGTAAAGGAAAGTAACTTTTAAAACAATCATGTCGAAGCTACAGAAATCGCTTAACGGGTAAGAGGGGCCAATTCCTGCCAACAAACACTTATGCCCGTATCTTTAGACGTTTCGTAAAATAGTCCTCCACTCTTAACTCATCCGATGATGCTCGAGAATTCCCTCCAAACTTACTCGAATTTGGTATTTTTAGTCGACCATTACAATATTCCTCAACTGTCCTCGAGTGAGGTAATAATGATGAAAATTTGATCAAGCTAGCATCAAACCCATAGAGTTCTGTAGTCTATGGTCATTGTTTAATGTCAAAGTCAAGCTGCCGCTGTCTGTTTGACACTAGATGAACTTGTTTGATGTTTCGGTTGCTGAGTTATTCGTAAATATGTGTGCGTGCGGTAAATCTGAAAGTGTATTATTTATTTTCTAACCTATCATTATTTTAGATTTCGGATCCGGCTTTGTATTTTTATTCGCCGCTTTTATGTGATTTTGGTTGCATCGTGTTGTTGAAGTGCTTTTCCACAACCACCAGTTTATTATTATATAAATAAAACTTATAATCGCATTGACTTTATTTATCAGGTAGTAAGCAAAATATGACTCTTATGTAGGTAAATATAATAAAGAGTTTCAAATGTCTAAGCTCGAACTATTTACTTTATTAATAAATATTATCAAAATTAAATTATCAAAATATGCGGGAATCATGCACAGATCCAGGCCATTGCACAACAATATCATATTATATTTCCATTTGCGGTCCACATACTATTTGGACATCGATAGAAAACCAGCCTTGAGGAACGTTCAAGGTACGTCGCGACGTACCTTAACTTGACAGTTCGGTCACTTCACTCCGGTTAGGAAATTTTTCCAAGGACGTTTGAGTGGAGTTTATTTTTACGACTAATCATACCAAAACGCGTGTTGGAGGTTGAGTCGAGTCGAGTTAAGCTCGTGTAAACGACTAAAGATACGGGTGTTAATTGCCAACAGGTATTTAATATCTGTATTTATTTAAACGTATGTCTAGGCAGCGGCTTGGCTTGCACCTGGCATTACTGAAGTCCATGGGCGACGGTAACCACTCACCATCAAGTGGGCCGTATGCTCGTCTGCCTACAGGGGCAATAAATAAATAAAAGTGTATATCAGACTCTAGTTCCCACGATGACTGCGTGTATTTTGTTTCCAATTGTTAAAGTATATCTTTTTCACTTTCACTTTGTCATTGGTATCTTTTGCTAACAAAAGCACGTCCTATGTAGTTAGATTATAGTAGATACAGTAAAAGATATAGGCTCCGAATCATCTTGGTAATACAAGGAGAACCCAAGATGTTTAACATCAATACGAACGTTATTCGACGGGTTCGCTTTTCATTAAAAAATAACAACTTTTAATATTACCTGGAACTTCAATGTTACTTCAAATATAATTTATTAATTTTCTCTACTTATTCGCTGGTAGCCTAAGAGGGTATTCCAGCTACGCCCGGACGGGTAGGTGAGCTTACAGGCTCAACCTAAGAGAATTAGCTAACACTAAAAAGCGCAATAAAATAAAAGAGCAATGCTTCGCAGTATCTACCACCACATCGGAATCGCGACCCACTGAGTAGATCCGGCGAAAAACTAAGTGAGCTGTGTCTATGGGGGTCAGCTGTAGTTACACAAGTCGTTTTTTCGGGAGAACCGCAAATGTTTATAAATAAATGTTAGATGGAGAGGTACATAATTATACAGATAGAAGGTAATTATAATTGTTCAAACATGATCGTTCTTTCGAACGTGAGTCCGTAATTCACTTCATCCACATTTCTCAAGCAAGTTGCAACCATTGTGAACGATTGTTGGTTGTATTTATACTGTAGCCAATTTTTGTACGCTAGTTGTGCTTACGTTAGCCAATTATAAGTATAGTAAAATAATCATATTTGGTTTAGAAATTTAAAACTTTGCAAAACCAACCAAAAACAAAACAAAACCAAAATAAATCAACAAATCTGAAAAGCAGCCGTATCAGTTACTTAAAACCTCGCCACAAGGAGCTTTTAACATAATTGAGTCGTCTATTATCAAAGGCGGCAATCTGTACATTTGGACAAAAAAAAATTATTGATATGTCAATACAGATTTATTTGAATATAATCGTCTCCTTCAAAGAATACGGTTCAAAACCTGCATTAAATAAAGGTTAATAGTTAACCTGTTATTTATCTAAGATGTCGTTCCGAAGAGTTTTGTGACTGCCAAAGGAATACAAAGTCAATAATTCGTTTTTCTGATTTACCAATCATTGTCCAAAAGTCAGATTGCCGCCTTTGATAATAGTCGACTCAATTATCTATCTAACTATCTTACAGCACAAAAAATAAACTCGCAGTTTTTTATTATTTATCTTCTCGAATGAAAAAGACAGACGCAATTTATTACCAATTCAAAATTGAAAATGTGTTTTTGAAAACCTTGGTGGTTTAGAAGTTGCAACTGACTTATATAACCTCGATAGAAACCACAATTAAATTATTTCGACATCTAGTTTAACTGTTCTGAAGATGATGTGCGTACTCGTGCTTATAGGCTCTACGTACACATGTTGACGCGCGTCCTGAATACTTATCTTGTTTTAAATGTGACTAAATACAAATTATTCACTTACTGCTACACTCTGTGGGGTCACGGAATGATTTTAATTACGGTCACGACCTTGTCATTATTTGTTTATTTATTTATTCTAAAACCAACTTTGAACAATTTGATTTAGCTAGATACGATTATAATTTATTTACAAATGATAGTGAACCTATTGCATATTTGTAGGGTACAAATTTTAAACTAGCCGGTGTTGCAAACTACAAGACAGGCGATCATTTTGCTGCCCGGAGAAAGGATTGATTATTGACTAGTAAAGCAAACGTCATTATAGTGCACGATATTGTATTACGTTGCATAAACACAACTTTAAAAGGGTAACGTTTCTTAATAAGGCTTATTGGGTAAATCGATCTGTGAGTGTATGTACTGCTCTATATAATCTAATACTTGATTATTATTATTATTCACTATCGAGCTTAAGAGAGAGTTTTGGTGGCGTTTAACCCATGCTCATATACTCCAGTTTTCTGTCTGAATGACTCGAGCTAATATTTTTTACAACATAGGTACTAATTAACAAATTATTCTAATATTTCTACCGTCCGTACTACATCCCTGTTCATTTTCAATATTTAGTACCAGTATACGGAACCATTTGAAGTTGCCATTTTAAATTTTAATTAAATTAGTTATTTGTATTTTATTTTATATTATTTATTCATTTAATTAAATTAATTTAATTTAATTGCCTATTTATTCCGCAATTTTCTCTTAAGCTAAGCAAATAGTTGCAGTAGTTGTTATACTTGTTATTTTATGATTTTTGCCCCTGTACTCTACTTAAGTAATTGCAGAAATTAAAATGTTACTAGAATACATCTCTCTTTTTCCTTCTCTTTCAGTCCAAAGACCGACCGCTAGACATACCTAATCTCTATATATAAAAATGAATTGCTGTTCGTTAGTCTCGCTAAAACTCGAGAACGGCTGGACCGATTTGGCTAATTTTGGTCTTGAATTATTTGTGGAAGCCCAGAGAAGGTTTAAAAGGTAGATAAATATGAAAATGCTCGGAATTAAATAAAGTTTAGGTCTTTTATTTATCGATTGAGGCACTACGAAGTCTGCCGGGTCAGCTAGTTAATAATAAAATGATACTTGTTTTTAATAACTTAATTATAAACTGTTTGTTGGTTATGGCCCGATACGAATAAAAAAATAAGGCTGCATTAACCAGTTAATGGAAAAGTAATTTTATCGAGCCAGGTATTATTTTATCAATGGCTTTGTGTGCCAAAAAAAAAGAAATACACCAAAATATGAGGTAGCAACCGGTGGGTAGGTACTCACAACGCGCTCTACCTCCATTATTCAAACAGAGTAGTGGAAAAATTTGTCAAACAAAGTAAGAAAAAGAGTTTGGTGCTAGGGAAGACCTACTATCTCATCTATTCATGTGATTGAAGATCAGGGGTGTAGTATAGGTATGTAGTATCTTTCATTGGTAGCTTTTCACGTTAGTATCCTCTGATTTATGACCGAATATTATCGCATAGTGATTTCTTGATTTGAACCTTTTATTTGAACATATAATCAGTGTTGCACACTAATATTTTGAAAAAATTAAATAATGTTGACGGCAAACCGAAAGTTTGATCACATAATTTTATCCACATCAGCTGTAATCATTATACCAGTGAATGAAGGCCGAATGAACGGACGCGATTAGCCCATCTAATTCGTTTACAACATAAATTGTGATCTATCATTAAAAGTTATCTTGTTTTCAGGGACATAAGTAAAATTGATATATACAGAGGCGTTTATGTGTTTGCGACTTTATGAGCAGTGGCGTACCTATGGGATGGCAGAGTGGGCAAAACCTCGAATATATTAAGTGTATAATCTATGGGCAAAACGCCACGGGTACGTGGTCTGAGGGGCTGCGATTTCAAAGTAAATTAACATTTACTAAGTAACTTAACAACTTTAAGAAATATAAAAACAAATAAAAATTTACAAAATTTAGTAAAGATTATAAATTTGATATAAATACTTAAACGCAATCAAAGTTAGATGTAACTAAAGATCATATCACATAGGTATACTTTTTTATAAATTATAAATATGTATACGTATGTATGCATTCGAAAATCAAATTTATTAGATAGGTATATAACTAACTAGCGACCCGCCCTCGCTTCGCTTCGGAAACATTAAAACACACATGAAAACAAAAAAAATAAATAAAAAAAAATAGTCTATGTTCATCAGGGACAATGTCGGCTTCTAATGGAAAAAGAATTTTTCAAATCGGTCCAGTAGTTTCGGAGCCTATTCGAAACAAACAAACAAACAAATCTTTCCTCTTTATAATATTAGTATAGAAAGTGCACATAATATTAGTAATAGGTACCATTGAGTGCTAAATACTTCAGTGATTTATTCAATTAAAGTACGTGACCAGTTTACTGGGGTCTTATCCAATGAATTTGCCAAGATCCTCAGATGGTACAACTATGCCAATGCTAACGAACTACCTTTTAGACCACAATTTTGACTACTTCTGCTGTGGGGTCTTCATGTATTTTGGCTCCAAAGGTTGAATAGCCGTTATGCAAATAAAATTGTCGCTTGAGTTTCAAGATTATTGGCGGCATTCAAGTTTGTAGGTACATAAATAGACTCTTCCTGGGCGATTAAATTGTTTGTTATTAACTCTAATAAAATACATCGGTCCACTATCAATTTAGTGACTAGTAATCCTAACTACTGTATCTAACCGATCGAATTTATCGTGAGATCTTCTCAGTGAGTCTGGATTTCGACCCGTTGGTAGATTGAGTGTACACTGCTCTACGGCTAGTGTTAGTCCTGTGAGCTTATCTACCAGCCCGCACGTAGATGGAATTGTCCCTCAGGATACCAACAATTAGGTAAAAAAAAAACTGTACCTACCACGAAATCCATTTTTGGTTTCCGATCGGAGTCAGCATTCACTGACTCTTAACTTTACAGAACAATAGATATAGGCATTTTTTTAATTATTTTTTGGAACGAAGTTCCTTACGGCAGGCTTGGAAGAGATAGGGATTTTGCTGCGCGAACGAACTGAAAAAAATGTGATAGTAAAACCGTAAGAAAAAGTCTGTGGAATAAAACCGTTAAATGAGACGTGCGCAGGCGCAACAGTCGTATACACAAGCGAGTAGTGTATAATACCTTTCTCTTTCTCCTTCTTTATTTTCATTCTCTTATCCCTTCTCTCTCTATTTTGTAAATATTTCTATTTCTATGTAATTTTATGTTGTCAAACAAAAATAAAGAGACATAATATTTTGTTATTTTAATTGATAATTTGAATTACGATTTTTTTTTATTTTACGTAATTTATTATTTCCTAAAGTACAGAATTTCCTAAATACTTTCCTGTACTTAAATAAAAAGTAATCAGCAAAATTTAAGAGAAAAATCAAGAAAACCTACATAAAATTGAGCACGATTTTTTTTTTGCAAATTGTGATTCTACATTAGCCGAAAGAACTTCGTCCCTACCTGGTGTCCCACGACACCACATTTTCTTGTTTTATTGCTTAGATGGGTGGACGAGCTCACAGTCCACCTGATGTTAAGTGATTACTGGAGCCCATAGACATCTACAACGTAAATGCGCCACCCACCTTGAGATATAAGTTCTAAGGCCTCAAGTATAGTTACAACGGCTGCCCCACCTTTCAAATCGAAATGCATTACTGCTTCATGGCAGAAATAGGCAGGATGGTGGTACCTACCCGCGCGGACTCACAAGAGGTCCTACCACCAGTAATTACGCAAATTATAATTTTGCGGGTTTGATTTTTATTACACGATGTTATTCCACCACCGTGGAAGTCAATCGTGAACATTTGTTGAGTACGTATTTCATTCTTCTTCTTCTTCTTTTAGATAATTTGGCTCCAACGCCTTTGGCATTGATTTTGCCAATGTCAAAGTATTTACAAAAATGACAGGTGCTTAGAGAGGGAAAAAATTACTAAATCTAAATACAAATAAATTTGGTCGGTTTTTCCATACGCGAATCAGTGGTTTTAAGAACAGCACAAACAAATATATGTTAGACTAACTACTTTAGAGATAAATATTATTAGCAGATAAAAATTTACACAGAATATTTACATGTTTAGAATAGACTAAAGTTAATAAACAATTAATATTAATAGGTCGGGGAATGTCATTGGGAAGGATATCATAAAGAGGGGATACGATATTGGGGCAGTCGAAGAAAATGTGATCCAGGGTACCCTCATCTAATCCACACTCACAAAGAGAATGGTCACGGACTCTAATTTTGGCAAGAAAAACAGGGGAGCAAACATGGCCAAGTCTAAGACGGATTATAGCTGTGAAAATTTTTTTAGGAAGATGGCAGTGGGAGGAAAACCAAGGCTTAGAGGGCAGGGTCGGTTGCAAGTTACCATAATGCTTACCTACTGTCTGACGAGAAATCTGCCAGCTTTCATTCCAAGATTGAAGCATATCAGATTTTGCCAGAGAATGTAAATCTCGAGGAAAAATTTTGTTATACTTGTTACAGCCCATAACAACAGCCTCCTTGGCACAGGAGTCAGCAAGCTCATTCCCACAAATTCCGCTATGACTTGGGATCCAGACGAGAGTGACATCAAGTCCGGAGCAGTGACATTGAAACAGAGTTTCTTTAATTTTTAATATAATTTCAAAATTGACTTTTGAATGCGATGGAAATTTAGTTATGTCTTGAAGACAGCTTAAGGAGTCCGAAAAAATTACCGATTTACTTAGACCGCGGGTTTTAATAAAAAGAGCTGCTTCTAAAAGAGCAACAGCTTCACCAGAGTACACAGAGGAAGTCTGAGGGAGTTTGTATTTTAAGGAGATTTTAAACTTGGGGACCCATACCGCAGCACCTACAGGATCATTTTGGGATAGTTTAGATGCATCAGTGAATAGGTGATAATGATTAGGCCATTGTAGTTGTACTATGTTCTGAAATTGTAAATTTGCTCCTGGGGAATCTTTATGGATCCCAATATTCAAGAAGGTAGTGGGACGAAATAAAAGACAGTCAAAAGAGAAAAGAAAGAGGGGGAATTTATCATATTGAGAAATTGGAGAAGCTAAATTTTGCAGTTTCTTATACGAGTTGACAAGAGGAGGTACAGATTTATGACGCCAGTATCTAGAGGTTTCGGTCAGTTGAGCAAGTTGAGAAAGTAGAGCTAAAAGGGGGTGGTTAGAGAGAGAAATTACTTTGTAGAAAAATCTATCAGCTAGAAACTGTCTACGCAAGGCTAAAGGAGGTTCAAAACATTCAACTTGTAGGGCATTTATAGGGGAAGATTTCATGGCGCCAGAGATGATTCTGAGGCATTTTGATTGAATACGATTTAGTTTTGTAAGTGCCATTTTATTACAAGGCTCCAAAACAAAGCAACCATAGTCAAAGTGACTTCTAATTAAAGCATTATAAAGAAGCTTCTGGCTGTAAGGATGTGAACCCCACTTAACACCGGAGAGTGCGCGTAGAACATTGATGCTCTTCTCAACTTTATTGCAGATATAGTTTAAATGGTGAACACCGGAGAGTTTAGAATCCAAGAGAATGCCCAAAAACTTAACTTTACTCAAGACTGGAATAGATTGGTTACAAATTTCAATATTTATTTCAGGGATAACTCTCTTACGGGAGAAAGCTACCGCAGAACATTTAGGGATGGACAGGGATAAGCAGTGATCATTCAACCAAGAATTCAGGTTAAACAAAGCAGAATTTAGACAATTACAAGCTTGTGAGAAAGAATTAGATATGGTATAGAGGGCAATATCGTCAGCATATTGGAGGATACGGCAAAAACGGTTCACAGTAGTATCTAAAATAGCAGTGTAAATATTATAAAGCAGAGGACTGAGAACAGAACCCTGAGGCAGACCTTTCCAGGTCCGATGAGAAGAATTTTCACCTAAGATGCGAACTATAATAGATCTGTCATAAAACAAATTGAAGATAAAATTCACAATTCTAGGAGGCATATTCAGGTTAATAAGTTTTTGTCTAAGTAAATGAAGGTCGACATTGTCGTATGCAGAGGAAATATCTAGAAAAACTGCTATAACATGACGATTTTGAGAGAATGCAACACGAATATCTGAAGTGAGGAGGCTCAGGCTGTCCAATGTTCCGCAACCTCGTCTAAAGCCAAACTGACTATTAGGGAGAATAGACCTGTTTTCAACTATCCATTCTAGACGATTTTTTATCAAATGTTCCATAATTTTAGCTAGCACACTCGAGAGAGCAATAGGTCTATATGAACAAGATTGAGCTGGATCCTTGCCTGGTTTTAGAATTGGGATTATCAATTGAGTTTTCCATGAGGCTGGAATAGAACTCGAGAGAAATATATGATTTAAAAGATTTAGAAAGATTTTTTTAGAAGAGTCAGATAATTTTTTTATAAAAGAGTACGGGAAGCCATCTATACCTGGGGCTGAATCTCGGAGGTTGTCAAGAACACAGCATAGTTCTGCAAATGAGAAGCTGGAATTCATGGGGTCATTAGAGGTAGAGGAGGGAATTAAGGGACAAGGTTTAAAAGGCACAAAGGGTGGGCAGAGTTTGGAGATAAAATCAGGAAGCCAAGACAAGGAATTAGAATTAATATTATTATCAGATTGGGATTTACGAAATGCTTTTATTTTTTTCCAAATCAAGGAGGCAGGAGTTCTTGGGGAGAGATACTCGCAAAAATTACGCCAAGCAAGAGATTTCTTTTGTCGCAAAAATCTTTTAGAGATGGCCGAAATTTTCTGAAATTCTAGGAAATTCTCTAAAGAGAGAATTTTAGAAAATTCAGACTCAGCCTCCTTGCGTTTTTGGACTATTTGGGAGCATTCAGCATCCCACCATGCTGGTGAGGGAATTTTATTTGAAGCTGAATTCTTTAAGGGAATGGTTAGTTCGGCAGCGGAGGATAAAATGGAACAAAATTCTAGGTACAAAAATAAAGTATTTTCATCATTTGCATCAGGAAGAGATTCAAGATTATTTTGAACTAAAGATGAATACTTTTGCCAGTGGGCCTTGTTAAGTCTGAATTTCAAAAGGGGTTCATATGGAATTGAAGATGGGATGGAAGAATCGGCTAGAGTTAGTAATATTGGAAGATGATCACTGCCATGGGAGTTGGACAGAACAGACCAAGAAATCGAGTTAACTAAAGAGGGAGAGGACAAGGGCAGGTCTGGGGCACTTGGACTTTGGGATGGGGATACTCTACGGGTGGGAGTTCCATCATTAAGTAGACACAAATTTAATTCATCAAGTTTATCAAGAAATAATGAGGAATTTGAGTCACATAACTCAGAACCCCACATTGTATGGCGTATATTAAAATCTCCTAAGACTAAGAGAGGACATGGAAGAGAGGTTAAGAGTGTCGAAAATTCTTGAATAAGGTTACTGTTAGGGTGAGGGATGTACACTGAGACCACTGTGATGTTAAAGCAGCGAACTGCCACAATGTTAATTGCTGAGGAATGAGGAGGAAGGGTAATGCGAGAAAAAGATATATTTCTTCTGACCAAGATAGCAGTTCCTGCCCAGCCGTCGTCTCTGTCATCGCGGAGACACGAGAACCCGGGCACCCTAAGCAGAGTATCCGGTCTCAACCATGACTCCGCAACAGCAAAGAGGACAGGGTTATATTGATTAGATAGATAAATTATTTCTTGTTTTTTATTTCTGATACTACGACAGTTCCATTGTAGGATCTTCGTCATTATGCTTTGGTTGAGAGTTGACGAGACTAGAGATTAAAGCGTGAATCTGAATCAAGACGTTGTTCGGTAGTATATCATTGAATTTTGATAAAATATTTAGAAGCAGCATTGACATTAATTCCGCGAGATTATCATTTGTAGCAGGGGCACAGGGGGTGGGAGTGCTAAGAGCACAACCATTGGGTAAACAAGAGTTAGGAGGGCTAATAATATCGTTGTGAGCATGACGATCATAAGACTTCGAAAGTATTGGTTTAGACGATTTTTCAATAAAAACAGTTTTTTTGTATGAAGTTGACGGAGTATGACGAGAAGATGAGGGGGAGGAAGACGGGAGGGTATTCGAAGATGGAGCTGATCGGCTCAGGAAGATAGGTTTTTGGGGAAGAGAAGAATTGGCAACATCGGCATAGGAGGTGCGGACTGAAGGAAATCTGCGAGCTGCCTCAATATAACTAATATTTTCTTCAGACATAACCATCTTAATTGATCTTTGACGGGCATGTTCGGGGCATTTCGGGTCAGAGGCGGGATGACAACCAGAGCAGAACAAGCAGGTTATGTTATTTTCTGGAACACTACAAGAATTACCTTCATGGGGGCCTGCGCATCGAGAGCAGCGGGCTTGCGATCGACATTGATCACGAATGTGCCCAAAACGACAACACTTTAAACACTGAATAGTGGGAAGAGTATATATGTTTACAGGGAGGGAAACGCTGCAACAATATACATGTTTAGGAAGAACTTGCCCAAGAAAAGAGAGGACAACTGTACCCGTCGGTTCCCATACTGTTTTTCCATCTATTTTCTTTTTCTTATTCATTCTTCTGGCTTTAATGACGGTGGTTGAAACAGACCGACACTCAATCCATGAGACTAGGTCCTCAAGAGACCACTCTACAGGAATTTGTCTCACGACACCCATCCTGGTAACTTGAAAGCGTGGAATAATTGCTGACAATTTGTTAGATGAAAGTAATGGGTTTGTTAAAAATGAATTCGCTTCGTTATATGTTTTAAAAATAATAGCAGCCCTATTTCTACCCATGTTTTTAATTTCATCTATCCCCGAGATCTTACCATTGTAAATAATTTGAGCAATTTTAAGGGTACGGGTGTGGTTCGAAACTGGGGCAAAGTCACCATCTGAACGAGATACATGGACAACAAAAGGGCCAGAGTCAGTTTCAGAGTAATTAAGAACTGAGTTGTTATCAAAACCTGGCCGGGTGTAGGTATGTTGATTAGAGGCAGCTGCCGGTAAATGTGGAGCTGATCTTTTTTCTGGGACGCTTAATACGTCTTCCGCAGGGCGTTTTTGTGAAGCTTTTACAGGAGAATTAAGCGTTAGAGAAAGATCATCCATCTCTGAATCTAAAGAAGACCTCCCTTTGTCCGGCGGGACGTTTTCGCCCACCGAGGACGACATTGACATAAAAAATACACTTACCAGTTAAATGAAACTTAAACTAATCCACCACCAACAAAAATAGGGCAACACAATTCTTAAAAACACAGAAAAAACGGGAAAAACACTAAAAATAATCGAAACGCGTGTGATCTGACAGATGTCCAACTACCCTCTCCTCCACGTATTTCATTAGAAAAATTGGTATCCGCCTGGGATTCGAGCACTGGTGCATCGCTCAACACGAATGCACCGGACGTCTTAACCTTTAGGTCACGAATTTGGCATTCGGTATCCAACTGTAATTGTCGACATCGTGTGTGTGTGTGTACGTTTTCGGCATAACACGGGCATAAATCTATATAAATAAAATAATAATAAAAAATATATTTTTCAAAAATATTTAAATTATATATTTCGAAAGATAGTGTTTGTGGTGCCGCTTTATATTCAGTCTATGGAGGTAGAGGTAAGGAGAACTGTCTCATATGGGAGAAGCTTGAAATAGTGTCCCACTTCCAGCACAGAATAACAGTTAAAAAATCCTCCAAAATGGCGCTAGCATAGGCACAGGGTATGATATGAATTGAACAGTTGTTAACTGATTGAAGTATGCTGAGTTAAGAAATTGAATATATTTAATGACTAGAGTAGTAAGTGACTGTAATATACAAGATCTCACATGTTTACGTAGTCCAAACTAATTTCGTCAATATAGCCAAAAATTATTCCCGTGGTAAAACGTGGAGACATCGATTGCATTTTGTTATTAGCTTTAAATAAAATACTTGTTGTGATTTTGTAGTGCTTACAGTTCTTTCGTCCTTTTTTATATCTTTATCTTATTTTAATAACTTTCGACGCCTTTTTTTTAAATTTGCCCGTTCGCTACTGTAGCGCCGTCCTTATATAGCAGATTTAAACGGACATTTTTTCACACACAGAGACGGTTCTCCTTACCTCTACCCTTCATAATTCAGTCAAAAACAATTTCAACAATGGCAATGTTTATTGCAATAATAAAACCGATACTCGTATTATTCTCTAAATAACTAACTATTACTCTGTATTTTATCGCTTTTTCTTTTTATCGGCACGACTGCCACCCATGCCTTCTAGTTGCTGTTTCAGATCAATAAGTTGGTTGTCTGGCACATATCTAATCTCTTCATGTTCAGGAGTGTGTTCATGAACATTCAAAGTGCATCCCTCCGGTAAAAGAGCCCTTGATACCCGAAGCAGAGTACCCAAAGCCCATGCAGGAACATCAACAACCTAAAATGAAAATTATTATATCAAGACATAATTTGACATATTATTATTATCTATCAAGGTTTGTTTAATGCTGTGGATAGTCAGCCTATAGCCTAGGCGGTGAGGTGGTAAATTTAAAGTGGATTGTGTGACTCTTCCAAAACAGAAAGAAATACAAACATACCAGCAATTACAAATAATTTATAAACTTGCAAATCATTAAACTATTATCATTGTGATCATTCCTACTCAAGAATATGTAAACTAAGGAAGCTGTATTAAAGCTTTAAAAAAGAAAATTTTATTGAAAGAGAGAGCAAAGATGTTATTCGTAATCTTCATTGCTTAGTTATATGATTAAGACCCTTTTAATGAGTGTTACGGTTACATGACAATTTTATATTGTATTTGAAATTTACCTGAACATTGCGCTCATATATATTCAATTGGTATTCAGCATCTAGAGCAGTACTACCTGGCTTGAACCGTTGTACCTTTAACTGCTGAGCAGGTGTCGCCCAACTGTACAAAAAGTTTTTAGTGAAAGTCCTATTTATTGTATGATTTGTGTAATTGGACTACCAAAAGGAATATGGACTATGTTACAATTGAAATTTGTTACTGTTGCTGGGACACAAACAGACTGGTGCCGTGAAAAATCTCAGTTTAACCATATATTGCCCCAGCTCGCAGTTGAGTGCAGCCAGTTACTCTGCAATTACAGTCTTAAGCACATGGGTGTCAGACACCTTCCTAAAATCACCGCCTTCAAATTAGTGCTGTATAAAAATTAAGGAAACGAGATAAGACTTTCTGTGCAAAAACATAATGATATAAGCTGTAAACTAGAAGTGTAATTCCATAATTGAATATATGCTGTAGTTTGGCTCGACAACTTTTATTGAACATATAGCCCACTATTTACACATCCTCAACATACTGTGAACATTAACATCTATCAATATTGGTAATTCTAGAAATATACCATACCAGTCCTCTACTTGTAATCCCATCACTTCAGCATATCTATGGATCTGACTTTGGCACGCTTCCAATATAGTATAATCATAACCTTTAAGTTGCAAGTTCAAACAGTCATAGACTGGCTCATCAGGTTGTAAGCTCTGTTGAAAGACAGATACTTTAGATACTTTTTATTTTCAAGTTACAAAAAGAATATTATGTATACATACAATCAGGTAATCAGGTTCATATAGGTCACTTTTAAATCTTTGATTTGTTATTATATGATTTGTCCCAACAGAATCTATTATTTTAAGTTGTACACTACGACAACTTTTTATCTGAAACACAACCCTTCGAATAAATATTCATGAAAATTATAAAGGATTCATTTCAGTTTTTAAGGAACTTAAAAACAAACAATCGTTGTTAACAAATAATAAATTGTATTACCAAATTTTTTAAATTATTTCGAAGCATGTTTGAATACATGTTCTCTCAAAGTGCATCAATTTTAATTTTTCTTATTGTATGTACGTCACACAAAAACCTGCAATGTGTTTAATAATAAAAATAATATAATAATAAAATATATTCAAATTAAGTACTTTTAGAGGAAATCCAGGCTTCACACTAAATTATTTTACTCTGTGGTGTTAACTGACATTTTTTTTGGTGACAGTTCCATTTTTCCAACAGGAAAGGCGATGATTTTGTACCATACCGTCTTAACTCTTTTGTAACATTGAAAAATGAAATAGAGAGAAAAAAGGTCAAATTAATTTACTTAAAACTAATCAATTAGGAAGAAATTATATGAAACGAGATTAGATGAAATGAAATAAAATTTTAGTAAAATAGAGGCCATTTGCTGAAATTTCCGTAAGCTTTTTTGAAGAACCTAAAAAGTCATGCCAGCGATTTTGTTTCAATTCTTGGTGACATTGTCTTGATGATGTTTTTTCATTCGATTCCTATAGAAACAGAAAAGGCCTTCGGACCAGCAGTAATCCTTCCATCTAAAAAAATGGATGACAAAAGGAACGTTGTCATATTCTCACACAGTTCAAACTTTTGTAATAGAGGCCGAAGCTACGTCTGTTATGTGAAAAGTGAATATTGTAGTGAACAAAATGGAATTGAATCAGGAGAGATAAGACAACGTCGTTGGGCCCTGTTAACTTTAATTTTCCCACACTGATGCAAGTGCATTAATTATACAAAATTGATTACGTTTTTCAGATTCTTTCAAAGTTTATTACATATTTTCCTGTGAGATTATTTGATAAAACACCTACGGGGTTTTTTATCTTTTTTTTATTGCATACGGGCCACCTGATGGTGAGTAGCTACTGTCGTCCATAGACTTCAGCAATGCCAGGGCCGAAGTCAAGCCACTGCCTACAATTTATTTTTTTAACGTTTAATTGCATTTCATTAATTTAGATATCTGAATTGATTTAAATGACCGAAAGGTCCCATTTCATTTTTCATATCAAAGACATGGCGTTAGATTTTATCATAAAAGAGTTGGCTCTATGCGCTCTTTTTCCTTTGTGTACTCTGTGAATGAATTAAATAAAAAAATCTATGGTTTAAAAATCTCTGGTTAGGTACGTTCGTGCACGGGATGTCAAGGAGATGTAAAGAAAAAAGGAAATGTAGCAAAATTCTTTAAAACTATAAAACAATATTAACTAAGTTATTTACGAACAAACGTTCGATTTAATGTTTGCTTAAACCGAGTGACAATTTGAGGATATGGCTTCTACCGGTAGTACACCATTTCCGAAATGGCAATTGGCAATCCTTCTCGGTGCACCTATAGCTATCGGCTTAGGTTACCTTTACCTAAGAAATAGATTAGAAGACCCAGAAAAGAAGAAAGCATCAGAACTTAAAGCAAAAACGACAATATCTTTGGATAATGAAGAAAACACTACTAAGGTATCCGAAAGTGCCATAGAACGCGCCATGAAACTAAAAGGTGCTGGTAACCGGGCTTTTCATGCTGGAGAATATGACAAAGCCATTGCTTTATACAATGAAGCAATTGAAGCATGCCCCCCAGACCGCCCAGTCGATCTTGCTACATTTTACCAAAACCGCTCTGCTTGTTATGAAAAACGAGAAATGTGGGAACAAGTTAAAGAAGATTGCACTTTTGCATTAAAACTTAACGAAAAGTATGTAAAAGCATTTCTGCGTCGGTCTCGTGCCGCGGAAAAAAGTGGCGATCTTGTGCTTGCTCTTGAAGATGTGACATCTGCATGTATCCTTGAGAGATTCCAAGTGCAGAGCTCCTTAGTAAATGCTGATCGTATTCTTAAAGCATTAGGCCGACAGCATGCCCGAGAAGCACTTGCTAAACGCAGCCCAGTCATGCCTTCAAAACATTTTATCAAAACATACTTTTCTGCATTCTCAGAGGACCCTATTGCAAAAATAAAAGTGGATGATAAAACTGATGGATTTGCTAAAGCTAGGAAAGCACTTGACAATTTAGATTATGAATCAATTGTTGATGCTTGTACTGAAGAAATAGATGCAGTAGGAATTTTTAAAAATGAAGCTTTATTGCTGCGTGCAACATTTTACCTATTGCTAGGTAGACATGAAGAAGCTCAGGCAGATCTTGGAAAAGTTATTGAAAGTGATGCTCCTACAAAAGTCAAAGTCAATGCTTTCATTAAACGAGCTTCACTTTTTACTCAGCTCGAAAATACAGAACGTTGCTTAGAAGATTTTGCTCAGGCCGCACAGCTAGATCCTAACAATTCTGACATTTATCATCACCGAGGACAAGTGTATCTATTATTAGAGAGAATGGATGAGGCTACTGCTGAATTTGCTAAAGCTGTAGAACTTAATCCAGATTTTTCCATTGCCTATATTCAAAAATGTTATGCTGACTATAGACATGCACAGATTAATAAAAATGTTGGTGCTTTGGTTCAAGTCAGAGCAGATTTTGAAAGTGCTTTGGAAAGATTTCCTAGATGTGCTGAAGCTTATATTTTGTATGCACAAGTTTTGTCAGATCAACAAGAGTGGGGCCGAGCTGAAGCATTGTTTGATGCTGCACTTGCTGTAGATCCAAATAATGCTACTCTGTATGTCCATAAGGGACTTGTTCAATTACAAAAGAGCACAGATTTTGATAAAGCTGTTAAATTGATAAATAAAGCAATCGAGATGGATGACAAATGTGACTTTGCCTATGAAACCTTGGGCACCATTGAAGTACAAAGGTATCTAGATAATTTTACTCTAATATAATCTTTTTTTTAACACATCTTAACAGTATTTCTGTTATATAATAAGCTTAAAAATAACTTTGAAATGTATCTTATGAAAACTATTGACAATTTTGTTATCAAGTATTTATCACTAAGCATGTAACAATCTAAGATAGGAAATTTGTATTTTATTTCGTAATAATACATATACATTCTTATTTAAATATTGAATGATTGAGTCATATCTCAAAATACTGTTGTAGGTTTTCAAGTAAGCAGATGCAAGTGAGTTACATAATGTTTGTTTTTTATTTCCAGGGGAAACCTAAGAAGATCACTGGAATTGTTTGAAAAGGCCATTGCATTAGCTAAAACTGAACTAGAAATGACTCATTTGTTTTCATTGAAAGATGCAGCAGCAGCTCAGCTCAAGGTCTCCGAGCGTTGGGGTCTAGACTGGACAGTGAGCTAAACAGATTCAAAATAAGCTTTCCACAACCTTGACGAGAATATTAAGTTCATTAAATGTTCATTTCATAAGTGCCAGAGATGTTCTCGTTGGTAGCTACAACACCAAGAATAATTCAGACTTGCCTAAAAAATTCTTATGTTGTTGTGCTTCATAAAAATATATTTTTTTTTCAAATGTATACTTTTAAATTCAAACAAAATAATAATAATTACTGAGCAGAATGGACCCATTCGATATTAGTTCAATCAACATTTATGTGATGGGACTAATTTTTTTTGAATAGAATATTAAAATAAACAATAAAAAATACTACCAGAAGGGCTGTTGCTCTGGTTCTTCTAATTTTTAATTATGCTCTCAACCGCAGTGCTATTAGCATAGCAGTGTTTTTTCTTAATACAAAACTTTCTTTTATTCATCAACAGTACAACATGTAATGAAGCAAATTGGTAATATATCACTTGTTGTATTAAGTAGACATCTATTTACTTTGTGCTTTGAGGAATAAAATTGTTTGTTTGCTTCACTTGTTGAAGATTGGTATTATTATTGTTGTGTCATCTTTATTTTGTAATTCTTAACATAAAATTTTAGACGATGATAATAATAATAAATTTGTATAAAAGATAAATAGATTAAATGAACCAACCTTTTATTAAGATGTTTTTACTAATCTATTTATCTAAAATGTATGCTGTAATAGAAAAGAATGTTGTATTAGTAGATATGGTAAATTATTAGTTATTTAGACAGAATTGTGTTTTTTCATAGGACAAAGATTTTTACTTCTCTAAAACATATATTGAATATTTTGACATATTTTATGTACGAAAATGGGAAGAATGAAATATGAGGTACTATGAAAAGATCCACATTAAAAATATTGAAATTTCAATCTTTTGGTCCTAGTAATTTAGGCACTGTGGTTTCTAGGGAATTTAATAATACATTTTTGGGTAATAGTTGTGCTTAAGAAAGAATGTTTCTTTTATCCCTAGTGCTGACTTATCATTATCAATTTTTTATTGCTACAGCAATTTATAAATTTTGATGTTAAAGGGTAAATTACTTAAAAGATTTGTCGAGTTTGTGCAGCGGTGTGGTATGCCTGTGGACAGAGCATATAAAAATATTTGCATTTAAGTACTATTGCCTTGTATTGGACACATTTAATCTTATTATTATGTTGATTGTATCGTTCTCGGTGTGTTTGATTCCTGCAAAATTCTTGGTTAGATTGTAAATTTAGAATGTAGGTAGCTCACGAAGACGGTTTCGAGAGAGTTATTACCTCACCGATAGTGGTTAGATACCAATTTATGAAAACTACGAAATACATTATTTGAAGAATTTACATAACTGTTATTATTTTATTTATAAGCTAATCCTTTTAGGTCGTCGAAAGTATGGCACCTACATAGTGCGCACTTTTAAAGTTATTTAGTTGGCCATGAAGATGTCATTTAAATTATGAATTTTAATAACGTGCTATGTGTGTTTTGAAACCCATAATAGTCATAAATATTTTAGAAACAATTGTTTTAACTAAATCTTTGTTATGTTTCAACGGAACATTTTCTTATAGGAAGTATGGTGAAGACCCTCTGAACTCTAAAGTTATTTTTAATTCCGACCGCAAAGCAATAGTTCGGACGCGTTGTTCTCTAACCATTTCGTGTTCAGGTAAATCGAAACCCGAAAATTATCAAATTTGCGTGATTACTAGTCATAAACCGTATTGAGAGGACCGGTAAGTACCAGCATCTAGCCTATTGCAGTCATGTGTTGCAGTTTAAATTATGGGACGACCGCCTTTGTACAATAAAAATTGAAACCTCATAGAGATTAAAGTTCTCAAAATTTTAGACCCGCCCTTCCGAGCAAGGGCGATATGAAGTGATGATAGGTTCGGGCTCCGGTAGCCACATTTAAGCTTAAGCTTAGCAACCCATTTATGGCAAAGAGTACATAACAAAATTTTAATAATTAAAAATAGGTACTAATAATTAAGCTCAAGAAATATTTTACAATTAGTTCTAAATATTAGAGCAACTATGGGTCGAATGTGCGAAAAATCCAAAGAAAAGATTGGCAGATGAAGTCTGGATGATAAGATGCGCTATTATTACAATACCAGTCGAACTTTGACTTTGTGGGATAAAGTAACACCTCATCTCTTCTCATATCGTCAATGGCGACTAAAGGTTTCACCGGAGGATGGACAACAGTATTCCCTGTATTAAACCAGCGTGCGTGGAACGCCTACCGAGATTTACTCGTGATAGGGCGTATTGTTTCCGCGTACTTGTAGGTACTGAGTACCTGCTTATTTTTGCCAGGAATCATTTATTCATACCAGTTTGTAGGGAGAAATAGTTTATAATAGAATCGAGATTTCGACGTCAACCACTTAACACTTATCAAGATCAGCCCATAGACATCCACTGCTGGACATAGACCTCCCCAAGGTTGATCATAAGGACCGGTCCTCCGCTGCCCGCATCCAATGGAGTCTCGTGCCTTTCAACAGATCAACCCTCCCTCACACATCTAAGCAATAAAAAATAACAACTGAGAATGCGGGTGACCATAATTACATTGTGTTATCTTTGGGCTACAGTTACCAGCTGTGAACCGGTGGTGACCTCGACCATTACCCATCTATAGCAAAAAAAGTTGGGAAGTCCCACAAAATGACATACACCATGAGGCCAAGCTTGTACTACCTAAAACAGTATACTCGCAAAATATGTATTGATGAATCTTATCATCTACCCATAGCACTTATAGTATACTTATTTTATAATTATCCCACTGATTCCTATCATGTTTTCCTACGGAAGGCTGAAGCTAAGCAGGCGACAAATCGGGTCAATTTAAAGTATACCACGGTTACCTACACAGCTCTGAAATGTGTATGTGTATATGTGTGTTTATTTACAGATCTCTGTAGGGTTATTTTTGGGTAAGGAGGAAATCGCCTGACTTCCGCCCTCCACTGGGGACGGAGGGCGGGGCATGTCGGAGTCGAACCGACTAAAACCTCCTGTCGCTCAACAACCCACGTCCGAACCGAATGAGATAGAACTTATGAAAAGGCAAAGGGGGAAAGTAAAGCGTTTAGTGAGGAGCCCATCTCTCCCATCATCCTCCCCCTCGGGACGCCGGACCGGCGGTCGGCGCCACGACCAGCAGCCGTCTCCGTCGGCTGGCTATCCGAAGCCGCCGGTTAGAATGGGTTATCCCACGGAATACCCCGCTGGGTCAGAAACAGCGTGGGCCGAGGATAGCCGGTCTTTCATCACCCGGATGCTCTTCCGTAAAACGCTTGAAGAGCAGCTGGATAGTCGTCTTCTTAGGACCCCCACGCCGGTCCCCAGACCGACATACGAGGGGGACCCAAAACACTTACAGGGCCAGGGCTTGGGCGAGATCCGCCTCACTGGCCCCCGCTCGACGGCGGCGGGCTTGTGCATCTCTAACGCGCCCCGCTACCTCCTTCTCTGAGATGGTGCACTCGCAAAAGATCTCTGTAGAGTAGGTTCCTAAATAGATTTAATATTAACTGAGTACACATTTATTCACTAAACTCTTTAGTAAGGCAGTTAATGCAAAACTTTTTTGCAAAATATATTTGTATTGATGTTAAGTTTTGTAACGCAGTTTACTTGTTAGTTATATTCTCTTTGGATACTTGAATCGTAGGTGGGTCATACGCAAACAGAATAATTGATCTAAGGATTATAACCACTACCAATTCTCACACGTAAAACCATTGGCTTTCCGATTGGGACCTACACCTCAAACAGCCTCTGCGTAAAACGACGTAAAGCAATGAAGTTGTAACGTTTTGTATGTTGGCTTTTCTTTGGAAAGAAGGTTCTTTTCAACATAGATAATTCACCTTTAAACTGACTTGAAGGTTATTTCAATATCTATTCTGAGCATCAAAATAAAGCATAATAAATCTTTACATTGTTTGCACTTTTGTGTATATGTATAATACACATTATGATACCTGATTATTAATATTGGGTATGAATAATGGACAAAAAAGTTTATTATACTTCTTTAAAATCTCTTCAACATATTGTTCTGTTGTTGATATTTTGTTGTATAAAAACAAGTGTATCATTGCTGTGTTATAATTGTTCTGCCACTCAGAATGAATGGAATGGATGTGGTGGTGATTTTGTTCACTCGATTTTATTGTTTAATAGCACAAGACATTTCTTAGTTAACTGTTCAGAAGGTAGGTTACTTATTTTGATGAAAAATATTTATTTGCGTATGATTATGTGTCAAGCTCGGTGTGCATCTCAAGTGGCCTTATGCATCCATTCATTTAACTAATTAAAATCTCAAACTTGCGAAGTTGTTAAAATGTCAAAACCCATATCGAAAAAAAATATATATTAAAGATCGGTGAGGCGACAAAAGCTTGTTCGGCTATCGATCATGTTTTTCAACATTCGTCCGGAGTAATGTTGTCTTAACGAATTCATATCCCGTTTAGCCAATAATACGCTTACCTTTCCCGTGGATGATTGTCGTCAGTGTGGCCGCCAGTCGTTATACTGTACCTATATCAAATCAATCTAAACTTCATATATTGAGATAAAACGAGAAGGAATATCCGATATGTTTCTTTGACAGAAAATGCCATGTGCTTCGTAAGATCATGGATGGCAAGGGCACATAATTCGTGGTTGGTTCAACGAGGCTGTTATCTACCCAGTAAAAACGACGCCTTACCGCATTCAATGTCTTTACCCACAAGAGCTATGACATGTAAACACGAAAGGTACCTAACTTTTTTCACATTAAGTAACCCTGGTTCATACCGAGTCTTGAATGGCTTCACAGAAACTGTGAGCATTATTAATGATTATTTATGTATTACTGTCGAAGATAGCGGAGCGGACAGATAAACTGATTGTAAACGATTACTGCCGCCTATGAACATCGTCAATGGTAACCTGCTGTCTATCATACAATATCCACTTACTTAGGTACTTACCACTAGGGATACCTACTCACGTACCTACTTCTTAAATTTCCGAGAGGATGCTAAGATCCGTATTTCACTAAATGGGTATCTAAAAGAAAATATAACTATTTGGAATTTAACTATCAATAGCTGATTATACGGTAGTGATAATCAGCAATTTTAGTAGGCTCACGAGGCAACGAGGCTCTTATCAGTAACAAACTCTGCTTAACTTATGGGACTGATATTTTACTTGAATTTTTATGTGATCCCGCAGTTGCCACACTCCTGCCTATTTCTGCCACGAAGAATTTATGTGTTCCAGCTTGACTACAGATAGGCCGTGAATTTGTTCGCCCATGTATGCAATAAAAACGCATTGTACATACACACAATGAATTGTGTTCGTTGTGTGACGTTAAGCATCCAGCAATATATTGAAATTCTTACTAATTTTCCAAAACATTGCTCGTGGTCCAGATTTAGCGCTTATAGGAAAAAAACTTTCCACTTTTTTTTAAATAAGTTACTGTACCTATGTATTTAATCAGCGGTGATTTTTTTAAACCTTTTTCCTTTCTTAGGCTTGCTGATGCTGAGTATAAAGTTTGTCTTTGTAAAGCGGATTGGTGTAATTCAGGAAACTCCATAAATCCTTACCAGCTAGAATTAGTACTTAGTATAGCATTACTATACTATCAAATTTAGCTACTTATTATTAACTCGTAACTTATTAATTTGTTGAATAAATTAAATCTGTGACTCTGAACACCTCTCGGTTTATTTATGAAACTGTATCAAAAGTACCTATAGCATTGCAATAAATGTTACTTTGTTAATCTATGAGCTACTTTCGTTTCATCTGAGGTGCCTATGTCTATTTCTACGAAAAGGACGGTAAGAAATGTGTGTGTCAGTGGGCCGCGTCCGCTGCGTTGCAAGTCTGTTTTTTGCAGAGAAGCGATCTAAACCTACATAATTAGAAAAATGGAAAATTGTCACCGATCTATAGATCTACGCCTTTTCAAGAAAAAAACAAATTCTAGGAAGGAGAGCCGGTGATAGTAATAACTGGAAGGCCTTATGGTAAAAAAATTATTTTAATGTACTTAACTAATACATAAATTATAAAATTCCATTCACGAATAAAATAATAAATAGTTAAAATGTAATAAAATAACAACTTTTTTACAAGTTACTTCGTTCGTTAGATTTTAATGTCTTTTTTTTGTGAACTTTAATGAAGCTGATTTGGGAATATGATTAATAGGTACTTTGAATATAAGCAATTAGAATAGGTATTTAGATAAAAAACTATCCACGTCGGTGGGGATAAAAAAAAAAAAAAATGCCAGGTGTTTATAAGAAACATTGAACAACTTATAAACCAAACTCATCTCTCACTTTCTTCTTCTTTATCGGTCACTCCATCGCCTATAGAGATATTAATCCCGGTACTAATTTGACCATTATTAACATTTTTAGTCACCTTTTTACTCTTTAATGCATTATTGTTTTCGAAGAAACTGATTAAGAGTTCTTCAAAACTATCATTTTCTCCAGGAAAAATATTTTCAAGATCGATTTGCCTTCTTGGCCGAATTTCATTAGATGATTTGCTGGATAGCTTATAAGCATTTTCATCGTTATCAACTATCCCTTTCTTATAGATTTCGACAGGTACGTCACTCCCATCACTAACATCGTATTTTATACCGACATCGGCTTCTTGAATTTCGACGGATCCTAGTCCTCGATCTAGTAATGTTCTCAGATTCTTTGCTCTGTTCTTTTTGCTTATGTCTTCAGAGATAATCTTTTTAGAACTTTTATCTTTAAATGGATGCAGATGTTTCACTTCAGTTGTTTCGTTTGGTTTTGGAATTTCGTTTTTGAAATCGTGATATTCATTAACGGGATTCGGTTTGGAACTATAGGTTTTGACCTTCGAATGACCTTGTATAATTAAGTTCATTGGAGTTGTTGGTGACTCCGTTGTAGATTTATGTTTGTCTTTATTGTCCACATCTATTAATGTTGATATTGGCGGTGTGTAACGCATGTGTAAATAAGGATCGTGAGTATGTACAGACGGTTTCCTAAAGTTTTTGTTGTAAAATGTTTGCTGTTGCTTATCCTCGGTTTCAATCTCACTAATTGTAGTCCGTGGTGGTGGTTGCAAAGTTTGCATAGTTTCTAGATTTACAACGTTTTCTTTTTCGTGAATCTGATACACTTGTCTGTTTCCTGTTGCGTGAGCATAAAGATTGTCTTCTGGTCTTTCCGGCCCATTTATCATAGGCATAGACATCATTGGACCAAGCATATCCAATAAACTAATTTCTGGTTTAAGCTTTAAATCTTGTGTGTGTGGAGTAGCTTGAAGTTCGGATGTATGCTTTTCATTAGTGTCTTCTTCGGAACTGTCATATTTTGGAGTAGTTTCATAAGTGGTCTGTTCAGTTGGCCAAGTTACTTGTGTGAAGGGTGTTGTTTCCATTTCTGTGGATGGTAAAACAGTCGGTAAAAATGTCGGTAAGACTGCCGGACTAGATGCAACCTTTGTTGGTGGCGGTGATTCTGACAACATTGGTCTATAAAATTTAAATGGTAATTCAACCACTTTCAAACGTTCCGTTTGAATAAGATTCTGTGTTTCATTAACTGTACTATTTTCCTCAATAGGTGTTGTTGGACCCCATCCAGCATAGTCGGTACTCACAGTGTTACTTAACGGAGGCAGCGTTTTGTTAGAGTCAACCAGCCAATTTTCAGTTGTTGAGGATTGAAAAATTAAATTGGATTCTTGTAACGCGTACGATGATGTAATCATTTCAGGTCGCGTTGTTGAATTTTTCGAGAAAAATTTTGGTGGCTTAGGCTGTTTCATTTGACTGCTTATGGTTGGCAAATTGTTTTCTGTCAATATGAAGAGTGATGGTTGATGTCCTAGAGGTGGCGGTGGAGGTGGTACAAGTATTGTCATCGGATAATTTTCGCTAAGATTGTAGGCAAAATCTTCGTACTTAGGAGTAGTTGGTCTTATTAGCGGTCTCCTGGTTTGTTGTGGCGGGTGTGTTGCTGCTATGCTCGGTTTTCGTGAAGAAACCCCTAACATTAAAATTTCAGATTTTCGTTCTGGATAATGATCACGTTCGACCCTAGTATCATCAGCCCAATAATGAACTCTTTCGAGAATAGGAGGTTCATAATCATAGGTCGGATCGTTTCTTAAAGGGTCTCCACGACCAGTTAAAGGTTTCCATTGATCAAAATCCATTCGGGGAGAAAAATTCGAGATCAAGCTACTGCTGTGAGCTTCGGCCGCGTTAGCTGGAAACAAATGTATGTAAGTAAAAATAGCAGCGTGAGTAAACAAGATCTATTGATTTTGAAAGTGAATTTAGAAATATTTCGGAACCCTCGTGACAAAGCGACATTGTGCCTGCTATTCCTATGAAAAGTCGCAGGTGCAAGACCTCGAATATACCAGTTTTTTTATTTATTGCTTAGGCGGGTGGACGCGCTCACGGCCCACATAGTGTTAAGTGGTTACCGGGGCCCATAGACATCTACAACGTAAATGACGCCACCCACCTTGAGATATGAGTTCTAAGGTCTCAGTACAGTATCTAGTTAAGTTTTTTTGAAAGTCCTCAAGTGCATACCGTAATGTATGTACGCCAATGGTTACCGTCGTTACTCTGCTAACAATATATTTACATTGCTAATGGCGATGGCGGCGTGGAAGTTTGCGTAATTGCTTGCGGTCTCCGAGTATGGAATCGTAAAGAAATGTTGTTACGTTTACATTGAGACTTCTATCCATAAATAAATTATATGACTTTTTAATTTTTTTTATTGCATACTCTACCCGTGCGGACTCACAAGAGGTCCTACCACCGTTAATTACGTAAATTATAGTTTTCGGGTTTGGTTTTTATTACACGATGTTATCCTTCACCGTGGAAGTCAATCGTGAACATTTCTTAAGTACGTATTTCAATAGAAATTGGTACCTGCCTGGGGAATTCGAACACTATTGCATCGCAAGATACGAAGGCACCGGACGTCTTATCCTTTAGGCCACGACGACTTCTTCTTCTACCGCAAGTCTCAAGACGCATCGCGCCATTCACGTTGTGATGTCTATGAGCTCCAGATATCAGGTAACACAATATGGCCTCTGAATTAATCGCCCATCTATATAATAAAAAATATATCTGGAAAAAAATTGTTTTAAGCTAAGAATAATATTTTGTGTTGATACTAACTTGATCCTAACGCGACCACTGACGAAACGATGAACAACATTACGCAGCTCTCCTTGTTCTGAAATTGAATTAAAGGAAAATTGGTAACTTTGAATTATCCTTTATCCCATCCTTCATTACGGTCGAAATTCATATTATTATTTTTCTGTTCTATTGGCACTGGTAGTCTATCAATCCCATATTTTAATGCCTGTATTTTAAGCTCACGTTCCGATGTGAATAGTATAGAGTATAGCAGTATTACAATACGGCCTACTGTGATTTCCACCTTATATTTCGGCACGTTGCCGCTTGACGTTGAATGAATCTGTGAATATAACTCAATAAAAACATACAGAACATGAATGATGTTTCTTTACTCTAAAAAAAACAATACATTTGGCCAAAAATAACGTGGGACAGGAAAGTTAAATATCTGTTAAATCCTTAAAAAAAACCATATCGGCATAAGCCGATGATCTGCCAGAGGAGTAGTGAATTATTTCCTAATAAGAAAAGTACAAAACCTGTATACATCCAATCATGAACAATGCGAGTGTGGTATTAGAGGTTTCTAGTACTAACACTATTGTCAAAGGGACCCGGTCCGACTTAATGCCGCTTGAATCGTAATACGAAATTTGAGTAAAATTTAAGCTATAAATAATGTTATCGTGCCTTCGTCCATCACCTATTCGTTTTTAAGCTCGGTCGAATATGGGCTTCGACTTCATTATAATATACGTTTCCGATTTAAAATGTAATGAGCCGCTCGGCGCTTTTCAGAAATCGTTATTTTGTTTCGTTAACGATCATCATGTCACATGATTTTCATTGCATCCAATTAGAGCACTCTGCTGCTCATACATACAATAATGGCAGTTTTTTTTTTTGGTCACTATAAAAACAAGAAATGTT
This sequence comes from Bombyx mandarina, assembly GCF_030267445.1. Classification (NCBI taxonomy): domain Eukaryota; kingdom Metazoa; phylum Arthropoda; class Insecta; order Lepidoptera; family Bombycidae; genus Bombyx; species Bombyx mandarina. The sequence continues at coordinate 9,748,698 of NC_143219.1, read as the reverse complement.
AATTACCAAAGTTTTAATCAACATTGTTTTGGATTTTTATTTAATTACATTAGTTCGGCAACCTCCGGTGCCAAGGTGCCACGAAAATAACAACTATTTTATTTACTACTAGCTGACCCGACAGACTTCGTAGTGCCTCAAATAAAAGGAATCCGTCCGACGGGGAACACATCAAAAGAAAAATAAAATCGTTATTTTTATTTAATTCCGAGCATTTTCATATTTATTTAACTTTTAAACCTTCTCTGGACTTCCACAAATAATTCAAGGCCAAAATTAGCCAAGCTGTTCTCGAGTTTTAGCGAGACTAACGAACAGCAATTCATTTTTATCTAAATAGATTTAAACTGGAATATTTGTTTCTATCGCAGCGGAAATAGACAAAACGTGCAACTAAGCCGTGCTCACTCACAGTACGTATCTGTACTGAGATAAGAATTAGGGATAGGATATAACAGAAAAAAGATGAGAATATTATCACAGATTAATTATGGTGGAGTAATTCTATTACCTCGAGTAGATTGGGTTGTAGACGTGATAAATAATTGGAAATATTAACTTGCTATGGCTTATAATAAACAAACCTGGGACTTATACACCTAGTAAAATGTAGACACGGCAGCAAAGACAACTTATATCAAATTAAAGCTTAGCTTTGCCAAACAATTTCTTCCTGAAGAATCAGATTTATGAACAAAATGACCAGGAATTATGGAATCTTCGTGAAAGCCTAAATCAGTACATACATATCGGTTAAAAGTTAAAGCCGTCAGGACACGCGTGGTGCCGCAGTGAAAGCAAAGCGTGATTCGAATCGTTAATGCGAGGATCTACTCGACGGGAATTATACCATAGTCTTTTACATCTAATTTTCCGTATTTTCCTTTCACTGTTTCCTTTCTATGATGCGAAATTCCTACGTGTTCAGATAAACTAATTTGTACCTAATCATTCTAATACGTGAATAGCCCACAGCAAAATTTATATCGTAGGTACATACGGCGACCACGATCGCTCCAAGAGTGCATCAACAATCAAGATGCTTTGTTTACGTAGGTACGTACATATTTGTATTAGGTATAGGTATACATAGTAATTCGTAGAATGTTTTCTTTTCAGAATTTATTAAAAACGAAATGTACCTACATTACTATTCACTATTACCATAGCTCATACATATTATGTAAGTACTTGATGAGACTTAGATGCCTTATAAAGTTTTGCTTGCACCAAAGCAGTTTTTGATCGTATTTCACGCGGGTAGCTTGAATTTAAATATTTAAAATAATAAAGAGTTATGCTAGGCACAAAATACAAACATCGTAAATTTATTGTTCTTTGGATCTCCTTCGCTTGAAAACGTCTGCGTCCACCGCCTTTAACCGGTTTACGCTTGAGTTATTCACGCGTTTCCGAAAAACTCGTACCTACTAACAAAATATTGGGAGTGAAAGTTTTCGAAGGCAATATATTTTATAAACGTTAAATTTGATGAAGGAGAGTTACCGCGGAGGGTTGCGGGGCGGGGGCGTGAGAACACGTCGCCGCCTCAGACCGAGTGGCGCCACGGGCGTTTTCACGCCCACGCGCTGTTCTTTGCCTAAACCACAGAAATATAAATCAACAGACAAAGGATTTTTATGATTCAACAAACTTTTATTCACTCATCGTTGATCTATTTGGATATCATTTTATAATCACCTACTTGATTTTTTACGGTGTACCTTTACTTTAGTTGGAAACGATTAAATCATGATCCAAAAACGAATGCCTTTAAACGAGATTAAATTATTTAGGTAACATCTAGTTCTAATCTATTTACTAAATTAACTCAATGTTTATTATATATAATCATTGAGTACTTAGTTTATATTTAGTGAGTATAAGCAAATTACATTGTCAACATAGTGTCTACTGTCCAGCAGGTATTAGCAAAGTGGGTGCAGCAGGAAAGGTATAACACTTTCACACGTCGTGTGTCGTTGACCTGACAGCACTTGGTGCGACACTTCGTCACAGAAGATGTGCCTACGCTACAAACACTGTCACGATTGCAACAGTTACAACTTTTTTAAATCTCCTTAGGTTCCTATCAGGAACGGTAACTGTTTTCTTGAGATCACTAGATACCTGAGGTTTTTGAGATCACGGATAGCTCATTTAAAATATTTTATAAATAAAATATAAATAAATTATTTTGCTTTTCTACCTTTTCGCTGGCCTAAGGGGCTATTCCAGCTTCTCGCGGACGGATAGGTGAACTCACGGACTCAACCTGAGACAATTTACCAACACTAGCCCTCGCAAGAGCAGTGCTTCGCAGAATTTACCACCGGATCGGAATCGCGACCCGATTGAGAAGTTCCGGAGAAAAAACTCAGTGTGCTGTGCTTATGGGTTAGTTCGCTCGTCGAACTCTTTGTCGTGATCGACGAGGACGGTGACCGGTGCTTGAAGAGCTTAAAAGCACCGAGAGTGGATCCGGGGGATCCAACGTGATACTGCAATAACTAAACCTATTCGTAGCTGAAAAAGGAAACAGTTTTAAAGTAATGAAGGTAAGAAATTAGATGAGCTTAATGCGCATACGAATGATATAGATATAGTAGCTTGAGGGGCGCTACTAAAGTCATCGTAAATTAATGTGTCTGTTGTACTTAAGTGATGCGACTATCGAAAACAAATCCTGGCAAGTATGTACAAATTTTTTATAGTAAGCCCCTATTTTACATTTTTACTGAACCTCTTCTCCACTATTAAGAAATTGCGAAACAAAATCAAATCTGAAAAATTAAATTTTTGCTAATGGGATAGCCGGAATATGATTTTAATTGAGATTTCGACCATCTGTCTCAAGGTGGCATTCAAATTACGATGTCTATGAAATCCGGTCACGAATTAAGACTAAATGAGCCGCGAGACCATCAACAGCAAAGAATGAAAAGCAAATAAGTTTGAACAGAAAATTGTCATTGCGATCATCTACGCTATAAAGTATTAATAATTTGTTTTATAAATTTCTAGAAATCCCTAGGGGAAAATAAATGCGTAAACGTTACAATAACATTTGCAAAGAACAGCATTGAAAGATTTAAATTAATCTTAAAATTCAAATATTGCAAAATCAATGTTAATAACCTCATTTTATGATGAATTAATGGAGATGACGGATTACCTTGGGTGCTGCATGTTGCAGTTTTATTATTTGTCACGAAAGAAACATGAAGAAATTAATTGGTAGAGTGAAAATACTTTTTATTTGTCAAAACACACGCGATCTTAAAATACAATTGAGTAATCCAACGCAAAGCACAAGTGAAAATATTAAGTATATTTTATACCGCTGCAAAATAGTTTGAATTTTATGAGAATTATTGAATAAATATGGTACAATTAAGAAAAAAAACACCAGGTTTTGAAACGATCACTTATTAATTTTTAAATTTTAATTTTAATTGAAAGACTGCATATTTAGGGGAAAATCGTTGGCAAATTCGTAATAGATAACATTTATAGACTTACCCAATTCATTTTTGTTTTGTATCATGGAGCTTATATTAAATCATTAGCACTAGCCGATCTGAGCACGTTGCGAGCAATCAAGATTGTAACCGGGCGCGGGCGCGTATACCGCACGATGTCTATGTCGCGTCTGGTGCATACCGTACATTTGTATACACTAGAAGGCTCGTAGAAGCTCTTCAAATCATTCATAAAGCTTGTTTCGACCGCCCAGACTAGTTCGCATATCAGGCACGCTTCACTATTACCATGCTTTGATAACCTTGTCGCTCGTCAATAAGCCGCATCTAACCATTTACTTAGCTTCATGCCAAAAATGTGACATGGATAACTTAATTGTTATCATAGCGTAATAATTTATTTCCATAGTCTTTTAAACAACAATTAAATTTATTAAATGGAGGGTTGAACTTTCTAAGTGAAAAACATATTTCTTTTTTTGGTCCATTAGACGTGTACTCTGTGAGTATAGCTTAGTCATGTTAAATTCTGAAGAAGTTGCAAACTTTTCTTTATTATTAAATAGATTATATTGTGTTCACAAGTGACTTTCATGATGAAGAAATATAGTGCATTGTGTAATGAATCAACCCAAATTTATGAATTTTGCCTTTCGGGTTGAAGTTCCGATTAGAACCGTAGCAACACCTGCCTGGCCTACCAAAAAAAATTCAGACTTTATTATCAAAAGTGCGAAACTAAATAGTATTTGTCTCTGATCACAATGAAAACTGACAATGACACTAGCGACCAGCCCCGACTCGCACGGGTATTTAAAACTCAAAATTAAAAATTATAATACACACACATAAAGCCTTCTATTTGAGTCATGTTACTGAAAGAAAATTATAATGAAAGTCTCGATATTATTATTTAAATGAACTTTTATTTTTATTTGAATGAAATTGTTTGGTATTATTTTATTATTATTTTCAATAAGTATTTCTTTAAAAGGTCATACATAGAAAACAAAAGTCATAGAATTTATTGAGTCACTTATTTTATTTATTTATTTATGTACACACAAAAAAGAAGACAGTACAAAGTAATAGGAAAATTAATTATCTTATTGTGGCACAACTATATTTAATAGTTAGACATTTATATTTATAGATATTTATATAATACTCGTAGTTAGCTGTTGCGACACTTTATTTAAATAGTAATGTGTTCTGCAAAGTCGTAGTAGTTACATTATTTTATTCTATCATCAATATTTTTCCCAGCGCACGTGATGTAAAGAATATGTTAGGATTTTTTTACTCATTGGGTTATATTGGAGTTTTACTAAGGATCCTTATCTTTTTTGAAAATGTAATATAGCCTATGTCAGCCGGGGATAGTGTAGCTTCCCAACAGTGAAAGAATTTTTCAAATCGGTTCAGTAGTTAGTGCCTATTCAATGCAAACAAACAATTAAATCTCTTCTCTTTATAATATCAGTATAGACAACCATAGCAAATCAGGAAAATGTTTTCATAAAATTTGAAAAGAATATTGCGATTTTATAGGATTCTAATTTAATCTTTGAAATTTTACAGTTGTTACTTAGAACCTTTGGTTAAAAGTTGTTTTTTTTTCTTTTATGTAATGGAATATGTAATCTGTAGGTATATGTAATAATTTACCCGATAATGGAATAAGCTTTAAGGATGTAACAATTTCTTTTATCTGAATCAATGGTACCTATTCGTTGACGTCAAGTGCCGATAATGTAGATAATTATGTTAAAAATAAAGAACAAGTCATAAATTTATTAACAGCCAGTGACCTACTTTATAAATGTACCGAAGAAAAAATGCTTATATTCGTTTTAAAAGATTGGGATTTTCATTTTATAAATTTTAGGGACCGCTACTCGGGCGGACATTGTATGTAAATTTCAGAGATTGGGACGGCTTGCAGCGCTTCAATAACATCATTAATTATTCTGTGACAGTGCAGCGACGGCATGAATTCGCATTTTTCGAACTCGATCCTGTGTAAGGTTTTATAATTATGTACTATTAATGTAGCAACAGTTATCATAGAACATAACATTTTTGGTGACTTTTTGTCGGAATCGCGCGTACGATGTTGTGTGATTTGTTTATTTTCTTAGTTTAGTACTTTTTCAGGTTTAAAAGTGTATTCACGATGGTTTGATAACTGTATAGCATCTGTAAAAGTACACAAATACTGGATAATGAAAGAAGCTGCTGGACGTAGCTTTTCTGTTCTTCCGAAAATTCCACTGAACAAGTCTCAGTAAATAACCACCATTTCACTGAAACTATATTTCATCCCATCTCGTCATTCATTTAATTAATTATTAGATCCGTCCCGTTATATTTAATTTCATAGGTACCAATTGATTAATCCAATTAATCAACTTCATCTCATTTTTCATATAATAGAATATGTATGTATTAAAAACACTGAAGTAGGAAACCTATGGAAATGAAACGTCAACAAAAATTCGTGCCCACTGAAGTAGGAAACTTAAGGAAATGAAACGTCAACAAAAAATTCGTGCCACTGTGACGTCATCTGGCCACAAAACATGGCGGTTTTAGTGCTACCCGGAAGATTTTAATGTTAGTAGGTTTTATCGATAAACGTTCTTGGCTCATTTTATTTTAAATAATGTTGAGTGAATGTATTTGTAGAATTTATACTTTAATAGGAAGTAAGTATATTGTTATGTGCAAAGATGATGTGATTTAGATATTATGTGAAATCTAAGACGAGTTCGTGCTTCAAATTTGCCAAGTAAACGATATGACGATTTTTAAAATTTGCTACACTTATTTTATAAAGTTGTCGTTTGCCGCAAAACATAAAGATATGGCGTAGTACAGTGCCATCTGCCCATTTCTAGCATGCTGAATGTTATCGTATTTTGAGTACGTGTTTTTCTTAGACTATTACAATCTATTTTAATTATTTTGCTGACTCTAAAGTCCGTAACACACTACCGCAGCGCACCTCAAGGAAGGCAGGCCGCACCATTTGAATCACTCTCACTTGAGAGTGATTCAAATTTTAAACTTATCAAGGGACCGCCTGATAAAAAAAAACACCTACAGAACATTTATTCGTTAATAAAATTACAAACGTCATTCCTTGTGACTTCCTCTCTAAAATCACTTAATTATTAAATATTTAACGAGTTGACAATAGTGTTTTACTCACTGCGGAATAAAACTATTTTATTTATATAGTTCCGAAGATATTTTGTCGGTAGCCTTTTTCCTGAAATATCTAAACAGAATGTCTAAATATGTTTTGATGACATATTTTAAAGAGGTATTTATGATTAGTGTCATGATCAATAGATTCCGACCGAAAAATGGTGTCCGATTTTTCGGATGAGGGCTCCATAATGAATTTAAATATATATAGATAATAGTTTTGGGGCATCGACTTTCTTGAGATCCTATAAAATATGTTTTGATTATTATTTTTGTATGTTTTAAGCATGATAAAATATTTTTTTTTTATATAAGCAATCATATTAAATCGATATCAAAGTCAATAAATAATGTACAATCCAAAACAGACGGCCGAACTGACGTGACAATGACATTTGGCGCGCTAAACATGGCGGATTTTCGGCCTCATTAGACGGAGACGGAGACATTTACATAATATGTTTCATTTTATGTACGCACTGAAATACTGTTATGTTGTTGTCCTGCGAGTTAAAGTGCTGAGTAAGAACGAGATAGATGTATGTTTATGTATGTGCCTTCAAAATGGGTGCTATTTATATAAGCAATTGTACGTATAGAACAATATGTCGTGTCCCTGCTATATAGGTCTATGATTAAAAAATTGAAGAATTTTATAAACTCGACATTGACAGCAATGGCTTTCAAGAAGCCAATTGCCGTGGTTAAAAAAAGACCATATTTTGGCAAATGTCTGAATCGCGCTAACAACATTAGGTATAAAGATATGCATGAATGTACATATAAACGAGTACTAAACAATAATATTCGAACCATTGGTCTATTGAGCAATTTCAGTCGTGGAAGACCTTCTCTTCTAAATGTGCGCTTCGTAGCTGAAATAGGTACCGTAGTACTTTCTCGTTTGGCTGTACAATGCGTCTTACCTCCAGGGAGTCATGCTGCTCGGTAGCTATTGCAAATTCACTTATTACAAATCAAACATAAATAAAAACGTAGGAAGTCCCGTATGATGAGCACGAGATTGTCCGGCACGTCCATGTTTAATAGTTTAAAAATCAAACCGTTGTGCCAGACTGTCGAACGCTTCTGCGACGTCGAAAAAGAGAGCTCCCGTAAGTACATAAGGGTTTTGGACAGTTTTGGTCGGTTAAACCCTACGATAATGTACTCCATGAAGCGGTGCATCTGTTGTACGCATACCTAAATGATTTGCATAGAATTCGAATTGTTCATCGATGAGAATGCCCTGAAATAGACGAAGTCTGTGAAACGTTTGTAGAGCAGACGCTCATACAGTTTGCCTAAAGACGTGAGGAGGCTAATCGGGCGGTAACTCGTCGGATGATTTTTGGGTTTACCGGGCTTATGTACGCCGATAACGACCGCGTCTTTCCACACCGCGGGAAAGTTGCAGTTCGTCATAACGGCATTGAAAATAGATGCAAACATCACGATGAGTTGGGCCCATAGAAGTTTAATGACGCGGTTAGATAGATAGATAGATACCGTCGGAACCGGGAGCCTTGCGAGGACGTAGGTCTTTGATTAGATCCTTAACTTCCACCGGGTTGACGGCTAGTAACGGCAAGGAGGCTCTGCGTTCGACCTCTCTGTCTACTAATTCTAAATGAACAGGATCCGCGGATTGAGTGCTGGGCGTGCACTGGGTTTGCAATTTATGGGCCAGCAGCTCTGCTTTTTCATCATCATCGAACGCCACGAGTCGGCCTGAGGGGTCTACGAGGGGGGGGGTCATAGTTACTACCGTATCCGATTTGAGAGTACGAGCTAAGCGGTAGTAAGACCTTTGAGAGGGCGCGAGTCCTTTTAAGAAATCAGATCATCTCGGACTTCGCCGTTGCGAGACGCCGCGGCGCCGAAGGCACACATAGAAGTCGTCGTGGCCTAAACGATAAGACATCTGGTGCATTCGTATCTTGCGATGCACCGGTGTCCGAATCCCACAGGTGGGTACCAATTTTTCTAATGACATAAGTACTTAGCAAATGTTCACGATTCACTTCCACGGTGAAGGAATAACTTCATGTAATAAAAATCAAACCTTCAAAATTATAATTTGCGTAATTACTGGTGGTAGGACCTCTTATGAGTTCGCACGGGTAGTCACCACCACCCTGCCTATTTCAAGCGTGAAGCAGTAATGCGTTTCGGTTTGAAGGGTGGAACAACCGTTGTAGATATGCGTTCGAAGGTTGAGACCTTCGAACGCATATATCGAAGTGGGTGGCGGCATCTACATCGTAGATGTTAATGGGCCTCGGTAACCACTTAACACCAGGTGGGCTGTGAACTTGTCCATCCACATAAGCAATAAAAAAAAATCTAATTCGGTTTTCCCCGATGTAGGTACATATATACCTATAATTCTACTGTACGTGTGTAGGTATGTCTCTGAACTCCTCCTTAAAGGGCTGGACCGGTTTTGATTCAAATATCAGCCCGGCAGATAGCGCTGCAGTCAGTATCTAGGTTATTTATGTATACTGCAACTAAACGGCTGGATATGACTTGAGTGAATTTTTGTGTATGCATCCACAGGACGTCTGTCGGGTCCGCTAGTTGTAATAGGAGTTAAAGTATGAAATTGCCGTTCTATTGAAATAGGTAGGTACTTCGAATTGACATAGAACCTTCATGGTTTCAGATTTTTGAGTGAAACTTTTTTCAAATGGTACCTATGAGGCTCTTCTTTTAAAAAATGTGCAACAATCGATTATCGACTTAGAGTTGTTTTTCTTATTCAGCTTAGACAAGAAACATGGATACTTCGAAAATACGAGTGATTTTTGAATACGACTTCCGATGCCGAACTAACGCTGCAGAAACAGCTCGCAATATCATTGTTGCGTTTGGAGAGGGGACCGCTAATGAACACCGAACAATAATAGCAAATTTGCAGTGAAACAGTCCCGACTCATGAATCGATCTTCACCATTATTGCTCCATGATAACGCGAGACCTCATACAGCACGAGAAACCGTTTTAACTCTACAGGAACTTTAATTAGCAACCATTAGTCACCCTTCGTGTTCGCCAAACCTTGCTCCTCACGGACTAACATTTTTTTCGTGATTTCGACAATTTTTGACATGATACAAAGTTTTCTTCCCAGGAGGCAGTACAAAATGCTTTCACACAGTTTGTAGAATCTAGATTACCAGAGGTCTATCGCAAAGGCATAAATTACCTTCCTATTAGATGGCAGCAATGTATAGATAATAATGGTAGATGTTTTGATTAAATAAATATGTTCAATGAAAAAAAAACAATTTTAATTTTTCAGTACAAATTGGCAAATTTCATACTTTAACCCCTAATATTATATAACTTGAATGTTACTATACTATACACGCGTGGACAAGAAAAGAGATAAAACATTTTTTAATGGGGAGTTTGAAGCCCTTCGGCAAAACCTCTATTAACATTCCAGTTACATAATTAAAGCTACTTTTAATGTTAGTCTTGGCTTTTTTGTGTCATTAATAGTCATTATATTATTTCCGACCTTTCAAATACTGTAAGGTTTTCGTGGTCACGGAAGATGATATAATGACAATAAAATAAGCAAGATTAAAGTGTAAAAGTACATTAAATTATATTCGAAAACTGAAGAAAATACTTTTTTTAGTTATAGTTATATTAAAGCATTTATATTGGTCTTATTATTTTGTTCGCATTTTAGTATTTTTAATGCAGACTGGTGTTTTGTTTCATTTAATATTTTATTAAGTTAATGCAACATAAAACGGTGGTCACGCCTTATTACTATCCGTATGATCTACATTACACAGTTAAGGGACAGAACTATATAGTGTATTAGTGTTTGTAGCAGGTAGTGTTAGATTGTTCAGCTATTTCTAAATCATTTCGCGTAGGTATAATGTGAAATTTGCACTTTATGCGTAGTAGGTATAGTAATCGGCAAACTTCGTGAGCAAATGACCTTGACTGCGCAGAACCGAATTTTAGATCACTTTGGTGGTGAGGGTGAGGCGCGACGGCAGGGGAAATCGTATCGAGCGCGTTATTGGTAGATCAGTCGAACCCTGCGTCCCGCACTGCGCCCTCATTCCGCTTGCTCCCAAAAGTACGCTTGCGTACAGTGGAAAGTCTATCGTTATTAATCGTTAAGTTATTTGTTATAATTGCTTGTGGACTTTGTTGCCATTGCTATTTGTTGAGTGTTTGTTGATTTTTTATAAAACATACACTATGCCGTGACAAACTGGTGTAGTACTTAAAAGAAAGGGTAGAAAATTTGTGTACGACGTATATTGCTTCTTTATAAAACATGGGAAGAATGATATGGAAAAATTAAAACAGACTTCGGAAGCAACAAAAACATTAGTGAGTACTGTTAGGTGCATTATTAACGAAGCTAAAGGCTCTGGCTTGCTCGCCGTGTTTCGGACTCCGGGTAAGAAAAGATCAGGGAAGAAGAAAGTTACCGGAATGGATAGTTTCGTTCAATCTGTAATAAAAAGATGTAATCATAATAACTACATAACAAGCAGCGAAACTCCGTACCGTAGAAAGGCTTCGAAAAATTTAAAGAAGATATAAATTTTAATGGCTCGGAATTAAGCTTACGACGGATTATGAAAGAGCTAGGCTTCAGATGGAAAAAAAGGACAGAAAATAATCGGAAGCTGGTAAATGAAAAAAGTAACATTCGATTACTACGAATCAAATATCTTCAAAAAATAATTAATTATAGACAAAAAAGAAGACCGAATCGACCGAGTTGTAAACTACGCCGATGAGCCCTATGTCGACTCATCACGATGATAGCGACTCGGGTGGTGAAAACAGTGATGATGATGATGGTCAAGATTATGATAACGAAAAAAAAATTACAAATACCAGCTTCGCTTCAACTGAACCAAGACCTGGCAACAGCTCTAGTTTTGACTTAATAGAAGGAATATCTATTTTACCCCAAGATTAAATTATTACAATTATTAACCTATATGTTTTGTTGATGTTCTAATAAATATATAAATAAATACATATGTTGATTTTAATAATTTAATAGCATTATGACGCAGAGTAAGTAATGTTTTTGCACGTGAGTGTACCATGCGCAAACTTACCCCCACTACGTCGACAAATGCTCAAGAAGTTTGCCGGTTATTATATGCATACCACGATCGTGCCAGAAAGAGGAAGTGTCCAACAGCAAACGAAAAGTGACGTTAGTGAAACGCATACCTTGTTTCAAACGATTAATTCGATACGTTTATAGTAAGAAAGTAGTTAATTGTGTAACATTTCTATATTTAATAAAGATATTATGTAACATTTCTATATTTAACGACTAATATTGTGTAACAATTGCATAAATAGATAGCGAACAATATCAACGCTTCTCCGAATTATTAATATGAAAATATTTTTAATTATCAAATGTTACTTAAACAGGATGTAGAAGCGCCCGGAAACAAAAAATCGATGGCAATTTTGGCTGTACCTGACGCGAGATCACAAATTTTTTTTTTTTTTAGTAGGTTGGACGAGTTCGCAGCCCACCTGGTGTTAAGTGGTTACTGGAGCCCATAGACAACTACAACGTAAATGCGCCATCCACCTTGAGATATAAGTTCTAAGGTCTCAGTGTAGTTACAACGGCTGCTCCACCCTTCAAACCGAAACGCATTACTGCCTCACGGCAGAAATAGGCAGGGCGGTGGTATTTACCCGTGCAAGCTCACAAGAGGTCCTACCTCCAGTAAGTAAGTGATATATTTTTTACTTAAAATTGCATACAAACACTTTTTAACTACTTTTTTTAGATTAACGGTTGAACGTGCTCACTGCCCACCTGGTGTTAAGCTAAAGAAAACCAAATTGTCTAATGACTGTCCCATTCTTCAAGCCGGAACGCTTATCGACGTTCTATAAGTAAAGCAAATTATAATTTTCGGCAGTTTCCTTGTATTGTGGAAAATATTCGTGGATATGTGTCAATATGTATGTATTTCATTAAAAAAATCTTATCATATCTGAATGATATGATAAATTCTTATCCTTTAGGCCCGAACAATTGTTTTTATTGCGCTTGTTGACAGATGAGCATATGACTATACGAGGTTTTAAAAAAAACTGTCTTGTGTCTTAACATTACATGGGAGCCCACATGTCTTAGATTTTGGCCCTATGATCTTAAATGTTGGAATTAAGTTATTTCATGAGGGAAATATTACAGGCAAAAAAGAAGAGAGCCAATCTGCCATTCAGATCAAACTTACCAGAGCCACGTTAATTTAATTCATTTCTGTGGATGACATACACACTATTGTCAATGAAATTGTAAAGGTGGGTAGTGGCATTCCCGTTGTAACATCTTTGGATTCCAGTAGCCACTCAACACTAGGTGCCCTGCTTCACATGAACACAATAAATATTCCTAACCTATCTTGTTGATCATAAGTACTAGCCATTCCTATGTGCTTCTGCTATTTTACGCAGGCAAGTTGCTGTCAACCAAAAACTCTTACCTAAGCTTACTGCTATGAAAATAATAATTTTTGTTCAGTACAAATAACAAAGTAATATAAAAAATAGTCTTTATTCAAAATTAAAGACAGACCGATCTGATTTTTTTCTGTATTTTAATACTATCACTTTTTATTGCGAATTATTTTTTTCATTCTAATGCTTGTGACTTCAAAGGTACATCGCTTGCTCACTACCTACTGCTGAGGATTCTTTTCAAACCTCATTTAAAGAAATATATGTTATAGTGCTCAGAAGAGTCCAAAATTTGATGGTACATAACAAAAAAGTATGTGAAAATAGTGTGGATGAGCAGTGTTTTTCATCTTATGAATGAATCTCTCTTCTCAATTTTGCTGATTGAACTAAGACCCTTAGAAACCTTAGCTGATATTAATGTTGATGGTTTATGAGCAAAGAAAAGACATTGGTTGGGAAATTAACCTAAAGATTATAATTACTTTAATATTATTGAACTTTTCATTTTAGTAAACAATAATTTAATTCAGTTGAAACTTCTTAGATATATGCTCCATAAACACATCAAGAGGGTCATCTTTTTCAAGATTATTTATTTTACTTTGACCATATTCCTCTACAAGGTGCATGTGTTCTTCTAAGTTCTCAACATCATTTGTTTCAGAATCAAAATATTTATCTTCTGCATCTTGTGACTCCTGCTCTAAATCATCATACTGCTCATCATTATCAATAGTTTTATAATCAATGTCAATATCATTACCATCTATAAAGCTGCTATACATTTCTTGAAGGAACTCATCATACAATAACTTCTTTTCTGGAGCACTAATAACTCTCTGTTTTCTGTTTTCTGGAATATAGTCAGGTTTCGTATCTGGGGTAGTGAATTCACCCCATTTTCTTTTGTGTTGAAAATTTATGTTTTCATTTGTACTATCATTCAAAGAAAATTCAGAAGCTTCTGGTGTTTCATGAATACCTTCTTCAAGCATTTGCACATTCTTCACCTCTCTCATGTGGTTGTGATCTACAGTTTCCAATATTAAGTTAAGAAAACTGACGTTTTCAGTTATTCGATCTCTTTCTTTTATTTCTTCATCTGTTAAATATTGCCCAACCAACTGCTCATATAAAAGAGGATTTCTGTACATCATTTGTTTTTCACTAAAATAATCAGTTTTTATCTTCATTTTTTGTAATGCCTTATATCTTCTGTTCCTTATCCTCTTGCGTCTGCTTGTTTCCGAATGATAGTCACTCAAATAGTGCACGTAATTCCTAAATGTTTGATCTTTGGAGCTAGAGATATTTTCAAAGTATTTTATGTGATTAGGAGCTAAATATTTTCCGAATTGCATGAGGAATTCTACAGGTGATCTTTTATAAATTTCAAGGGCCATTTGCAGTTTCTCACATGTCCTTACCGGTTGTTCATTAGCATGGGAATTCTTAAAGGATATATTTGCACTTCTTACTAGGTAGTCAATGATATCAGTTACAGGATTCACTTCACTTTCGTTTAATTTATTTTTTAAATTAATGTTGATTTTTTCCATTGTCATAACAATAAATCTCTAGTATTAATTATTTAAGTAGACTAGACATGCGTAGTTCCGGACCGAAATAGTTCCTGGAACTATGTCCTCATATGGAACTATATCATTCAATCCGAGTTGTCAAAATTAACATGTTCAGACAGTTCCATTTCCATTCCAAGTGTACTGTTATACAGGAACTACGAACGCGTTGAACATGACGGACATGCGGACATGATTAGAGCATAGGTATCGCGCGGCGCGGAGGCGTGGCGCGGCGAGTCCACCCGAATGAGTCCCGAAGCGACACGAGTCCACGTAAAGAGATAAGGCGAAATATGGCGCTAATACGAGGGAGTGAGATGGAGCGAGTGCATGCAACTGCGTGTGGAGTTCTTTCACATTACATTTTTATGAATATTGAAGTTATGTTCTACGACCTACGTGTTACAGTCGATAGTTGAATGAATTAAAATGTTTTGCTTAGGATTTTGACCTTGACCATGCATCATTCTTACGAGCACTTAACCTTAAGTGTTTGTAGACCATTTCTTAGAAAATCATAATAAAAAATTAGAGAATTTTAAAACATTCACCACTTTCGCTAGTTTTGTTAGCTACATTACGTAATGAAAATAAAATATATTGTTATCTCGGTTATGGGAAAAAGGTTGTAAAGCTAAAACGAGCTCAATATGTTGTATATCAGAATAACGTGGTATTTTAATAGACAATTGATAGGTTATAGTTTCCGGTGCATCGTACAATACATTGAAAAATAATGAAAGTAGTAGACTAATTGAAATTATGACAAAGTGGAATAGTACATTAATAAATTATGAAACAAACTAACAATGAACCTAAAATTAAAAACCTTACAAAATAATAATTATAGTAATAATTGCCATCAGCGGCAATTTATTTTTATAGTGTTTTTAAAAAATTGTATTATAATACCTTTTTTGAAAAATATTGTGTAATTAATGATAATTTAATACGTGATTCGCTACACTACAAACAGCTACTAGACTTAACATGTCCGCGGAACTAAACGGCTACAAACAACTACCAGACTTAATATGTCCGCGGAACTGAGCAGCTACAAACAGCTACTAGACTTAACATGTCCGCGGAATTAAACAGTTCCGCGGACATGTTTACTGGAACTAGTTCCGACACTCTAAAGAACGATGTCATGTTCAATCCTTTTCCGAACATGATTAGCGCACGTCTAAAGTAGACCATAAAAAATAGTAGTAGTTTGTAGTTTTATTTTTCCAACTGGAAAGGCAAAAGTGTTACACCATAAAGCCAAATCTTAGATATATATATAGCACAAGCTATTTAGTATTTGAGTCGACTAGTATCAAAGCCGGCAATGTGACTTTTGGACAATGACTGGTAAATCAGAAAAACGAATTATTGACTTTGTATTCCATTGGCAGTCACAAAACTCTTCTGAACGACATCTTAGATAAATAACAGGTTAAGTATTAACCTTTATTTAATGCAGGCTTTGAACCGTATTCTTTGAAGGAGACAATTATATTCAAATCAATCTGTATTGACATATCAATAACATTTTTTTGTCCAAATGCACAGATTGCCACCTTTGATAATAGACGACTCATTTATAACATAATAGGTTGGGAGAAAAGTTTCTTCGCATTTTTTAAGAAAATTCACAACATTTTTTAATACAGGAAAATAGTTTATTTACATTTAACTAAAGTATGCAAGTACCATTTTGTTCGATAACTTTTTGCCATCTTGTAGGTAGAGACATGATCCCATTACTATAGAAGGGACAATGCCCAAAAGTGGGCCAACTTTATGTCCAAACTATTTGTACTTGAAAAACTATGTCTTATTTTTTCACGTTGTTTAGTTTATGTATCAACATTTCTTTCACCCTGGCATTGTTTTACACAAAAATTAATTACTTATTTGATAACATCCCAAAACTAAGTGCCATGGTTTTTAAATTCGTCAATAGGCAAAGGGTTTAGCTCATACAGCCTTATAGTAAACCTTATAGTAAAAGTATATACTGCCAAACGAAAGAGTTGTCTGTGACTTGAACAACAAATTGAAAAAAAATTGCTAATGGTTATAATTCACAGACTTTTAAGTTTATTTTTGTTCAATTCTTTATTTATATATTATAATAATAATTATTACTTAAAACCATGAATTATTTAATATTTTTAGATGTTAATGATTCCATTAGTAAAAATCTCAATGGCCTACCATTACTCTATTCTTATTTTAAATGATCAGAGTTTTGGCAGCAACCCGAGTTAAGCGTCACTTGAAGTTTTATTATAATGTTTTTTTAATAGTTTATTGTGATGTATAATATATAAATTGGGTGTTGTTTTGTGTATTAAATGTCAATAATCGTTGTTCACGATTGTTGGGGCATTGGAATAAAACTGTGGCTAACATAGCTATAACTGTTTTTTTTTTTTCAAGATAAAAGGTCTGCGGAAATTCACGCTCACTCAATGTGCTATTCATCGAGTTGACGTCAAAACTCCCAAAAAGCAATAAAAAGAGATACACCGGCTTTTTAATGACATAAAAAAAATATAACTATGACAGACTAGCCTGTATAAGCCACGCTCTTTGCCTGCTTATTGGCGAATTTAAAAACAATAACAACAACAATATCGTTGCTGGCTTCCGAATTTTCATTTTATTTTATTATTATTATGAGGATATAATAATGAACCAATCATTGAAGCAACCATTCCATTCGGAAGTTGGGGTCTCCAAAATGGCCGTTTTGTAGGCGTCCACAGCTTCTTCAGGTGATGAAATCTCTGTCCACGCAATTTATTCTTTATTTTAGGGAAAGTATAGAAATCATTAGGGCTTAGGTCGGGGCTGTACGGCGGATGGTCTAATAATTCTATGTTTTCTTGCTCTAAAAACTCTTTTGTTCTGTGCGCGGTGTGAGAACTCGCATTGTCGTGATGGAGGATGATGCGGCGGTTGCAGTTCTCTTTACGGAGTTCAGAAACGACCTGTGGCAAACAAATGCTAGCATACCATTCTGCATTAACCGTTCTTTGTCCCTCAAGCGGAATAGTCGTAACATGGCCGGTTTTGGAGACAAACGTGGCCACCATTTTTTTTGCAACACTCCGTGAACGAACAATTTTTGTTGGCTTTAACTCATTTTCGAACACCCAAACTCGTGACTGGTTTTTTGTTTCGGGTTCGTACGCGTATATCCAGGATTCGTCACCTGATACAATGTTGTATACAGCATGTGAGGATCCTGCGTGGAATCTTTCGAGAGTTTTGACGCACCAAGTAACGCGAGTCGCTTTTTGCTCTTCACAGAGCGAATGCGGTATCCATCGGGAAAACAACTTTTTTGCACCTAATTGTTCATGCAAGATTATTTGTATTTGACTCATGCCAATGTCTAAAGTTGCCTGAATTTCGCGGTATGTCACATGTCGATCTTCCTCAATCAGCTTACGCACAGCATCAACGTTTTCTTAGGTGACTGCAGTTTTTGGACGACCTTGACGGGGATCATCACTGAGCTTGACACGTCCACGTTGAAACTCAGCAAACCAGCGATAAATTGTGGTTTTGGATGGGGCTTCATCACCAAATGCAGAAATCATTCGGTCAACACACTGTTTTTGTGTTAAACCACTTCGAAAGTCATAATAAATCATCGCTCTTGAATTTTCTCGAGTCAATTCCATTTTCTCAACGACTAAACAAATTTGACAAAACCTCGTGACAAGACCGAGAATCTTTTTTTAAATAAATAAATGGTATTAGATTTTTAAAACCAAGGAGTTTTCAATTAAAAAGATTTTAATATGCCAGGAACAGTGGAAATATTCCATTCCCGATACTTTTAGTGCAGCCTAGTAGATTCACTCATTTTGACTATGCGAAAAATAAATAAAAATCACACATTTTCCTAATTTGAATTTGGAAATATCTTCTTTAAAATTTAAACTTTTAATGATACCAAAACCAGCCAGATACAAATAGTATAGCCAAAGAGATTTTATTACAAATTCATACATACTATAATGCGATAATACTTTTTCCCCAACCTATTAGATAATACTGTCTGTTTTTACTAATCTGTCTTATTTTTTATTTGCTATTATGTTGACTTTTTGGCGGGAAAGCGAGGAGTGAAGCTGTGTGATTTGTTTTATTTTGTCTTTTTAGTGTTTCTTCAGGTTTAAATGTGTAATAACGGTGGTTTATTAGCTGTTTAATATCTGTGAAAGTGCACAAATGTGGGAAAATGAAACAAAGCCGCTGGACGTAACTTCTCGGGATCCTCCATAAAGTCCACTGAAAAAAATGTTAGTAAATGACAACCACTTTACTGAGATTATATTTCATCCTATATCATCTCATTTCATTTCATTTAATTTCATCCCAGTTGATTAATGTCTCAAATTAATAACCTTCATTTCATTTTATTTCACTCGATGTTATCATTTTCATTAAAATAAGAATATAAATTAAAATAAGACTTGACTTAAAGGTCTTAGTTACCAGGTCATAAAATCCCTTTAAAAAAACTGCTCCGCTTTCACTGTCATCAGTGTCATCGTTGTCATAGATTATACACTTAATATATCGTTGTTGAATTTTATAGATAGATTATTTTTGATGATTTATTAATTTTGAACTTTTTAACATCAAATCAATGAGAAGTAAACTAGTGCTTGTTCAAATCAACAAATATTATTCAAAATTAAAGGAAAAAGATAAAAATTAAACAGTAAACTGATAACTTACGATACGTACAATAGAAATACAATAATTATCAACAATAGAAAGACGAAACATGAAAAATGGTTATTAGTTGCGTGTTTCATTGTGTTTTATTTATAAATCTACAAAGAACATACTTACCCTTTCTAATTAAATAAGTAGTAGAATCTTATAACAGTGCCCTTGTGACTTATTGCGGAACATCGTAGAGATAATAGAAGACCAGAATGTCTTTTATAATGAATATAAATTGGAAATGGGAAGATATGTGCGGGCCTGGAGGGCTTCATCCATGGAATGATGCCACGAAAGACTTCAGCGTGTGTTTTCAAGAGCTATTCTTACAAGTACCAGTGTACTTTATAATAGCTATAGTATCAGGCTATTTTGTTGGATATCGAAAAGATTGGGTGATACGAGAAAAAACTCAAGAACGTGCCATAATATTTCGAAGTTTTGTTGTTTTAGGCTTAGCCTTCATACCGATCATAGAAATATATATATTTACTACCAAACCTGACTTCACTCTATATCCAGTAGACTATTTTGCTGCTGGTTCATCCTGTTTAGCATGGTTGGTGCACTTTGGATATGTTTTAGCATTGAAACACCGTCTTGGGCGTAGCTCTCGAGGTCCAGTAATGCAATTATTTTTATGGTGCTGTACAGTTCTTTTAAACCTGATAGCTCTCCGTAGCAACATCATTTCTGGTTCACAAACAGGTTTCAATACAGCTGCATTATGTTGTCACGTACTGTATTTTTTAACTCTGATTCCTTCAAATTACTCACGACCAACATTTTACTCACCATGCTTAGTAGGTTCCCAACACTCTCATGTAAGTATAAATTTATATCAGTTTTGTGTATTTAGAGTACTGACAAAAGGCAAATAAATGTATTTTAAATATCTGTTTTAATAGAGCGAGTACACTCCACTGATACCCCATGTAGATGATGATGTTCTTGGTACAGCTATGCAGGGCAACAGCTTTTTTTCAAAGTTGATGTTTACTTGGGTGAACCCTTTGCTACAAAAAGGTAATATATGCATATAATGTTTAGTCTAATTACAATAATACTTGTGGATTTGATGCCATATTTAAAATATATGTCTAAAGGTCTGGAGAATAAACTAAAAGATCCCGAAGAACTTTTCGACATACCAGCAGAATATCGTAGTTCATATATTGGTGCCAGAATGGATCGAGCATTGGTTGGAAATGTTGATCATCACCAACAATATGCTGATATACCACATGAACCTTTTATAAGCACAGGTACACAAACAAAAACTTTATTGATATTGCAGTTAATTCTTTTGGTCAAAGATGAGGTCAAAACTAGAATATTTTCTGGAAATAATATGATCACATTAGAAATGCTAGATTAAATTTTAAAAGCAGTTCTAATTATGTATTCATAGAAAACCAGAAGGAAATACTGATATATATATTTTTTGTTCCCCTTGTAGGCATACGAGCAAATGGACCACATGATGACGAGCGGTTACCGCCGCCCATGGACATCAGGAATGCCAGGGGCAGAGCCAAGCCGCTGCCTATGAGAAAATAATATACTGTAAAATGATATAATTAACATTATCCAATAAAATTAATAAAATAAACAGTTTATATCTCAAATATACCTTAATAGTTTCTTTCAATGATACAGGATATGGAGCTATAGGTGAAACAGTGCCACAAGCCTCAACACCTGTAACATCAACATCACGAGTTCGGGTCCACCCCGTACGACGACAAAATGTTTCCTTATTACGAGCACTGCATAAGGTTTTTGCAGTAGAGTTTTACAGTATTGGGTTACTTAAATTGGTATCTGATATGGCAGGTTTTGCAGGACCTCTTTTATTGAATAAGTTGGTTGAATTTGTTGAAGATACTACAATTGATGAACATATTGGGTAAGATAAAAAGATAAAACGCATAAAATAGATGAGTCGAAAATAATAACTTACAAAATGTTATGATTTTAGGTATACCTTTGCAGTTAGTCTTTTGATAGCAACATTAGGATCGACCATATTTATTGTCCAATTTAATTGGTTAATGTCGATAATTGGACTAAAGATGCGTGGTGCGCTAGTCACCACCATTCTAAGAAAAACATTAAGTGTGACTTCAACTGAGCTGACTAAAGCGTTCTCTGTTGGTGAAATAACAAATTTTATGTCTACAGATACTGATAGGATTGTGAATTCATGTCCTAGTTTTCATGCTCTATGGAGTATACCATTACAGGTATTTATAAAATATTATGTATTTACAATCGATAGACAACTAGTTTATAATTAAAAATCTTCATTTTATTTCATTTCATTTCAGTTATTTATAACACTGTTTTTATTGTATCAACAAGTGGGACTATCTTTCCTTGCTGGAGTAGGCTTTTCAGTTATTCTAATACCAATAAACAAACTTATTGCAAATAAAATTGGGCAATTAAGCACAGAGTTGATGAAGCATAAGGACACCAGAGTCAGTTTGATCAGTGATTTGCTAAAAGGAATTAGAACTGTAAAGGTTCATGTTTGGGAAGATTATTTTGTTGACAGAGTATCAGGTATGTGAATTTAAATTTTATTGATCATTTAATATTTTATATAATCTTATACCTTTAAACGAGCAATTCTTGTATATTAATATATATATAATCTGAATCTCGGAAACGGCTCCAACGATTTTCATAAAATTTAGTATACAGGGGATTTTTTATTTATTTTCGAACGATTTATTTTCAGAAAATGTTATTTTATTCCCGTTTTCAATAATCAACTCTTCCCGACATCTATTGGCGAATAATAATACTATTTTTCTTAATTGAGGGCAACTAACCGCTTCAAAGACACAACAAGATGGTGTTATAAAAAAAAAGCCGAGCAAAGCTCTGTCATCGTCTAGTACTTAATAAATGTGTATGTTATGTATGCACTCCTGTATCTTTTACTTGATTAAGGTTAAATTTTATCCATTTGTTGTTGGTAATTCAGTGAAGTTTTTTGGCATCAACACTAAACGTAACAATAGGTGACAGTGATGAGTAGTATCAACAAATAAATGTTTATCAAACATTTAACAGTGGTCACTGAAGAGCATGGCCTGTTTCCACTAAGTATAATATAAACATTCCCCAACAAGTGAGCACATAGGTTTGCTTCTTCAGTTTGGTTGCTTATTGTATGAAAGGCTTCAGCTAAGCAGACAGAAACTGTCTCATCTGAGATGAAACTCTCAATAAAGTACTTTATTTTGAAAGTTTATTTAATTTTAATAATACATTGGATTTCTTTCATTTTCTTCTTCTTTTTCTTTACCTTACCCCACTAGGTATGGCCGGCACTGCTAATTTTTTTCTTCCATTATCTTCTATCAGCCGTCAGCTCAACACTCACTCCTCTTTGTCTCATATCGTCATTCACACACTCCATCCATGTCTTTTACAGTCGACCTCTACCCCTTCTATTACATTTCTTTGATATTGTCCTGAATAAAAATATATTGTACATGTTTAAAAATTAACCTGTCATTGCAGGGGCACGTGCAGAAGAGATGCGTTACCTCCGAGGCCGCAAGTATTTGGACGCGGTATGTGTTGTATTGTGGGCTACAACACCGGTGCTGGTCGCAGCACTGACGCTTGGTACACATGCGCTGCGGGGACAACCCCTAGAAGCACCGACTGTACGTGGTTTAATAAATAAATAAATAAAAACATCAGGCTTTATGCCTCTCATTGTATGCACGCGCCACCAATCGGGCTTCAAAATCATCAGTTAACTAACTAAGGAACTATTCCGTCATTTAGTCTAGTCTAGTATTAGATTTAAGGATATGGACGAATGTTATATTTCATTTTATTTCTCATCCTCAGGTATTTACAACAGTTGCCTTAATAAATATGTTGATAGCTCCATTGAATGCGTTTCCTTGGGTCCTGAACGGCCTCACAGAGGCTTGGGTTTCAATAAAAAGAATACAGAAGCTTTTAGATGTAAGTTCGCAAAATGTTATCAAATTAACGTGAGTTCTCTATAAAATAACAGCCAAAACATTTGTCTTTAGTTACCGGACATGAATTCGGAGGAGTACTACGACCGTGTCAACGTGAACAGAGATGAAGATAAAATAATAATATTCAGAAACGCTACTTTTGCGTGGGCCAGACCTATGAAACGAGAAAATATGAAGTTAAATAAAGAAAAGGGGAAGTCGAATAAGAATAAACGAAAGCTTAATATTCAAAGTAGTGATTCTCTCACGTCCGAAGAAGGCGGACAAGATGCGCCCTTTACATTGAAGGATATATCATTAGAAATTGGAAGAGAAGAATTTATAGGTGTGACCGGATCTATTGGTAGCGGAAAAACATCTTTACTGCTGGCTGTCATTGGTGAAATGTTAAAGAAAAATGGAGATCTTCAACTTCCAGAAAGCCTCAACAGTAATGCATTTTATTTTATTAATATAATACAAAATACTTTATTACACTTAGGTACACCAAAATAACAACAACATACAGAAAAGTGAATGAGAAAAATTCAACTTAAAATAAAGTACAATGGGCTGACTTATAGTTGAGAGCGACGATGTCTTCCAGAGAACCTTTCAACGGAGATGACTTAGAGAATGACAAAAGTTGACGTAATCGAAGAACTTCAATTTTATATTGGTGTAATTGTGTTTGTGTATGATCTTTTTTAGGTTTTGGATACGTAGCACAAAAGCCATGGTTAATACGTGGGACTATTCGTGATAATATTTTGTTCGGGAAACCTTACGACGAAACAAAATTTAAATCGGTGATCGACGCATGTGCTTTAACAGGTATTTTGTGAAGATATTTAAAAAGGGTTTTTCATTAGGAGCGCTCGAACTTAAAAATAAAATAAATAAAAACTTGTATAAGTGATATTGCCACAATTTTTATTTTACTTATTCGATAAGATTATGTATAAAATTTACTTTCAGCGAAATGGCCGCCGCGACTCCGTTGTAGGTGGTGTATCCTGGTGGACCAATTTTGTATGACATCTTCGTATTTTTTTTGGATGGCCATTATTCCCTGTCAAAGTTCGAGCGTCCATATTGAAAAACCTTATATTATTAGATACATTTGTTACTTTTTTGACGCTGATATAGCCTCTCAAGGCTATCAGCTTAGGTAGGAAAAAAAAAGCATTGCACAACATATAATGCATTGTCAAACGTATACTAGATGGCGTCAATGTTTCATTTGGGAAAAAAGTTTAAAAATCATTAAGGTCAAATCTCCACTTCTTCCTAAATTATTGTTCGGTAGCGCCTATGTTGAGCTATGTGTCGGTACCGCTATCATACGCATTTCATTCGCGAAACATCCGTAAATTCCTATCTGATTGGCAGAAAAACCGTATGATAATTATTTAATTTTAATCTACAGTATTTATAAGGGTACTATTTTTATAATTTATATTGCAGAAGATTTAAATGTACTCGGTTGGAACGCGTATGTCGGTGAAGGTGGATGTACGCTAAGCGGAGGACAGCGTGCTAGAATCGCTTTGGCACGAGCTGTATATCAAGATAAACAAGGTAACAAAAATCTAAAATATATATATATACATCAATAAGAAAGATTAATTTCGAATGTTTTTTTTTTTTTTTAAATAATGATATTGCACTAATTATAATATTAATAATAATACTAATTTTTCTGAGTTGCACGGTTACCGTATTTATCTCAATGTTCCGAATACGGATTTTTATATTGTTTAGATGGGTGGGTGATAGCCCACTTGGTGTTAAGTGGTTACCGGAGCCCATAGACATCTACAACGTAAATGCGCCACCCATCTTGAGATATAAGTTCTAAGGTCTCAGTATAGTATGTTTCCCGTTTTAATAGATTATTCTATCTGTAACAAATAAAAGGCATGTTGTTAGGTAGAGTTGGTAGTACTGTTCCTAGTAGCGTGCTTTATGTAACGTTAGTGCGGTTACCCAATGTTCTACAAACGTATCGCTATCTTTGTACTCTGTACGCCCGAAAAGAGGCGGTATCATACCGTAAAAAAAACTAAAACTCTTTTTTATTTGCTTGAAAACTCAGACCAGATTAGGCAGACTATTAGGCATTTTGTCTGTATGAATTTTGGACAGATCGAATTTTTGAACAAAATTATAAAATCAGTGATCGCATTTTGAACCAAATTTATCATAGGATACGATCGAGTAAAAATTATTAGTGATAACTAATAATTTTCATGTACTACAGTATACTTATTGGACGATGTGTTGGCGGGTCTGGATGCCCGTGTGTCGCAGCACGTGTTACAACACTGCCTGATGGGCTTGTTGCGACACACGACGCGACTGTTCGTCGCACAATCACCGAAACATCTAGCTAGAGTCTCACGTCTACTGGTACTGCATGAAGGCCGTATAGTTAACGAAGGTAATCAATGTAGAATAATAAGACAACATTTTCAAAAAGAAAATATTTTGTCATTTTTGATTTATTGAACTAAATTCACGTAAATTACGACCAATACGTTATGTTACTCCAACCTTAGGATTTAGTGCATAAAGTTCTTTATTTTTATTTCTTCGGTTAGGACCTTTTTTCGGCTGATAGAATCTATTTTTTTACGTAATATGTAGTTATGTATGTGTGTTGCATTTTATACGAAAGTTTTCGAAATTATAATAATAAGTCACTACATCCATGTTTGTGACGTAGGTGTTGTAAATACCAGACGACGCGCGAACGCATATAACACTATTGAGTTCACAAATTAATGCCGAGAATATTAATTTAAATTCCTAAAAAAATACGTCATCTTAATTACTAATGTTATATATTATAAATATATATTAAAAAATAAGTTTTCATTTGTATTTTGTATTGACATTTTTATAGGACCCCCTGAAATGATCTTACACGATATTGAGGAATATTTGCCAAGTGATTCAGAATCTTTGGGAGACGATCTTCCTAGGCAAAAACAGATTGAACAATCTGATGAAGATAACATCAGCAGAAATAGCTTGGATGATGAAGTTAGTGTTCATCAATGAGTTATTTTAAAATGATAATGTTTATAATTAATTTTCTAGAAATTAAATTAAATACAATTATTTTCAGGAAACAGTGTCAGAAGGAACCGTCGGTTTTTGGGTCATTGGATTATATTTGAAATCAGTTGGAATATTTCTCACTGTCGCAATAACGCTATCTCTAATACTAATGCAAGTCTCGCAGAATTTCACATTCTTTTGGCTAACGATATGGTTGAAGAACAGAACTAAGAATTCTACAGCTCTGACCGACTCTGAGTTCGATTTTCACGAGAACACGACTGTTCTAGACCATAGCTTTAACGCTGTAGACGGCATCGTTCATAAACTCATCAACACGACAATGATGTTGATACATTCTATTGACGGGCATAAAAACAATGTCAGCGAGCCATCATTAAGCTCGACCCTCACTAATGCCCGTGCGACACTAGAAATCAGTATACCACAGTACAACGACAACTTCTACTTGGAAGCGTACTTCGGATTGGCTGGATTAAATCTTGTGTTCACTGTAATGAGGGCTTTCCTCTTCGCTTATGGAGGCGTGAAAGCAGCTACTAAAATACACAAAGTGCTTTTGAAAGTTATTGTCAGGGTGAGAGAAATAAGCGTTTCATTATATAATTCATAATATGTATTTACTAACTTCCCGTATTAAAGTGGTGATAACTTTTTGTTTTTTGTTTTTAGGCACAGGTGAAATTTTTTGACGTCACTCCTATTGGAAGAATTGTTAATCGTTTTTCATCTGACACGTATACAGTTGACGATTCGTTACCTTTTATTTTGAATATACTTTTGGCTCAATTCTTTTCTCTCATTGGTAAGTGGTAATAATAAGATTGTAAAATATATTGAGGTTGGGGAGGTCTTTTACTGGTGGTAGGACCTCTTGTGAGTGCCGTGAAGCAGTGATGCGTTTCGGTTTGAAGGGTGGGGCAGCCGTTATAACTATACTGAGATCTTGGAACTTATATCACAAGGTGGGTGGCACATTTACGTTGTAGATGTCTATGGGCTCCAGTAACCACTTAGCACCAGGTGGACTGTGAGCTCGTCCACCCATCTAAGCAATAAAAGAAAAAATAAAAATAAAAACTTGAATCAACTCTGTCAATGCAGTTGTGATGTTTGAAGGCCAAAATTCAAAAGCATTAATTAAGTTAACCGCATTCACATCTTCGATTACACGATTTTACGTATGGTTAGGTCTCGAAAAGGTCAGTGACCTATTGCTAAGCTAAACCTATAAATAATTCTATACAATTTGCTCAGGAATAACAATATTATCTTTGAATTTATGGTGATCAAGATTGGCTACATTATAATTAATTATTATGTTTTCGGTCACTATACCCGTGTTATTGTTAGATATTGTTACAATGTCACTTTGTTTTCAAAAATCTGATATATGCGCGTTTGGCCATTTGGCTACGAAACCACTATTACTCCAAGCCACGCTTACTGTCCTGAGGATTGGTACTCGAAATAAAATTCACTAAATTTACGTAATTACTGGTTTTGGTGTATCGTAAGCCTGCTGGGTAATTGGGTAATCGGGAACTATTGGTGCCGCGAAGGAGTTTATAAGACAATTTATTTTATATTAAAATATGTTCTCTTAAAGATATTATGTAATACAATCACATACCCTGTAATCAAATTTAATTGTCATGTACTTATTGTCAATTTGTCAATGTTTTGTATTGATGATCACTTTGTTGGTGCAACTAATTAAATAAATAAATATAATAGTTTGATTTTAACATAACGTCGCTGTCAAACCAAAATCTGCTATGTGCAAAAACTCTATTTTGAATTAACGAGTAAAAATATTTTCGTATAAAATTTTATAAGAAGCTGAATTTTTAAGAACTATATCATAATGAAAGCTATAGACAGCTATAGCAATAGATAGCTATTTTTTTATACCGTAGATAGGGCTGTGAACTATACGAAAAGGTCAAAAAGTAAAAATCTCTAAAAGTACACATAGCAGGTTTTGGTTTGACAACGACGATATTTTCTTTCGCCTTGATGTGTACTGTTGATGTCCACAGGCGCGCTGGCGGTGACAATATACGGGTTGCCGTGGCTGCTGGTGGGCGTGGCGCCCCTCGCCTTCGTGTACTACCGGCTGCAGCGCGTCTACCGCATCACCTCGCGACAACTGAAACGTCTACAGAGCGTCACTCTCTCCCCTATCTACACGCACTTCAACGACACCCTCGAAGGTACGTTTTGTACGTCTTTTGTACGTCTTAATTTCAGGGACGCGCCACCCCTATGTGCGAAGTGTGCACGCAGGGGCCAAAACAATAAGGGATTAATGAAATAGTAAGAGAAATAAGGATTTGGTAAGAATGAACATATGTAAGAATAAATATGTAAGACAGGTTTTTACAGGGGCTTATTAGAATAAGATGAAATATTGTTAGTAGCCAGTAACGAAATATTAATAAAGATAAAATAAACAATAGTTGGCCAAAAGTAGGATCTTCCAAAGAAGGAGTAGAGTGGATAGGGCGTAAGTTAAGAACTAAATACGACGAACTAATTAGGGGAAACAGTAACGCGCTAACACATCATGAATGTCTCTGGTCACCGAACACCGATGTTATCACGTATGGCCATACATTTCCCGGCTGTTTTAAATTACATCAAACTTAAGACGCCAGATACAATAGAATTCTAATAGAATTGAATAAGCACACATTAATTGCCCGAACCAACAACAAACTATGCAAACATTATTATTGTAGTTGAATAGTCGAAATAAAGATAGTTTGTTTATCTTTTGTCTTAATCTTCCTGGTCTATTTCAAGTTTATAAGCCTACATTCATTACAGCCCTGGCAATCATACTCTTCCCAATGGCATCACTTACATTGTAATAACGTCAGACTGGAACGGGAGATTACTTTGCGGTAGAATTTATTTTTCTGGTGTCTATTAATAAAAACTAGTGGTCCCCCGATAGTCGAAATTCGACTATAATTAATTGAAATTTTATGTTTGTACACTGTTAAGAGTATTGTCAAAGACTATTATACTTCTATAATCACAGATTTCGCCAAGACTACACTTTAGACAAATATTCGTAAAGACAAACCATAATTATTATTAATCTATTCTCAATTTGACCACAAACTATAAGCAATAAGAAAAGTTTGACAATAAACTGATAGTATGCATGTGTGAGTGAGTGAGTGAGTGTGTGTGTGTGTGTGTGTGTGTGTGTGTGTGTGTGTGTGTGTGTGTGTGTGTGTGTGTGTGTGTGTCAGTGTGTGTTTGTGTGTGTGTGTGTGTGTGTCAGTGTGTGTTTGTGTGTGTGTAATGTATTTTTTATGCATAATAAAAAAAAACATTAACATTCCGCACTCCTTCTCTATATTCTCTATAAGTGTGGAAATTTTCATACTCCGTCCGCGCAATTTTCGTAAAAAGGGGTACAAAGTTTTTGCTTCACGTATTAATATATAAATAACTAGCGACCCGCCCTCGCTTCGCTTCGGAAACATTAAAACACACATGAAACCAAAAAAAAAAAAAAGTAGCCTATGTTCATCAGGAACAATATCGGCTTCTAATGGAAAAATAATTTTTCAAATCGGTCCAGTAGTTTCGGAGCCTATTCGAAACAAACAAACAAACAAATCTTTCCTCTTTATAATATTAGTATCGATATAGATTGCAAATAGGCATATTGCTATATTGCTATACACGGGCAACAAAAATAAAATAAATTTGAATTGAACGGCTGTCTAGATTTAAGATTGTAAGTAAACTAGCCGTACTCGCCCGCTTCGCTAGGGCATTTAAAATTAACATTATTATTTATTGTCATTATTATTAGGGAGTCCAACACTCATATAAATATTAGCCTATCCATTAGGGACATGTATTTTCTACATGGATACCAAGTTTCAAGTCAATTGGATGCATAGTTCAGTAGTTATAACGGAACATCCGTAAAAACCACTGTAGATTTATATATTAGTATAGATATGAATTGAAACGAGGAGCACTATGCAGGTTTGAGTAGCATACGCGCGCTGGGCGGCGCGGCGGCGTGGGAGGAGCGCGGCTGCGAGCTCGTGGAGTCGTGGCAGCGTGCGGCGCTCAGCGCGAGCGGCGCGGCGCAGTGGCTGGCGCTGCGACTGCAGGCCGCCGCCGCCGTGCTCGTGGTAGCGGCCGCCGCGCTGGCTGTGCTGCAGAGGACGCTGCACACCGCCGACCCAGGTACTACATACGTATCATTCTCTGTTTCAGTTGTACCTACACATTTTTTAGATAAACTAAAAGTACTGTTAAGCCAGTAAGAGTTTCTTTTTTCATATTGCTTAGATGGGTGGACGAGCTCACAGCTTAACACAGTGTTAAGTGCTTACTGGAGCCCTTAGATATCCACAACCGTAAATGCGCCACCCACCTTGAGATATAAGTTCTAAGGTCTTAGTATAGTTACAACAGCTGCCTTACCCTTCAAACCGAAACGCATTACTGCTTCATGGCAGAAATAGGCAGGGTGGTGGTACCTACCCGCGCGGACTCAAGAGGTCCTACCACCAGAGTAACGCCATCTATCGCCGAATAGCCAAACGAATAACGAAAGTACTATTATCCATCTATTGATCTATTGATGGCGGTGTACTTCTCGATGTTATGAATCTATCGAAGCTACTCGACTTGCCCAGAATGTACTGGATAAATCTAGGGATATAGTATTGACTATAAAAGCGTAGCAGAGATGGCACGCAGTCAGTTAGTAATCGGAACTACTCGAAGCGAAACAGCGAACGGATCACCTGAAACGAAGTGGAAGAAGTGAACTGAGAATTTTAAAGTGCTCGTTAAGTCTTCTAAATGTTAATACAGTGTTAATTTACACTTCGGTAGAATTTTTATTTATCTCGAACACCAGCGCGTAACAGTACATATTTCACAAAGTAATACGGATTGGTTATATGTAGAACGAAGTACTCTCCTTTATCACTCTAAGATCTTTTCTGCTAGGTTACAGTGTTTTAAAAGGCTCACAGATAATTGTAACTTCTTAGTCTATCGCTTTCCTTGCTGCATCGACCTCCATGTTAACATTCTTGTTATAAGTGTATCTTTCATCTGAAGCCATTTAAGCAGCAAGTACTATATATAGTTACGCCGGTAAGAGTAACGCTATCTATCGCCAAATAGTCGAACGAATATCGAAGGATCTAGTAGCATCTAGAACGTTCGAGAAGTACAACACCATCTATTGTCAGATAGTGGAAACACATTACTCGACTTGTTGGAATATTCTCGATAATTCAGGGTTGTGGTATCGGCTATAAAAGCGTTGTAGAGATGGCACGCAGTCAGTTAGTAATCGGAACTACTCGAAGCGAAACAGCGAACGGATCATCTGAAGCGAAGCGGAAGAAGTGAATTGAGAATTTTAAAGTGTTTTAAGGGTTCTGAGTGCTAATACAGTGCTATCTTGTAATTCGGTAGAATTTTATTTATCCCGAACCCTAGCGCATAATAATAGCCTTTGGTATTCAGACCTTTAAATGGGCTACGTTTGGTAATTAATAAGTCTCTTCAGCAATAAACGAACTGCATCAATCTCATTGCTGATGTAAGATAGGTCTATTAAAAATATGGCTCTTTGAAATATTATTATCGTGATTCGCCCGAACTGTTCTTGTATATTTAAAGTTATGAAGAGGTTGTCAGAAGGATGTTAATCGTGGTTAAACCATACAGGGTTGGTGGGTCTGGCCATATCCTACGCGCTATCCATGACTTCGATGTTGAGCAATGTGCTCAATTCTTTTACGGAAACCGAACGAGAAATGATAGCCGTCGAAAGGGTAGGAGAATATATTAGACAGGTTAGTACTACTTTCTTAGTCGGAGAACCCTCCCAGAAATCTATGGGTCTGATTGATGATTTTTTTACACGAGGAATTTTTAAGACAAACTATATTTTTAAGCGGTATAAAGTATTAACCAATAACATAACGTGACTGGAAAATATGATCGTTTACTAAAATTGTTGTAGTAATAAATATATATCTTATTAGGCTGCAGTGAAACGTGTAGTGATTTTTAATTTTAAAGAGAACCTTAGTGATGTATATTTATTTACATTTTTATGATTTTTATCCCCAGAATTACTATCAGATATATGATGTTCGTTTCTTGGGAATTTTTCCAATACGCCTTTTTATTGCGAACTATGGCGAACTAAATAGCTGATATTAATTAATCATTCCCGAACTATTCAGATATTAAAACGTTTATGCCTTCAGCCATGTATTGTACATGCGGTCGTCATCCAATATAAATGTTGAAATCGGAAAGCATCGGCGCTTCTCAACAGATATAGGAAATATTGCAGCCCGTACCGACTCACAACACGACTTACTACTACCATTCAACTTGTATATTCTTATAAATTTATAAATCCTTTAATAATGAACTATTCTCTTGATGTGAAGGTGTTTGATATTTATGTTTACTGTGTACATTTATTAATTTTTTATTGCTTGTGCATAGAGCATATTATTATAGTAGAGCAATAGTTACTATTGGTAATAATATTTATTGGTAATAAATAAAGCGTTAGAATAAAGACAATTAGGTACAATTAGACATTAGATAATATATTGTATTGTTATGTAAGGTTCTTTTTTTGTATCGAAATCTCCAGTATGAACTCCTTTTTGCAGTCATTGGAGATTTTATTTTGAAATAAGGCGCATTGTTGTGTATAGGAATGTATGTAAATAATTAAATCACTTTAATCGTTTTAGGTTGAAATTGAGAGTGTCGACGGTGAATCTCCTCCATACGGTTGGCCGTCACATGGCGTTGTTGAGTTTGATGATGTCCACCTTAACTACAGGTAAATGATACATAATCATTTCATTCGGCAAGTAGTATTGTTAAGCAATATAGGAATTATTTATTTAAGCATAAATGAAATGATTCCCCAAGTTTTTTTGTAGTACTCAGTGGGTACATGAGCTCATGTTTCTCCTAGTGTTTAAATGATGTCATGTGCCGATAAAAATCAGGAATGCACAGCACCTGTCTGGGTGATATAAGTCGGAAGTTTTAATTAATTTTATAACGGTTGACCCACATTTCGGATTCGTACGTGTGACAGTAAAAATAGAAAGGATGATATATCTAGCCTGATTTTTTTTGTTTATTTTTTATTGCTTAGTTAGGTGGACGAGCTCACAGCCCACCTGGTGTTAAGCGGTTACTGGAGCCCATAGACATCTATAACGTAAATGCGCCACCCACCTTGAGATGTAAGTTCTAAAGTCTCAGTATAGTTACAACGGCTGCCCCACCCTTCAAACCGAAACGCATTACTGCTTCACGGCAGAAATAGGCAGGGCGGTGGTACCTACCCATGCGGACTCACAAGAGGTCCTACAACCAGTCATTGACGGTAATGTGAAAAAAATGATATCGATTTGTACGTGAATTCGACGCAGTGTCCGCGAGAGGGCGACGGCTGCGTTGTGCGGCGTGTCGTTCACGAGCTGGGCCGGCGAGAAGCTCGGCGTCGTGGGACGCACTGGCGCCGGGAAGAGCTCGCTGCTCGCCGCGCTCCTCAGGCTGGCGCCGCTCTCGCGGGGGACAGTGCGAGTCGACGGCGTCGACGTACACAAGCTACATCTGCATTCACTCAGGTAAATACGAATTTAAATGTACTAGTGGTCCCCGCAGTAGTCGAAATTCGACTATAATTAATTGAAATTAAAAGTTTAAACATTATTATGGTTTTATTGTCAAGCACTATTATACTTCTATAATAATACAGATTTCGCCAAAACTACACTATAAATAAATAATATTAAAGACAAACAATATTAATCTGATCTCAATTTGACCACAGACTTTAAAGAATAACAAAAGTTTCACAATTGACAATACACAAAGAGTATATTTATACGTACGTGTTGTGTCCAATACATGGTAGTGTGTGTAATGTTTTCTTTATTGATTTAATGTATTTTTAATGCACAATTTAAAAAAAAATATTAGTGTTCTGCTCTTCTTCTCTATGTTCTCTATAAGTGTGGGAAATTTCATACTCCTCCGTTTGCGCAATTTTCGTAAAAAGGGGAACAAAGTTTTTGCTTCACGTATTAATATATAGATGAGGTACGAGGATCGATGGAAGCCATTAATGCAAAATGACGTCACAGGTCTCGTATCGGAGTGATACCGCAAGAGCCGTTCATATTCAGCGGCTCGATCCGCGAGAACGTGGACCCGCTCCGTCAGTACTCGGAGACGGAGGTGTGGCGCGCGCTGGAGGCGTGCGGGGTGAGGGACGCGGTGTCGGCCCGCGGCGGCCTGCACCACTCCGCCGCCTCGCTGTCCCGCGGCCACGCGCAGCTGCTGTGTCTCACGCGAGCGCTGCTGCAGCGCGCCAAGGTACTGCACTGCACCTATTAGGACTATACTAGAATTATTTTGTCCGTGCAGTTTGGGTCATAAAAAATCGGAGCGGTGAAGCGAGTATTTCGTTCTCTCTTCCACTCACGAGTCTTATGGAC